>NC_045438.1:60406561-60473766 GCF_002776525.5 Piliocolobus tephrosceles | reverse complement strand
GGGGAGGGAGAGGGGAAGGGGAGGGGAGGGGAGAGGAAGGGGAAGGAGGGAGGGGAGGAGACGGGAGGGGAAGGGGGGACAGGAGGAGAGGGGAGGGGGAGGGGAAGGGGAAGGGGAGGAGAAGGGAAGGGAAGAAGGGAAGGGAAGGAGAAGGGAGGGGAAGGGAAAAAGAAAGAGAGAAGGGAAGGGAAGGGAAAGAAAGGTGGACAAAGACATGCAGACTCAAGGATATTAAACTGTTTCAGAGCATGTGAGTTTTATTCTTCAAAACTGGAAGGTTAGCACTAACTGACAATGGCTTTCATAAATTCAAAATTCATACTCGCTTCATCAAAATCAAGGTAATCCTACGTCTACTTCTCCAGCCCCAGCTTCTCACCTTCTCAAGCTATAGGATGTTGTCATGCAGGTGCCCTACAATCGTAATACCAAAATGTTCCCCACAAGGTAGAGAAAGTAAGTTTGAGCCAAAGAGAATAAAGGCATCAGATAGAAGCAAAGGGGAATGAAGGGTACACATGCTGCCCTCATTCCAATCTCTGCCTACAGCAACGCCTAAAGCCCACCCACAATGCTGCTATTCCTGAAGGCACAGAAACCACCCCATAAACTTCAAAACATGCCCTTTTGCCAAGCAAATTCAAATTGGATTTCTCCCTTATGCAACCGGGATTTCTCACTAATACAACTGCTTTACATAATACCTATATTGCTGTAAAGTTTGGTATAAATAATTTTTATAAAATTTTTTAAATCTTATATTTACATAGTACTTCACAATTTTCTAAATTGTTACACACATTATCTCTTTTGGTATGCAAAAATAATTGCTTGAGATGGCTAGAACAGCATTTACTATCTACGGTTTTAAAATAACAACAACAAAATAAGACAAAGAATAATTTAAATTTTGCATAAGGTCACACAGCTAGTGAGAACAAAACAGGAGATGAACTCAAAGCTTCTGACTCCAAATCCAATACTCTACACCCAGAACTCTGGTCTTCTGATTGCTATCCCAGTGCTCCATGCACCCCTTGATGGCTATGCACATTTGTTAAACATACCAGAGACCATCTTTTGAAAGGAAACCTTTCTACCATGTAAATAACTGCCTTCTAGTTGGCCTACTTTGTTTCGGTTTTGTTTTTGTTTTGAGACGGGGTCTCTTTCTCTCTGTCCCCCAGGCTAGAGTGCAATGGCACAATCTCGGCTCACTGCAACCTCTGCCACCCGGGTTCAAGGAATTCTATTGCCTCAGCCTCCTGAATAGCTGGGATTACAGGTGCCGCCCACCATGCCTGGCTAATTTTTGTATTTTTGTAGAGATGGGGTTTCACCATGTTGGCCAGGCTGGTCTTGAACTCCTGACCTCAGGTGATCCACCTGCCTCAGCCTCCCAAAGTGCTGGGATTACAGGCATAAGCCACCACACTGGGCTAAGTTGGCCTACTTTGTAAATGTGATTTTTAAAAATAATATTTCCCTAATCAAGGGATACCACGGCTGCAATTATTTCGATTACTAGAAGCTAATGAAGAATTAGTGACACCTTGTGGCAAAAGCTTATTAATTCATGTTCTACTGCTACCCATTTTCAGAGATGTCCAAAGGCTTCATGCACTTCACTAAGAAGTTAAGACAAGAGCAAAACTTTGGAAAGAATAATCTAGGGTTGCAACTCTACCTCTGTAACTAGATTCTCTCCTCAATAACTCTACATGGGCTTCAGCCCCCTCCTCTTCACAGAATCTGTGTGACTTCAAGTTCACAGATGACTTCCAGGTTGGCAAACCCAATGATTACTTCTCAAGTCTCATCTTTCTCAGCTTCTCAGTGATATTTGACCAGGTTGAACACACTGTTCCTGAAACCCTTGGATTTGACAAAATCAGTTTCCCTTCTCCTTTAAAATGTTGTAAAGCCGTCTAAGTGCTCATGAGTACCAAATTTATATCTCTAGTTCCACTGAACTTCAGACTCACATCTCTAACCTGCCAATGTGACATATGTATTTGGATGTCCAATAGCATCTGTCCAAAACAAAACTCTTGGTTTCCTACTCTTTCCAACAACTGACTGCATCACAGTAAATAACATGATCATCCTGTCAGTTCAGTAAAGCCATAACCTTAACAGTCGTTCTGTAATCCTCCACTACTTACTATTAGTAAGTGGCAGTGAGGAGTAGAGGAATAAAGGGACTTCGTTCATTCTCTGAAAGCTCCCAAATGCACCTCTTCTCTCCATTTTTCCTACTACCACCCTAATTCAAGCCAGAGTCTCTCAATCTACTCAGCACCTTCCTAACTAGTATCTTACTCTTCACCTCTTACAATCCATTCTTTACATAGAAATCAGTGATCTTTTTAAAACATAACTCAGATGATACCCTTTCTTAAAACCCAAAAGCCCCATAATCCCAACTCCTCCTCCATTCTACAAAGCCCTCCAATTTGTCCCCAGCTTCCTCAAAATGCTCTAAAAGCTCACGTCTTACCACTCTTCCCTGGCGTTCCATGTTCTAGCCACGCTGGTCTTCCTTTCGCTCCTTAAACATACAAGCTTGTTCCTTCCTTAGGAACAGTGCACTAGCCACCGCCCTCTGCCTGGGCAGCTCCCCCAGAACTTCATGTGGTTCACTGCTTCTTTTGTCACAAGGTCTCTAGTTAGATGTTACCTTCTCAGGCTTTTCTGCTACTTAACTGAAGGCAGCCACTCATGCCCCCCACCACGACCACAAAGTTTTTGTTTTGTTTTCACCAGTTTTTGTCGTTCCATGAAATTTTCTTCTTTTTCTTGTTTGGTTTATTTGCCTATTATCTACTTCCCTACAGTAGGACAAAAGCTTTGTCTATCCCAAGCTCTTACAATACTGCTCAGTACAAGGAAGGTGCTTAGTGTCTGTTGAATAATGAACTATCGTAAGGTCTCCCTTGCATTCTCTTACTGATACGGTTTGGATCTGTGTCCCCACCCAAATCTCATGCCAAAGTGTAATTACCTATGTTGGATGTGGGCCTGGTGGGAGGTGACTGGATCATGGAGGTGTTTTTCATGAATGGTTTAGTGCCATATATTTGATACTGTTCTCAGGATAGTGAATGAGTTCTTGCGAGATCTGGGGTTTTTTATTTTGTTTTGTTTTGTTTTCTTTGAAGCAGAGCCTCACTCCGTCACCCAGGCTGGAGTGCAGCGGCGTGATCTCAGTTCACTGCAAACTCTGCCTCCCAGGTTCAAGTGATTCTCCTGCCTCAGCCTCCCGAGTACCTGGGATTACAGGCACGTGCCACCATGCCCAGCTAATTTTTGTATTTTAGTAGAGACAGGATTTCACCGTGTTGGCCAGGCTGGTTTTGAACTCCTGACCTCAAAGGATCTTCCCTCCTCGGCCTCCCAAAGTGCTGAGATTACAGGCGTGAGCCACTGCACCCGGCCAAGATCTGATTGTTCAAAGGCATGGAGCATCTCCCCTTCTCCCTCTTGCTCCTGCTCCCGCCATGTAAGACACCTCACTTCTCCTTTGCCTTCCACTATGACTGGGAGATTCCTGAGGCCTCTCCAGAAACAGATGCCACCATACTTCCTATACGGCCTGTAGAACCATAAGCCAATTAAACAGCTTTTCTTTATAAGTTACCCAACCTCAGGTATTTCTTTATAGCAATGTGATAACAGACTAATACATTTACCTATACTTAAAAACATTTCTGAAACCATAGCCTTTCACTCACTTTTTGCACACTTAAATGGAAAATATGCTGCTGCTTCTTTTCTTGGATCAATTGTATACCCCTGCTATTCACTCATTCAAAAAACTATTCTAACCAAACATTAAGTAATATGGTAGGACTACAAATACAAACAGAACATGATCCCTACCCTCAAGGAACTCATGGCCTAGTAGAAGCAAACATGTTAGCAAATCATTATAAAAGCCATGTGCAAGTATATCAGGAGAACGCGCTCCCGATGTTTAACATGGGTTCTTTCCTATTTCCTAAGTGTCTCGGCTGGGTTGAGAAATAAAGGGAAAGAGCACAAGAGAGAGAAATTTAAAGCTGGGTGTCCGGGGGAGACATCTCATGTCGGCAGGATCCGTGATGTTCCCCGAGCTGTAAAACCAGCAAGTTTTTATTAGTGATTTTCAAAAGGGGAGGGAGTGCACGAATAGGGTGTGGGTCACAGAGATCACATACTTCACAAGGTAATAAAATATCACAAACCAAATGGAGGCAGGGTGAGATCACAGGACCACCAGATGATGAGAAATTAAAATTGCTAATGCATTGTCATTGATAACATCTTAACAGGAAACAGGGTTTGAGAGCAGATAACCTGTCTGACCACAATTTATTAGGTGGGAATTTTCCTCCACCTGATAAGCCTGGGAGTGCTATAGGAGACCGGGGCTTATTTCATCCCTTCAGCTTAGACCATAAAAGACGGGACACCTTAAAAAGGGGCCGTCTATAGGCCTACCTTCAGGGCGCATTCTCTTTCTCAGGGATGTTCCTTGCTGAGAAAAAGAATTCAGCAATATTTCTCCTCTTTGCTTACGAAAGAGGAGAAATATAGCTCTGTTCCGTCCGGCACACCGGCAGCCAGTTCAAAGTTACCTCTGTTGTTCCCTTGAATATCGCTGTTATCCTGTTCTTTTTTAAGATGCCCAGATTTCATATTGTTCAAACACAGATGCTCTACAAACAATATGTGCAGTTGACACAATCACAGGGTCCTGAGGCGACATTCATCCTCCTCAGCTTACAAAGAAGATGACGGGATTAAGAGATTAAAGTAAAGACAGGCATAGGAAATCACAAGGATATTCATTGGGGAAGTGATAAGTCTCCATGAAATCTTCACAATTTATGTTCAGAGATTACAGTAAAGACAGGTGTAAGAAATTATAAAAGTATTAATTTGGGGAACTAATAAATGTCCATGAAATCTTCACAATTTATGTTCTTCTGCCGAGGCTTCAGCCGGTCCCTCTGTTCGGGGTCCCTGACTTCCCGCAACACAAGTAAAAGATGGCGTGGCTGCAGACTATATGAACCCAAGTTAGAGGCATCAGAAATGCCTTCCTGGCTGGGCGCTGTGGCTCACACCTGTAATCCCAGCACTTTGGGAGGCCAAGGAGGGTGGATTACCTGAGGTCAGGAGTTCAAGATCAGCCTGACCAACATGGAGAAATCCTGTCTCTACTAAAAATACAAAATTAGCCAGGTGTGTTGGCACATGCCCGTAATCCCAGCTACTTGGGAGGCTGAGACAGGAGAATTGCTTGAACCCGGGAGGCGGAGGTTGCAGTGAGCTGAGATAGCACCATTGCACTCCAGCCTGGGTGACAAGCAGTGAAACTCTGTCTCAAAAAAAAAGAAATGCCTTCCTGGAGAAAACAACAGGAGCTGAGGTTTAAAAGAGGAGTAGAAGAAAAATCCAGGAAAAGAGTCAAGGAAAAATCATAAAGCACAAACACAGCGTGGAAACATGATAGTTTGTGCAGTGGGACGGCACACATTCAGCTCTGCTGAGAAAAAAGTGCAAGACTGAAATCAGTGAGATGTGAAATCAGAAAAATATGCAGTAACCAGGTAGTGGCAGGCTTATAGCATAGTTTAAGAAACTTGAACTTATTAGGCGGTGGGTTATGGAGCAAGCATGGTCAAGGATGCCTTTCTCTTAGATTATCGTTTGGTTCCATAGACGATTTAATTTAGACTACATGGGGTCAGAATGATGAAGTCAAGGGCTGGTGGGAATAGGAAGGATACAAAAAAGAGGATCCAGAAGCAAGAAACACTGAGGAAGTAAAATGGACAGGACTTGGTGATTATTGGGATATGGAGAATGAGGGGAGGTGGAACAAGCAAAAGGGGCAAGAAATGGGGGATCTGGGAGTGGAAGGACAATGAACCTCATAAGCTGATGCTTTCTTGTGTAAGTTCTAGAGTCCAGCAGTCAAGGTCTTAAGTCTTGGTCCTGTCACTTGCTTGCTATATGACTTTGGTAAGTTATTTCAACTTCTCTAAATTTAAGTTCCTTGCAAATTAAATGGGAATAATATCAGAATCTACCTCATTGTTAGACTGGGATTGTTATAATAACTAAATGAAATCAGGTATGTAAAGTGCTTAGTATAGTGCCTGCTAATCAGAAACACCTATTGATTAAAGAATTTTAAAACGATTATCTGACTACGTCTGTGGTCATAGATCTACCTTTTCTCTTCTTACTAGGGATGAATTGTCCATGTTTCTAGGTAAGGCCAATCCCTCAACTTACACACAAGAACTTATTCATTTTTGCCAACATCATTCCACCAATTCTTCCCTCCATCCCACACCATCCATTCCACCCTCTCTCCTGAATCACTTCTAGAAACATATATACATACAGTCAATTCTACCATTACAAAATAGTTCTGAACCTTTTCTTGACTCAATTTCCCTTTAACTACCAGCCCATTTCTTTCTTCTTTCCTTGAGTCATAAATTGCTCTTCTGCCACTCGTTTCAGGATCCATTATAACTGAACTTTCTCTTCTATAACTTCATGAAGGTTGCCTTTTTTCAGATTACCAGTGACTTCTATGTTGCTAGATCCAGTGTTCTTATCTTGCTTAGCACATGTATAGCATTAGACATAACTGATTACTCCTTTCTCCTTGAAACACTTTCATTACTTAACTCCTAGGTGACCAGGCTTTCTGCATTTTCTACCATTTCTTTGGCCCTCTTTTACAGTCTCCTTTGCTGATTATTCCTCATCTTTCCAAACTCTAAATATTAGAATACTCAAGGCCTTATCTCTCTACACTCCCTTGGTAATCTTATCAAGTCTCATGGCTGTTGATTCAAAAATCCACTTCTCTAACCCAGACCCATCTCCTGAAACTCTAGACTCCCATGTCCAACTGTCTACTCAACCTCTCCACTTGGATGACTAACATGCCTTCCAAGCTTGATGTGCCCCAGACCAAGCTGCTAATGCTCACTCCAATAATGGCTCCTCCCCAGTGTTCCCTGTATCACTAAACGGCAACTCCATTCTTCTAGGTACTCTAGTCAACAACCTTATCATGGCCTCTAGCTACAATCGAAAAGCTTAAATTAAACCAGTCCTCTCATGGGAATAAGCATAAAAGCTGAACATTTTAAAAAGCACACATAACAAAAACTACACAGGCTGTTTGAAGCCACTGGAGAGCAACCAAGATGGTCAAGACATGAGAGCCTGGGATCCCAGGAAGAAGAGAGATGCAAAAAGTGATACAGAACTTCTCCACTGCTTTTTCTTATTAGGGCATTTGCTGAGTTTTGTGCAGGGCATTATGTCGAGCAGAAAGCAGTGACCTGGAGGTATCAGGGACCTTTCAGATATGGGGAGTTAAAAAACTGCTGGAGTTTTTTATTGGAGTTGAAAACTGCTGACAGGACTTGAAGGGACAAGATCTCAAAGAAAGAAGGATCATAAAGAAGCCAGTCTGACATTTTGTTTGGCTTTTATCTTTGAGGTATTTGCTGAATTCTAAGCTGTAAGGGCACCAGAAATCAAGAAACCAAACAGTTGCTAAATAGTTACAATGCTAAGTGTATGTTTCAACAGTCTCACAGAGCTGGGGTTACAAAAATTGGAGTTCAAGGTCACCCAAAGATGGGGACCTGTTAAATATCGCAGATGCTCATGTTGAGAAAGAACAGAAAGGCCTAGCTCCGGGATAAGACCAAACCAGAAAATGATCAGCCCTCACAAAGTCTGAATCCCTGACTAAAGGTCATCTGAGGCTGAGCACAGGTGCTCATGCCTGAAATCTCAGCACTTTGGGAAGCTGACGCAGGTGGATCATTTGAGGTCAGAAGTTCGAGACCAGCCTGATCAACATGGTGAAACCCAGTCTCTACTAAAAAAATACAAAATTGGCCAGGCATGGTGGTGCACACCTGTAATCCCAGCTACTTGGGAGGCTGAGACAGGAGAATTGCTTGAACCCGGGAGGTGGAGGCCACAGTGAGCCAAGATGGCACCATTGTACTCCAGCCTGGGCAACAAGACCAAAACTCCACCTAAAAAAAAAAAAAAAAAAAAGGCATCTGTTCCTACTCTAATTGCTTGCCAGAATAAAATTAATCCTTTCTGGAAAAAGACAACATCAGCCACAGTCTCTATGCAATTTTTTTTTTTTTTTTTTTTTTTTTTTTTTTTTTTTGCCAGAGCCTCTATTTGATTTTTTTCTGCACAATGTCCAACATTTAATCAGAAACCTTAGGTTCATCTCTTATGCATTTCTCTCATGTACCACATCATGTCCAATCTGTTCTACCTTCAAAATTGAGCTGGGATCTTCCCACCACTTTTGGCCCAGATCCAGAACCAAGCTCCACCAAAAGCAAGGCAGTCTGCCCCCCGGACATGGCCTCGGCACTGACTGACCGCACCTCTCAGGCCCGAGCACCACACCTACACCAGATCTAAGCCACTCTCTCACCAGCCTCATTGGGAGCAGCTTCCTATCTGGTATCTCTGCTTCTGCCTTTGCCCCACTTCATTCTATTCTCAACCAAGCAACTAGAAAAAACAAATGTTTTTAATCAAACTATGTCAAACTTCTACTCAAAACCCTTTAGGGACTTTTAACCCTAGAGTAAAACTTAAAGTCCTTTCACTGACCTACAACAAGGCGCACGGCCTGGCCTCTGACTTCCATCTCCGAATGCTCCTCTGCTCCACTCACTCTTACTCCCATCCCCAACATGGCTTCCTGCCTTAGAACTAGGAATTGGCTGCTTCCTTGACCTGGAATGCTGTGCCAATTAGTATCAATTTTCATTCTTCACCTCCTTCATGTCTTTACTCAAACGTCACCTTCTCAATGAAGCCTTCTCTGAAAATTGCTAGGTCTCCCATGCCCCAGTACCTAGCCTTCTTTCCTGCTTTATTTTGCCTTAGCTATTATAATTATCTAACACACATAATGTACTCACTTTTCTTGTTTGTATGACTCCTCCACTAGAATACAAATTCTGTCAAGGCAGGAGTTTTAATCTGTTGTTTGGTTTTATTTTTCACTGCTACATCCCCACGAACACGAGGGGAGTGGGGGTGAGGGACAAGAAAACAACAGTGTTTGGCACATACTAGATACTCACAACTATTTGTGGAATGAATCATTCAGTTTCAGATCATCCAAGAGTTGTCCAGAAAATAGTCAGATATCCAGGATTGTCACCTGAAGGAGAAGTCTAGGTTAGAGATACATCCTTTGTTGCCCTGATTATATAGGTGGTACTAGAAATTATGGATGTGAAATGGGACTGCCCTGGGAGAAAGGAGAAGAGAAACAGGTTGTGGATAAAAACTTGTACAGGCCAGGCGTGGTGGCTCACGCCTGTAATCCCAACACTTTGGGAGGCTGAGGAGGGCGGATCATGAGGTCAAGAGATCAAGATCATCCTGGCCTACATGGTGAAACCCCACCTCTACTAAAAATACAAAAATTAGCTGGGCAGGGTGGCATGCGCCTGTAGTCCCAGCTACTCAGGAGGCTGAGGCAGAAGAATCACTTGAACCAGGGAGGCGGAGGTTGCAGTGAGCTGAGATCACACCACTGCACTGCAGCCTGGCAACAGAGTGAGAGTCCATCTCAAAAAAAAAAAAAAAAAAACTTGTACAAGAACCTATAGTGGCTATCAATTTCTTTATAAAGCCCACTGTGGCTGGTATAGCACTACTGGTTACTGCCATGCATGTCCGTGTGAAGAGATTCCAAACAGGCTTTGTGTGAGCAATAAAGTTTTTTAATCACCTGGGTGCAGGTGGGTTGAGTTCAAAAAGAGTGTCAGCGAAGGGAGATGGGGTGAGGCCGTTTTATAGGATTTGGGTAGGTAAAGGAAAATTACAGTCAAAGGGGGGTTTTCTCTGGTGGGGAGGAGTGGGGGTCACAAGGTGCTCAGTGGGGGAGCTTTTTTGAGCCAGGATGAGCCAGGAAAAGGAATTTCACAAGGTAATGTCATCAATTAAGGCAAGAACCGGCCATTTTCACTTCTTTTGTGGTGAGATGTCATCAGTTAAGGCAAGGACCGGTCATTTTCACTTCTTTTATGGTGGAATGTCATCAGTTAGGGCAGGAACAGGCCATTTTCACTTCTTTTATGATTCTTCAGTTGCTTCAGGTCATCTGGGTGTATACATACAGGTCACAGGGGATATAATGGCTTAGCTTTGGCTCAGAGGCCTGACATTCCTGTCTTCTAATATTAATAAGAAAAATAAAACAAAATAATGTTGAAGTGTTGGGGTGGCAAAAATTTTTGGAGGGTGGTACGGAGAGATAATGGGCAATGTTTCTCAGGGCTGCTTTGAGCAGGATTAGGGGTGGCATGGGAACCTAGAGTGGGAGAGATTAAGCTGAAGGAAGATTTTGTGGTCAGGGGTGATACTGTGGGGTTGTTAGAAGAAACAATTGTCATATAGAATGATTGCAGATGGCCTGGATACGATTTTGGATGAATTGAGAAACTAAACGGAAGATACAAGGTCCTAATGAAAGAAGGAGAAAAATAGGTATTAAAGGACTAAGAATTGGGAGAATCCAGGACATCCAATTAGAGAGTGCCCAAGGGGGTTCGGCAAAATTACTTGCTTGGTTAGCAAGTTTTTGGGCTCTATCCTTGAGTTTTTTTATGTTGTCATACACCAGGCCAGATTGATTCAGGTAAATACAACACTGTTCATTTAAGAATATACAGAATCCTCCTTTTTAGCAGTGAGTAAGTCAAGGCCTCGGCGGTTTTGGAGGACAACTGCAACTAAAGAGTCAACTTGGTCCTGGAGGACTAAAAAAGTTTGTGATATGTCTGTGACGCTAGCAGAGAAATCATTAGAGAGGCTACAGAAGGTCGTGACAAAGGTTGAAATGCCTGCTATTCCAGTACCGAGAGCAATAGTGGAGGCAGAAAGTCCTAAACCGACAAACAAGGGAATTAGTGGAATAACCCTTTTTTGTCATGTCGGTGCCATGAGGAGAACAGGGAGCTCTTCAGTCCCATTTGCAAACTGAATTTTGGGAGTAAGGAAAACTACTGTGCATGTGCCTGTCTAATTACCAGGCAGACACATGTAGGTAGAGGATCCACAGAGGAAGAAGAGACCTTGTGCGAGGCAAAACTGGAGATGCAAAGTGAAAAGATGAGAGGGAGTGCTGAAAAAGGTGTCTTGTAGCCAGACTCCTAGGGATTCAGCTAGGGAGGCAGCCGTCAGAGGTTGTAATGGGGACTGATGAGGTAACTGTGTAGAGGGGGAAGTTCAATTTTCATGGTGTGTGAGAAAACGTTGAGTATCCATGAGCAACCTTTCACTGTTATTTTCGGGGCTGGATATAAGCAAACAAGAAGAGGGCCTATGAGGAGAGTCTGACGAGCAAGGGGAAGGTAGCCAAGGATGGAGTGAAATACAGGTTGTGTGTCTTCCTAAGCAATAATTACTGCTAATGTTTTTCAGTTTGCCAGTACTGATAGAGGACTTGTCTGTAACATGGAGCTGGAAGGCTCCAATTGTTTCAGTAATGTGCGTACTTGGGCTTTGGAGATGGAGAGTAAAGGAACATCGAGAAGGTGAAAGGTTACCTAGGGGAATTCCAGTGAGTCTTTACCGAGAGATACATAAAGGAGCGGCCACAGGAATGGTAGTTTGTGTTGTGAGAGGTCCACATATAGGGGGAGTAGAGTTAATGTAAGGAGAAAGGTTTTTTTAGTAAGGGTGGAGGAGGGTGGCAGCTTGCTGATGTGAAATGTCTGGGGACGTCTCGCTGGACCTGTCTAGAAAGTAAAGGAGTTCCTCAGGAGGGTAAAGGTGAGGGCTGCTAAAGGAAGTTTGGAGGTATAAGGAGACAGGGGATGTTGCCCAGTCTGCATGTAAGGCGGGGACAGCTGTGTAGGCCCTGGAAGAAAGGGAAATGCAAAGCCAGCAGTTGTTCACTAAGGAGGGATTAGAAACGACTAGGAGAGAATGGGCAAGGTTGATAGTGTGGTGGAGATAGCTGGGGAGAGGTAGAGGGTGGCATAAGAATGGGAATGAGAATAAGAGTGAGTATAAAAGTAAAGAATAGAACTTTATCAGGGTGAAGGTATTGGAGGGTCCTCTGCCAGCAAAGATCATCTATCCACTCTAAGAGGGAGCTAAGAGTGGCAGTTTGGAGATAGCACCAGGAGATATCAGCTGTGACAGTTTGAAGAAACAGTGTAAACTGGCAGTGTAAACAAGAGTAGGGCATTTATAAGTAGTTGAGAACGGAGAATAGGAGTATGACTAGACAGAAGATAGTAGGGATGACTAGTTTTTGCGTCTCAGTCCAAGTAGTGGGGGTGACTTCGTAAAGCCCTGTTGCAAAAAGTAGGGTAAGGACGAACAGACCTAATAGAATGAAGGGATGTATTAGGCTCATAAGGGTCATTACTGTTCTTCGTTCTTCAGAAATACGAGTGAGTTTAAGGGAAGTAGGGGAGAGTACTTGCAACTTCCAGGAGGGAGAGGAGGGATTAGGCTGGCTGTCCAATGGGCACAGCTTTATTCTGGAACAGTGAACCCAGTGGGGAGGATCCTGCAGGCGGATGGCAGTTGGGGTACTATAGATGACTAAGTAGGGTCCAGTCCACTGAGGTTGTAGAGTTTGAGGGGTCAGATTCTTAAGAAGAACTGATCATCCAGCTAGGGTGTCTTCATATGGCTGGGAATCTGGAGTAGGCAAGAGACAATTAGCAGACTGATGAATTTCCTGTCTAGCCTTCTGGACGACTGGAAGACAGTCGCCTAGAGGACTGGTGTCTGGGATGAGGTTGAGGCCAAGCAAGAAAGTGCATCCATATAAAAGTTCAAATGGACTGTACCCTGTAGCATCTCAAGGACAGGCTCTAATTCTGAGAAGGGCAAGAGGTAAAAGTACTGTCCAATCCTTTTTAAGTTGGAGGCTGAGTTTGGTGAGGTGTGTCTTTAAAAGATCATTAGTCCCTTCTACCTTTCATGAAGGTTGGGGATAGTAAGGGATATGAAGATTCCACTGAATACCAAGAGCCTGAGAAACTGCTTGGGTGATTTGACTAGTAAAGGCTGGTCATTATCAGACTGTATAGAGGTGGGAAGGCCATATCGAGGAATTATGTCTGACAGAAGGAAAGAAATGACTTTGGTGGCCTTCTCAGACCCTGTGGGAAAGGCCTCTACCCATCCAGTGAAAGTGTCTACCCAGACTAAGAGGTATTTTAGTTTTCTGACTCAGGGCATGTGAGTCAAGTCAATTTGCCAGTCCTAGGCAGGGGCAAATCCCTGAGCTTGATGCATAGGAAAGGGAGGGGGCCTGAACAATCTCTGAGGGGCAGTAGAATAGCAGATGGAACACTGAAAAGTGATTTCCTTGAGGACAGATTTCCATGATGGAAAGGAAATGAGAGGTTCTAAGAGACAGGCTAGCGGCTTGTAACCTACATGGAAGAGGTTATGAAATGACGACAGAATAGAATGGGCCTGTGAGGCTGGAAGGAGGTATTTTCCTTGGTCTAAAAACCATTTGCCTTGTGTGGGAACAGATTGATAGGTGGAAGTTTCAGCGGGGGAGTAGGTGGGAGTGACCGATGTGAAAGAGAAAAACTGACCATGAGGGACAGAAGTTGGAATGCTAGCTGCTCGTCTAGCCACCTTATCAGCATAAGCGTTGCCTAGAGCAATGGGATCTGATGCCTTTTGATGCGCCTTGCAGTGAATGACTCTAGCTTCCTTTGAAAGTAAAGCGACCTTGAGCAGAGTTTTTATTAAACAGGCATTAATGATGGAGGACCCTTGTGTAGTGAGGAAACCTCTTTCAGCCCATATAACCACATGGTGGTGCAGAATATGGAAGGCATATTTAGAGTCAGTATAAATATTGACGCGTAGTCCTTTTGCAAGAGTGAGGGCCCAAGTTAAGGCAACTAGTTCAGCTTGCTGAGAGGTAGTGGAGTGGGGGCAGAGCGGTAGCCTCAGTGATAGATGTGGAAGATACTATTGCATAGCCTGCCTTTGCTGGTGAGTGGCGATTAGGCCTGGTGGAACTGCCATCAATAAACCAAGTGTGATCAGGGTGAGGAACAGGGAAGAAGGAAATGTGGGGAAATGGGGTGAATGTCAGGTGGATCTGAGAGATGCAGTCATGAGGGTCAGGTGTGGTATCCAGAATAATGTGGGAGGCCGGATTGAAGTACAGTCCAGGAACAATGGTAATTGTGGGAGACTAAACAAAGAGTGAGTATAGCTGAAAGAGCCAGGAAGCAGGAAGTATATGCATCAGGTGTGAAAAAGAAAATAGATTTTGGAAGTTATGAGAGCTGTAGAGAGTGAGTTGAGCATAGTTTGTGATTTTGAGGGCCTCTAAAAGTATTAGGGCAGCAGCAGCTGCTGCACAGAGACATGATGGCCAACCTAAAACAGTAAGCTCAAGTTGTTTGGACAAAAAGGCTACAGGACGCAATCTCAGTCCTTGTGTAAGAATTCCGACTGCACAGCCCTGCACTTCGGCTGTGTGTAATGAAAAGGGTTGGGATGAGTCAGGGAGCGCTAGGGTGGGGGCAGTCTCTAAAGCTGTCTTCAAGGAATGGAAAGAGGAGTGGGGAAAGGATTTAGGATCTATGGGGTCAGCTAGGTTTCCTTTTGTGAGTTTATATAATGGTTTTGTTAGGATGGCAAAACCAGGTATTCAAAGTCGAAAGTATCCAACCATGCCTAGGAAGGAAAGGAGTTGTTGTTTTGTAGAAGGTGTTGGGGTTTGAGAGATCAGTCAGACACGACTGGCAGGGAGAGCACATGTGTTTTTATGAAGAATTATGCTGAGGTAGGTAACAGATGGAGAAGAAATTTGAGCTTTGGAGGGGGATACCCGATATGCTTTGGAGAATAAATGCTGAAGGAGCAGAAGGGTGTCTTGTTGAGAAGATTCAAAGGAGAGGCTACAAAGAAGAAGGCTATCAATATATTGAATAAGGTGAGAAGCAGAGGGGTGGAAAGAAAGTAAATCATGAGAAAGAGCTTGGCTGAAGTAATGAGGGCTGTCCCTGAAACCCTGCGGCAGCACAGCCCAGGTAAGCTGCTGGGATGATGGGTGTCAGAGTTAGTCCAGGTGAAAGCAAAGAGAGGCTGGGATGAGGGGTGCCGGGGAATAGTGAAAAAAAAGCATCTTTAAGATCAAGAATTGAATAGTGAGTTGTGGAGGAAGGTATTGAGGACAAAAGAGTGTACGGGTTTGGCACCACAGGGTGGACAGGCAAAACGATTTGGTTGATAAGGCGCAGATCCTGAACCAATCTGTAAGAGTTGTCCGGTTTTTGGACAGGTAAAATGGGGGAATTGTAAGGAGAGTTCATAGGTTTTAGAAGCCCATGCTGTAGCAGGTGAGTGATAACAGGTTTCAATCCTTTTAAAGCGAGCTGTGGGATGGGATATTGTTGTTGAGCGGGGTAAGGGTGATTAGGTTTTAATGGGATGGTAATGGGCATGTGATTGGTTGCCAGGGAGGGAGTAGAGATGTCCCACATTTGTGAGTTAAGGTTGGGGGATACGAGAGGAAGACGCAAAGGAGGCTTTGGGTTGGGGAGAAGGGCGGCAATGAGATGTGGCTGTAGTCCAGGAATAGTCAGTGAAGCAGATAATTTGGTTAAAATATCTCGGCCTAATAAGGGAACTGGGCAGGTGGGGATAACTAAACAAGAGTGCATAAAAGAATGTTGTCCAAGTTGGCACCAGAGTGGGGGAGTTTTAAGGGGTTTTGAAGCTTGGCCATCAATACCCACAACAGTTTTTGGGGCAAGGGAAACAGGCCCTTGAAAAGAAGGTAATGTGGAGTGGGTAGCCCCCATATCGATTAAACGGGGATGGACTTACCCTCCACTGTGAGAGTTAGCCGAAGCTCAGAGTCCATGATGGTCCAGGGGGCTTCTGAGGCAATCAGGCAGAGTCAATCTTCAGCTGCTAAGCCAAGCAGATCTGGGAAGGGGTCAGTCAGAGAGCCTTGGGCTAGAGCCTTAGGGGCTCTAAGAGTGGCTGCCAGGTGAGCGGGGCAGTCTGATTTCCCACGGGTCTCTGCACAGATGGGACATGGCTTGGGAGGAATCCTAGGCTGCGGGCATTCCTTGGCCCAGTGACCAGATTTCTGGCACTTGAAGCAAGATCCTGATGGAGGAAGTCTTGTAGGAATGCTTCACTGCTGTGGCTTAGGCATTTTGAAGTTCTTGTATGCTGGAGGTGTGGCTGGGTTTTGTCATAGCAGAGGCAAATAATTGTAACTCAGAAATGTGTTGCCATCTGGCTGCCTCCTCTCTGTTATTGTACACCTTGAAGGCGAGGTTGATTAATTCCTGTTGTGGGGTTTGAGGGCCAGATTCTAATTTTTGAAGTTTTTTCCTAATGTCAGGAGTGGATTGGATGATAAAATGCATATTAAGAATAAGGCGGCCTTCTGGCCCTTCTGGGTCTAGGGCGGTAAAGTGTCTAAGGGTTGCTGCTAAGCGGGCCATGAACTGGGCTGGGTTTTCATCTTTACCTTGGGTAGTTTCTTTAAGCTTGTCATAATTAACAGCTTTGTAAGCTGCCTTTTTAAGCCCTTCAACTAGGCAGGAAATCATGTAATCTCGCCTAGCTATACCTGGGGAATCTGCCTGATAGTTCCATTGGGGATCCTCTCGGAGAACCGCTCTAACGCCTTCCTGGGGAATCCTCTCGGAGAACTGCTCTAATGCCTTCCCGGAGGTCTGGCTAGTGAAGCTGGCAGTTATCAGCGTGAGATTGGACTAAAGAAAAAACTCTTTCCCATTCATCTGGGGAGAGGGTTGAAGTCAGGATGACATTTAAGTCACTCCAGGTTAAATTGTAGCACAGAGTTAGCTATTGGAATTCCTGTATATATTTAGTGGGGTCTGATGAGAAAGAGCCTAAATTCTGACTGATCTGAGAGAGGTCTGATAGAGAAAAAGGTATATGTACTCTAACTATGCCTTCAGCTCCAGCCACTTCTCTAAGAGGAAATTGTTGGGCAGGTAGGGAAGAGCTAACTGTGGAACTAAACTATAAGCCGGACCAGGTGTGAAGAGGGGAGGTGATAGAAAGATTATAGGATGGAGGAGCGGAGGCTGAGGAAAAATTGGGATTTAGCTTGGCCTGGTGACTAGCAGCCTGGGGAGGAGGGGAGAGGTCAGATGGGTCTGTAGAAAAGGAAGACTGGAAAGACTCAGCGATGGTTGGGGTTGGGACCGAGGGGACAGGCGGGAGGGAAAGAAGGAGGATTTGGGAGAAATCACATTGGGAACAGAGACTACGGAGGGAACAAAGTATGGAAATGCCTGGATGTAAGGCACCTCAGACCATTTGTCCATTTTTCAACAAAAATTATTTAGGTCTTGTAGGATGGAGAAATCAAAAGTGCTGTTTTCTGGTCATTTAGAGCCATTGTCAAGTTTGTATTGGGGCCAAGCGGTGCTGCAGAAGAAAATAAGGCATTTAGGTTTTATGTCAGGTGTGAGTTGAAGAGGTTTTAAGTTTTGAGAACACAGGCTAAGGGAGAAGGAGGAGGAATGGAGGGTGGAAGGTTGCCCATAGTGAAGGAGGCAAGACCAGAGACAAGAGAGAGTAGAGGCATGGAGAGAAGGGGTTGGGGGGTTCTTGCCCTCCAGAAAAGCGGGAAAGGAGTCAGGGTACAGAGATAAGGGGTCGGGGGGTTCTTGCCCTCCAGAAAAGCGGGAAAGGGGCCGGGATGCACAGATAAGGGGTTGGGGTCGGGGGGTTCTTGCCCTCCAGAAATGCGGGAAAGGGGTCTGGATGTGGAGATAAGAGGTTGGGGGTTCCTGCGCTGCAGAAAAGCAGGAAAGGGGTCAGGAGGTTCTTGCTCCCCAGAAATGTGGAGACAGGGTAGAGACATGGAGAAAAGGGGTTGGGGGGGTTCTTGCCCCACAGAAAACCAGAGAAGGGGTACAGACACAGAGAGAAGGGGTTGGGGGGTTCTTGCCCCCCAGAAAAGCAGTACTTGCCGCTAAGGGTGAAGGACCAAGGCAGGCGTTCCCGCATGGTCAGACACTCTGAAATGTGGGTGAATAATCCGGCAAGCGTCCCCACGTGATTAAACACAACGGGAAGACTGTCTTCCCAAGTCTGTGACCAGTGCTGGAGTTTTGGGTCCACAGATAAAACGCGTCTCACTTGTCTCTACCAGAAAAGGAAAGGAACTGAAATTAAGATAAGCGAGAGATTGAAGTGTGGCGCCAAGATTGAAAGGAGAAAGAGGTTGAGGGATAGTGGGAGAGGTTGGAGAAGAGAGTAAAAAGAGGCCGCTTACCGGATTTAAAATTGGTGAGATGTTCCTTGGGCTGGCCGGTCTGAGGATCCAAGTTCGTAGGTGGATCTTTCTCACAGAGCAAAGACTAGGAGGACAGGGGATTGATCTCCCAAGGGAGGTCCCCCGATCCAAGTCACGGCACCAAAATGTCACGTGTGTCTGTGTGAAGAAACCAACAAACAGGATTTGTGTGAGTAATAAAGCTTTTTACTCACTTGGATGCGGGCGGGCTGAGTCCAGAAAGAGAGTCAGTGAAGGGAGATAGAGGTGGGGCCGTTTTATAAGATTTGGGTAGGGCGGGCAGGAGTGGGGGGGGTCACAAGGTGCTCAGTGGGGGAGCTTTTTTGAGCCAGCATGAGCTAGGAAAAGTAATTTCACAAGGTAATGTCATCACTTAAGGCAAGGACTGGCCATTTTCCCTTGTTTTGTGGTGGAATGTCATCAGTTAAGGCAGGAATGGGTCATTTTCACTTCTTTTGTGATTCTTCAGTTACTTCAGGCCATCTGGGCATATACATGCAGGTCACAGGGGATATGATGGCTTAGCTTTAGCTCAGAGGCCTGACAGTTACCCACTCAATACCCATTCTATTCTGCCCCAACATCCTTCTAACAGAATTCATTCATCTCCTCCCTGGCCAAGCGTTTCTTGGAGGCCCGGAAAGACTGGTTAGCTGGTCTAACTCAAACATGGTGGTCTTACATACAGATCCTAAGCTTAAGTCAATATGATGTAATTCTGGTCAGTTGGGAGTTCACGATGGGGTTTTGCTCTTCCAATAAAGACAAAAGAGAAGATACTTCTATTAATACCTTGTTGAAGCCAACAACCCAGGTGACAGAGTGGAAAGGCAGGGGAAAAAATGCGTTGTTGATAATGTGCTGAGGCCCCAAGTTAACCTCCAGGTTAACCAACCTGGGGGGTGTAAAATAATGAATTCCTTATTATTTCAGGACTGTCACCTGAAGGAGACAGTCCTTATTATTTCAGCCACTTGGAATTGGTTTTTTTGTTACTTGAGGGAAAAAATATTCTAATTAATATGCTAGTTTTTATGGTTTCCACGATGTGGTGCCAGCCTTTTCTTCTCTAGATATTTCTAAAACTTATCTACACAGGTCTTGCTTACAGTTTTCCAAATACACCTTGCACTTTTTGAGCCTTTGGTCAAGCCATTCCGAATGTACGACCCCCAAGAGGCTGGCCAGTTAAAATACTATCATTCATCAAACACAATTTAAATGTCACTTTCTCCTGTAGCCCTTTCAGAAATTACCTCAAAATTAAATGATCAGACCTAAAATCTTTTGGGAGTGTTTTCGTCTCTAGAATTTACCATATACCTTTATGTTGGTGTTACTTATAGAATGCCTACATCTGCTTTATGTCATAGATTTTAAAGTGGAGATTGGGTCCAGATTTTCATATAAAGGCTTACCATTTACCAGGCACAGCTCTAAGTATTAATGGTTTTAATCCTCAAGACAAAACCTAAATAGATAAATTCTTCCATTGCCACTTTGTGGATTAGGAAAATGAAGCACAAAAACATTTAACTTGCCTGAGGTTTCGGAGCTAGTACATTGTAGAATCTGGATTCAAATCCAGACAGCTGAATGAAGGTGTAACTGCAAATGCAAATAACTGATCACGAGGGATACACATTCACTCTCACAAGATACAAGAGTTTTAACGTTGCCGATACTAAAAACAAAGCGTCTGCGTTTTTAAGCGCAGCCCCACCCCGCGATACTAGATTTATTCTTCAGAGCTGGGAGCCTAATTAAGGGGAACTATTCCTTTATATTTTTTAAGACTCAATAAATTGCCCACTTCTTTCCCAAAATGAGATGTCTGTTGGGGCGGCCCTTGTCGCTCCGTGTGCCAAGGGTCCTCCGATTGCTAAGGACACAGCGGTGAGCAGAGAAGGCAGGTGAGGAACTGGACGGACGCAGCGGCAGAGGGCGGCGGCAGCCCGCCCCTGGGGCGGGGGAAGTGGAGGAGCCGGGAGACATCAGGAAGCCCTTCCCTGCCCGGGCACGTAACAGAGCTGGGAGCCTGGCTGCTAGGGGTTTGTCATTGCGGGGGCGGCCTGGGAGCGCTGCGGCGCCGCGGCAGGAGAAACAGCCAAGGACGCCCTGGAAGAGCAGGAGCACGTGGGCCTGCGAGAATGGCGCCAACACCAGCCCTGCAAAACCACATCCCAGAGCGGGGCCGAGGACAGCCACCATTGCCCCGCAGGCCTCAAGAAAGACGGTCAAGTCAGCCAAGACCGCCTACCTAGCCAAGAGCCTCCCAAAGCGCAGGCGCACCTACCCGGGGGCGCGGCTGGGCGGAGTCAAGAGCCGGAAGAGCCTTGCGCCGCGGTCCTTTCCCGGAAACCCGCGGGCCGGAAGTGTCCGGAATTCCAGCGCAGAGCCCCGGGTTGCTGGGCAACCGATGCGGCCGCTGCAGCTGCTGTCTGTGGTGCTGGGAGCGAGCCCAGTGTAGCTCCCACCTCCTACGCTGGTAACCTCCGGTCCCGCCCGCCTCCCTTGTTGTCGCTTCTCTTCGCGTCGCGGAATCCTTGCCCTTGGCACTACTTACATCTCTCCGGGTCCCACGACACCTTAGCACCCACCTGCTTCAAAGCCAAGTTCCACCGAAAGGGAGGCAGTCTGCCCCCGGACATGACTTCGGCGCTGACTGATGGCACCTCTCGGGCCCCGAGCACCTACACCTACACCAGCCGGCCCCGAGCACTGCCCTGCCAGCGCAGCCGTTACCGGGACAGCCTGACGCAGCCGTGAGTGACCAGACTAGCCCTTGTGTGGTCCATACTTGCACCCCATCCCCGGGCCGGGGTCTGGCCCCTTCGCCCTGGCAAAAGCTACTTATGCTGTCTTCCCTTGGCTGCACTCTGCTGAAATAAAAGTTCTGCCCTAAGGAATCTCCCTTGGTGTGGAGGAGTGAAGCAGGAAGGGGCATGCATTGGGCACCAGTTAACTTTTAGTGATACTGAGTTGCTGCCGTGGTCCTTAACAGGTACACGAATTGGCTCATTTCACAAATTTGAATTGTACCAGTGTGTATTGAGGGCCAGCTACGTGCTGAGCACCTTACTGGGGGCATTCATATACGTTTTCTTACTTAATCCACAGTGCTGTGAAGTTGGTTTTATAACTCCGTTATGCAGATGAGGGAACTGCGGTGCAAGGATATCCAACAATAGCATATCCAAAATGGGGGCCGAGTAAATCTCTTCTGCAGGCTTTGAGCAGGAGTAAGATTATTCTTCCATGCAGGACCACGTATTGGTTTTTTGTGGTACTGGTGGTGGTGGTGGTTGTTTTGAGATGGAGTTTCGCTCTTATCGCCCAGGCTGGACCGCAATGACACGATCTCCGCTTACTGCAACCTCCACCCCGCCCCCGCTCCCCTGGCCCAGGGTTCAAACGATTCTCCTGCCTCAGCCTCCCAAGTAGCTGGGACTACAGGCGCCCGTCACCACGCCCGGCTAATTTTTGTATTTTTAGTAGAGACAGGGTTTTGCCACGTTGACCAGGCTGGTCTCAAACTCTTGGCCTCAAGTGATCCGCCCGCCTCGGCCTCCCAGAGTGCTGGGATTACAAGCGTGAGTCACTGTGCCTGGCCGGCAGACTGTGTTTTTACATCGATGAACAGTTGCAAATATTCATACATACATAGGAAAGAAAAATATATATATAAGCTCTTAAAGTTCTCTTAAAGTTAAACGGTTCTCTAAAATTATTTCCATAAGCCTCAAATGTTGAATTCAGCAGACCTTTACAGGAATGCAAGTTCCATGGATACAGGAACCTTTGCATCTTTTATTCACCTAGTACAGTGCCTGGTACATAGTAAGCACTTAATACGAATTGTCGAATTGATGATTGAACATCAACAATGTAATTATTGATGCTTGGTTCAAACACTGTTTCTAAATTCATAATTATCTTGTTCTGACAAATTCTTTTGTAAGAGATGTCTATCACTGTGAGAAAACTAAAATAGAAAATTTAAATTTGAAGAGTGATTATTTATGTTAGAAAAGGATTCAATTTTAAAATTTTCTAATCCTTCCAAAAACACTTTCTGGTGCCTTTAAGTAGTTGCTTACAAATCACTATCCAATCAGACCAACAAATTAGAAACAAGAATCAAGGATGGTTCATTAGGAACAACTTTTTTGATAGTTGATTAGTATATTGAAGTAATCTGTTGATTAGTTGCTAAGTATATCTGAGTAATGCACAAGACAGAAAAATCTCAATTTTGAGAAAGTAGTATCTTACAAATCATAATCATTGATATCCTAATGGATAAAATACTGATATTTTATCCATAATTTGCTTATGGGTAAGGATAATATTCTCCTCTGATATCCTTATGAATAAAATATTTTTTAAGTGTTCAGGAGAGTAGCTGGGCATGGTGGCACGTGCCTGTAATCTCAGGTATGTCGGAGGCTGAGGCAGGAGGATCACTTAAACCCGGAAGGCAGAGGTTGCAGTGAGCCAAGATCATGCCACTGCACTCCAGCCTGGGCAACAAAGTGAAACTCGGTGTCAGAAAAAAAAAAAAAAAAAAGTGTTCAGGAGAGTATTTGTCTTATTCCATTTCATGTTGCTCTAACAGAGTATCTGAAACTGGATAGTCTATATAAAGAGATGTATTTAGCTCACAGCTCTGCAGACTGAGAAGTACAAGAGCATGGTGCTGGCATCTGCTTGCCTTCTAGTGAGGGCTTTTCTTGTTGTATCATAACATGATGGAGAAGGTCAAAGGGGAAGCAGATACGTGGGAAGTGGCCAAGCAGGAGGAAGTACCTCATTTTGTAACAACCCGCTCTTTCGGGAACTAGTCCTATGAGAACTTAATCCAGTCTCTTGAGAGTAAGAGCTCCCTCACTACTGCGAGAACTGGTGCCAAGCTATTCATGAGGGATCTACCCATGATCCAAACACCTCCCACTAGGCCCCTCTTCCCAACACTGCCATATTGGAAATTAAATTTCCATGTGAGTTTTAGTGGGGATGACAAACCACATCCAAACCACAGCAGTACTTTTAGTACTTTCAGTACTTGCTGGTGAGTAACTAGATGACCATATCCAAAAAGAGTATGCTTTTGTGTCAGTCTGTCTCTATGCTAGAATGCCTTTTAGTTGTTTCCTGTTCAAAATTTTATGTTGAACTGGATAAATCTTCAGTTTTTCATGGCTGGAATGGATTGAAGGGAGTCAAGATTCCAGATTATCTTGATTGGCTATATATAACTGGGCTGAAACCAGAAGATGAAACTTAATTGGAAAGCTGTGAAGTTTTACTTAGGTATGAGAAGTCAGTTATACAGAAATGGGAGTATCTGATTTTTCCTTTGAAAGGGTCTAGAAATTTAACACAAGTCTAATGTCAGTCAAGAACTTCCTCCTTTTCATAGGATTATAAAGCTGAAAGAGAACATTTGAATACTAGTCTTCTCATTTACAAACAAGAGAATGTAATACATCTTTTATGTATTTCTTGGTAGTTGGGTGATCATAAACACCATTAAATTCACCTTTAGGCATGTGTCAAAAGACAATTGTGATAATGACATCCTCATTTTACAAATCCTTTGGTAAAGGCTGTATAGCCCTTCTAATAAAATAACATTTTAATGCAAATGAATTAAAACCTTAGAACATACCTTAGAACATTTTTTTTAAAACTCAGATCAAATAAGGTTTAAAATCACTATAGTGGGCAGAATAATGATTCCCCAAAGATGTCCTCTTCCTCGTCCCCAGAACCTGTGAACATGCTATGTGGTAAAATGGACTTTGAGATGTGATTACATTAAGGATCTTGAGATGGGAGATCTTGAGATGGGAAATTAGCCTGGCTTATCCAGGTGGACCCAGTAGAATCACAATGGAGTCTTCAAAGTGAAAGAAGAAGGCAGGGTGCAGTGGCTCACGCCTGGAATTCCAGCACTGGGAGGCCGAGGTGGGCGGATCACGAGGTCAGGAGATGGAGACCATCCTGACTAATGCGGTGAAATGCAGTCTCTACTAAAAAAATACAAAAAAAAAAAAAAATTAGCTGGGCATGGTGGGGGCGCCTGTAGTCTCAGCTACAATGGAGGCTGATGCAGGAGAATGGTGTGAACCCAGGAGGCGAAGCTTGCATTGAGCTGAGATTGTGCCACTGCATTCTAACCTGGGCAACAGAGCAAGACTGCATCTCAAAAAAAAAAAAAAAACAAGTGAAAAAAGAAGGCACAGGAGTCTGAGTCATAGAAGGAGATGTGTCATTAGAAGCAAAGGTCAGAATCACACAAATGCTGACTGGAAGGCGACCACAAGCCAGGGAATGAGGGCAGTCTCTAGAGCCTGGAAAAGGCAAAGAAACGTTCTCCCCAGGACCTCCAGGAGGAGTGCAGCCCTGTTGACACCCATTTTGAACATCTGAACTGCAGAATTCTGAGAATAAATGTGTTATTTTAAGCCAACTACGTGGTTAGTAGTACCATTTAATGAAATAAGAAACACTGAAGAAGTAATGATTTGGAATGGAAGAGTAATAATTAGTTCAATTCTGAGGTTGCCTTCCAGATAACATAGTGAGATGTCATTGGGCAACTGGATATGCCTAGAGTTGAGAGAAGAGTTCTTGGCTAAATAGAAATTGGGAGTTTTGGCCAGGGTGGTTCACGCCTGTAATCCCAGCACTTTGGGAGGCCGAGGCGGGCGGATCACGAGGTCAGGAGATCAAGACCATCCTGGCGAACACAGTGAAACCCCGTCTCTACTAAAAATACAAAAAAATTAGCCGGGTGTGGTGGCGGGTGCCTGTAGTCCCAGCTACTCAGGAGGCTGAGGCAGGAGAATGGCGTGAACACGGGAGATGGAGCTTGCAGTGAGCCAAGATCACGCCACTGCACTCCAGCCTGGGCGACAGAGCGAGACTCCGTCTCAAAAAAAAAAAAAAAAATGGGAGTTTTAGGTATATGGATTATAACTGAAGTCTTGAAAATGGATGAGGTCAACTAAGGACAAGAGAAGGCTGAGCCTGGAGGAAATCCTCCAGTATGGGAGGAACTGCAAACAAAGGCTAAGAAAAAGGCGTTAGAGAAGTAGTAGAAAAACAATCAGAAGATTATGGTGGTAACACAGAGGCCTAGGAAAGAGAATGCTTCAGTAAAGGAGTGGCCAGCTGGGCTTAACACTGCCCAGAGATCAATTAATACAAGCAATGAAACATGTTAGAATGTTCAATAGTGGCTTCAATATATGATAAAAAAGCAACTTATACCCCACTCAGAATTATTTCCCATAGAATACTGTTGTTGGTGTAGGGCAATGTTTAGTTTCTTAGCTATAAACAATATATACCATTTAAATAACTTTGAATGAAAATATCAACTGTGTTTTTGTATTTTTTACTAGCAATCATTCTGATCCCTGAAATCAATATTTTATTTTATTTATTTATCTATTTATTTTTTGAGACAAAGTCTCTCTCTGTCTCCCAGGCTGGAGTTCAGTAGCCTGATCTCAGCTCACGGCAACCTCTGCCTCCTGGGCTGAAACCATTCTCATGCCTCAGGCACCAGAGCAGCTGGGATTACAGGTGCAGGCCACCAGGTCTGGCTAATTTTGTATTTTTAGTAGAGATGATGTTTCACCATGTTGGCCAGGCTGAAAAATTTTATTAACATTTTAAACAATAACTTTAAAAAAGTTTGGGTTTAAAGAACAATTAGAAAATTGACTTAATTTTTAAGCCTCATTTTTTTATTAGTGTAACTTTTCAATCTTTGAATCAAGCTTTTTTCAGTCCTTTAAAGAAGGCCCCTTTTCAAGTGGGCCATTTTCATATTTACCAAAGTCATACAGATTTACAGTCTAAATCTAGCCCTGCCACTTACTAGCAAGGTGACCTTGGGCAGACTCCTGAGTCTGTTTCCCCTTCTGAAAAAGGAATCATAATTCCCAACTTGGCAGCTTATTGTGAATAATAAATAAATAATGTACATGAAGGACCTGGCATATAGTAAGCATTACATAAATTGTATCCATTTACCTCCTTATTTTATGGACCACACTAAAACAGAAATTTATTTTCTTAAAATATATTTATTTTAGTCTAAATCCTATTGAAAATGAGTTACTTCATAGATACCAATACTCTATTAAAGTGGTTATACAGAATTTTCTGTTTTACAGTGATGAAGAACCTATGCGTTATGGAAACATAATGTATGACAGAAGGGTAATTCGAGGCAACACTTATGCACTCCAGACAGGGCCACTGGTAAGTTAAGTTTGAATAGTCTAACACCCTGTTCTCACATTATCTGTGGGGAAGGATCAGTTTCTTTGTGTTAATTTCTAATCCATTGCAGACTAAAACATTCATAAAATAAAGATGAATTACTATAAAAATGAAGTTTTAAAAAAGACATACAAATGGAAGCCCAATGAGTTTCCAGGAGCTGGGGGATGAGGGAGCCAGGGAAGGAGTTATTGTTTAATGAGTGTAGAGTTTCGGTTTTGCAAGGGGAAAAGAGTTCCAGAGATAGAGGATGGTGACAGTGATAGAACAATGTGAATGTGATTAATACCACTGAATTTTATACTTAAAAATGGTTAAGGTGATAAATTTTACATTATGTGTATTTTACCACAAAAAAAGAATTAACTAAAAAAAGAAAAAGCCCCAATTTTGCATTAGATTCAACAGAACTCTGCCATTCTAAACATTGCTAAACTTTTACTCTCAATTTCTATACTTAAATTGTTACAGACCAGTTCAAATAGTTTATAGACATACTAGCCAGAGGCCCACATTTTGAGTAGCCCTTGTTGATTGCATCTAGGTTTGTTTAGATTATCTCATACTCTAATACAATTATCATTATTTAATCAAAAAGTCTGAATTCTGCTTCTTTAATTCACTCAACAAATATTTATTGACTTTTAGGTCCTGTTATGGGTACCTAGGATACAGAGATGAGTAAGACATGGTATGATATTAAGGGTGGTGAGTTCTTGGCACAGAAATGAAATACAGGTGAATCTCTAAACTGTATATGACATATAAGTGCCTAATACAAGATGATGATAGAGATGCTTCTCTACTTAGGATGAGGTTATGTCCCAATAAACTCACTGAACATTGAAAATGGATTTAAAACACCAAACCTGCCAAACACCAGAGCATAGCATAGCCTACTTTAAATATGCTCAGAGGCCAGGCATGGTGGCTCACACCTGTAATCCCAGTACTTTGGGAGGCCAAGGTGGGCAGATCGCCTGAGCCCAGGTGCTTGAGACCAGCCTGGGCAAAGTGGCAAAACCCTATCTCTACAAAAAAAAAAAAAAGAAAAAAAAAACCCCAAAAATTAGCTGGGCATGGTGGCACGCACCTGCAGTCCCAACTACTTGGGAGGCTGAGGCAGAAGGATTGATTGAACCCAGGAGGACAAAGCTGCAGTGAGCTGTGATCACACCACTGCACTCCAGCCTGGGTGACAGAGGGAAACCCTGTCTCAAAAAACAAAAACAAAAACACAACCTAGAATGTTAAGGAATTGAGGGAAGCTCAGTGTGCCTGAATCGGAGTCTGAGGCAGGGAGTATCAAGAAATAAGTGATTAAAAAGAAGTTAAAGATGAATAATAGCATTCAAATCCACATTAGAGAGAATGTTGTTGAATGTCAAATGAGGTATGTGAAGAATCCACCTAAGTAAGGTATGTTCCCAGAACGAGACTCTGTCTCAAAAAAATAAGTGCTCAGAACACTTACATTAGCCTACCATTGGGAAAAATCATCTAACACAAAGCCTATTTTATAATAAAGTGTTGAATATCTCATATAATTTATTAAATATTAAAGTGAAAAATAGAATGGTTGTATGAGTATTCAAAGTACATTCTCTGTGGATACTTTTGTATCATCATAAAGCTGAAAAGTCATAAACCACATAAGTTGGGGAACATCTATTAGTCTGAAGCAATGGTTAACTTATTAAACATACATATATATATATATGTATATACGCTTCAACCCTATCCTGGATCTCCTGCATTAGAACCTCCAGGGATTCCCTGCTTCTCCCACTGAGGTGGTATCAACAAGGGTGGAGCAGGAAGCTGGACTTTCACCTTCACCCAGTGCCAGTGAGGTAGTAGGAGATGGCACAAGTCAGTGCCCCACTCTTTCTGTGGTGGTGCCAGCAAATCCAGTGGGTAGCTGAATTGCAGTCCTATCTGGCAGTAACAAGGTGGTATGAGGCAGTGCTAGTCAATGCTGCACTCTCCAGACACCACCACCAGTGTCAACAGAGCCTAGAAGGAGCTGAACTACCACCCCTACCTGGCACCGATGTGTTGGTACAGGTTGACCCTCTGCTTTTGTTGAGGTGGTGTCTTTGGGACCCACCAGGAAGTTGAACTTCTAACCCCACGCAGGCTTGTGCACTAAACAAAAAGGGTGACTTTCTACTGAAAAATTACATAGGATCCAAAGTCTTAAAATATAATACCCAAAATAGCCAGGATACAAACCAAAATCACTCATCATACAAGAATCAGGACAGTCACAACTTGCACAAGAAAAGACAATCAAGAAATGACAAAACAAGATGACTCAGATGTGGGAATTACCTGACAAAGATTTTAAAGCAACAATCAAACATGTTTCAGTGAAAAGTGGACAATTATAGACACTCTTGAAACAAACAAACAAACAAAAATCTTAGCAAAGAAATACAAGATACAAAAGTGAACCAAATGGAAACTTATAGAACTGAAAAATACAATAACTAAAATAAAAAACTCACTGGATGGACTCAGTAGTACATTGGAAATGACATAGGGAACAATCAATGAACTTGAAGAAAAATCAATGAAGAATGGAAGTTATCCAGCTGAACAGAGAGAAAATAGACCAAATAAATAAATAAAAAGCCTGAGAAAGCTGAAGAACAATCACAAAGATTTACATTCATGTTGTTGGAATCCTAGAAGGAGAGGAGGAAAACTAGGAGATGGAAATCTTGGATCTGTAGGCAAAAGGCCTGCAGATCCAAGAAACCAAGTGACTCCGCCGAAGAGGATAAACCCAGAGAAATCTACCCGAGACAAATCAAGATCAAACTTTTGAAAATTAAAAACAAAACATTTTGAAATCAGCCAGAAAGAAATTACACGTTAGCTAAAGGAGAATGATGATTTAAATGGCAGTGGATTTCTTACCTAAAACATGGAGACAAGAAAGTGGCACAATATTTTCCAAGTCCTTAAAGGAAAAAACTATCAAGCTCTAATTCTAATCCAGTGAAAATATTTTTCAGGAGTTCCAAAATAGCAGCATAGAAGCAGGCTGGCTTCACACCCCTGCAAAAGAAAATCAAGAACAAACGTACAGTGCGGAGATTACAACCAGCAATATTCTAGATGTCAAGTAGAAGGAGGAGGCACTTCCCAGGGCTACAGAAAAGTGAAAAAGCTCCAAGGAGATGGTAGGAGAATCAGACGTTCATGTCTACAGTATCTCTCCTTCTAGTCTGCCTGGCACTAAGGATGTGGAGGATTGTATTAGGGTTCTCTAGAGGGACAGAACGAATGGAACAGATATATATATGCAGTAGAATGTATTAAGTATTAACTCACACAATCACAAGGTCCCACAATAGACCATCTGCAGGCTGAGGAGCAAGGAGAGGTAGTCCAGGTTCCAAAACTGAAGAACTTGGAGTTCAAAGATCGAGGGCAGGAAGCATCCAGCGCAGGAGAAAGATGTGGGCTGGGAGGCTAGGCCAGTCTCTCTTTTCACATTTTTCTGCCTGCTTATATTCTAGCCACTCTGGCAGCTGATTAGACTGTGCCCACCCCAGTTAAGGGTGGGTCTGCCTTTCCAAGCCTGCTGACTCAGATGATAGTCTCTTTTGGCAACACCCTGAGATACACCTAGGATCAGTACTTAGTATCCTTCAATACAGTCAAGTTGACACTGAGTATTAACCATCACAAGGATTTATCTCTAACTTGTGATTTCTGCACTGGAGAAAGATCAAGGTGGACAACTAGTTTCCCTACCATGTTGGGTTCCCTGGCAGGAAATTCAGCCCACAAGAAGCATCATGTGTTCCTGAAAAGAGAGATACCCCTGAGTACAGCCAAAGACAAAATGGGGAGGTGAGACTACCATCCCCAGCCCTGGCCACTCTATTGTATAACTCAACCAAAGGAAGCACCAAATGAGAGTGGCTGTTCAGCAGCACCACCCTGTAGCAGATAACATTGTACCGGTCCCCTGGGCATAGACACCTAGCCAGTCCCACTACCAGTATATCCCCTTTGGGACCTCCCCTATTCAGGATGGGCAGTGCTCTGATCATCAGGCAGGGTGAACCTGGCCTTAAGGCACCACCTAGAGCCAAAAAGGAGGCAGCAATCTAGTGATAAAGGATCTCTGGCAGGGCGCAGTGTCTCATGCCTATAATCCCAGCACTTTGGGAGGCCGAGGCAGGCAGATAGCTTGAGGTCATTAGTTCGAGACCAGCCTGACCAATATGATGAAACCCCATGTCTACTAAAAATACAAAAATTAGCCAGGTGTGGTGGCAGGCACCTGTAAGCCCAGCTACTTGAGAGGCTGAGTCAGGAGAATCGCTTGAACCCAGGAGGCAGAGGTTGCAGTGAGCCAAGATCACACCAGTGCACTCCAGCCAGGGTGACAGAGTGAGACTCTGTCTCAAAAAAGGGAAAAAAAAAAAAAAAGGATTTCTAAGAAAATATATCCAATAAAAAGCAAAAACAAGCCAGACAGAGAAGACTGGACTAAATAATCCTTCAGTGCAGAGACATAGACATATATCCACATGAAACAATAGCAAACGAGGAACCATGACCTACCTACCTGAAGGGACAAAGCAAGGAATCAGTAACTGGCCCTAATGAGATGGCAGGATGTGAGCTCTCTGACCAAAAATTCTAAATAGCAGTTTTAAGGAAATTCGGTGACATCTAATATAACACAGAAAAGCAATTTAGAAATTTGTTAGAGAAATTTAACAAGGAAATTGAAATAATTTGTAAAAATCAAGCAGAAATCTTGGAGCTGAGTAATACATTTGTTGAACTGAAAAATGTATTAGAGGCTTTCAACAACAGAATGAATCAAGCAGAGGAAAGAATCAGTGAACATGAAGACAAAGACAGACTATTTGAAAATACACAGTCTGAGGAGAGAAAAGAATGAGAAAAAACAAAGACTGTTTACAAGATATAGAAAATTACCCCAAAAGATCAAAGCTAAGAATTACCTGTGTTCAAGAGGGAATTGAATAAGAGTAAGGAGTAGGAAGCTTGTTTTAAGAAATACTAACAAAACTTTCCAAAACTTGAGAAAGAGATAGATATCCAGGTACAGGAAGGTCAGAGAATACCAAACAGTTTCACCCCAAATAACAGTTTCACCCCAAATAATACCCCATAGAATAATCAAGCTCTCAAAGGTCAAGGACAAAAAAAGAATCCCAAAAGCAGCAAGAGAAAAGAAGCAAATAACATACATGAAGCATCTCCAATCCATCTGGCAGCAGACTTCTCAATGGAAACTGTACAGGCCAGGAGGTAGTAAGATGACCAGGAGGGACTGGGGTGACATTTTCAAAGTGCTGAAAGAAAAAAAAAATCATCTAAGAATATTGTATCCACAAAGTTATCCCTCAAATATGAAGGAAAGATAGTCTTTCCTAGACAAGTAAGAGCTGAGCAAATTTAGCACCACCACACTCATCTTACAAGAAATGTTAAAGGGAATTCTTCAGCCTGAACAACAACAACAACAACAAAAACACTAATGTGCCAAAAGAAAACATTTGAAGGTATGAAACTTACTGGTTAAATTAAGTACATAGACAAACCTAGAATACTCTCATACTATAACTGTAGTATGCAGTCCACTCATAATTCTACTATGAGGCCCAAAAGACAACTATCAAAAACAGTAATAGCTGTAGCAACCTGTTAAGAGGTAGGTAATCGCACCACTGCACTCCAGCCTGGGCGACAGTGCAGACTTGGTCTCAAAAAAAAAAAAGAAGTGCAGTGAAGCAACTGGAAGTTGGTATGTGGGGGGATGGAGTTAAAGTGTAGAATATTTTTTCTTTGCTTCTGTTCTTTGTGATCTAAGATAAGTTGTCATCTCTGCAAACAACTTGCTATATCTATCTATGTTTTTTGTAAGCCTCATGGTAACCACAATGCAAAAATCTGTAATGGATTTACCAAAAATTAAAAGCAACAAACTAAAATATACTACCAGATAAAGTCACTTAACACAAAGAAAGACAATAAAGAAGGAAGGAGATACAAAACAACCAGAAAATAAGCAACAAAATGGTAGTAGGAAGTCCTTGCTTTATCAATAATAACACTGAATGTAAGAGGACTCGGTTCTCCAATTAAAAGGCATAGAATAGCTGATTGGATAAAGAAACGAGACCCAACTGTATGCTGCTACAAGAAACTGACTTCACCTATAGAGACACACATAGACTGAAAGTAAAGGGATGGTAAAAGATTTTCCATGCATCTGGAAACCAAAAAAGAGCATGAGTATACTTACATCAGATAAACTACAAATCAAAGACTGTAAAAAGAAACATAGTCACTCTGTAATCATAAAGTGATCCGTTCAGCCAGAGGATGTAACAATGATAAATATACACCCAACACCAGAGCTCCCAATTATGTAAAGCAAACATAAATAGATCTAAAGGGAGAGATAGACTGCAATGCAATAATAGTAGGAGATTTCAACAACCCATTCTCAGTAATGAGTAGATAATCCAAACAGAAAGGAAAAAGAAGAGAAAGAAAGAAAAGAAAATTGGTGTTAAACTTCACACTAGACCTATTAGGACTAACTGATATCCATAGAACATTTTATCCATCCTCTGCAGAGTACACATTTTTTTTCTTCAGCACATGGATCATTCTTCAGAATAGACCATATCTTAGACCACAAAACATGTCTGCACAAATTCAAAAAAGTAGAAATCCTATCAAGTATCTTTGCTGATCACAATGAAGTAAAACTAGAAATCAGTAATAAAAGGAACCTTGGAAGCTACAAAAATACATAGAAATTAAACAGCATGCTCCTGAATGATCAGCAGGTCAATGAATAAATTAAAAAGGAAATATTTTTATTGTTTTTGTAAATATATAGATACGATTGTGCACCCATGTATTCCAGTTAACAGTCATACTTTGAAGTTACTTTTATGCTTTGTCAAACATCTTTGTAATTATCTGACAAAGTACTAATGCAATTTTAATGAAGTTACTGATAATCAGGAAACATTATGATAAAAGCCTTTATACTACCCAGGAATTGCTTTTGGAATGGCAGTTCTTGTATGCTTTAATAAATATTTTCTAAATTCTAGAAGTATTTTCTATCACTGTTAGCTCGGACAGCCTGATTCTCTAGAGCTTCAGAGACAACGGGAGGCTAAGAAGAGGGCTCTTGCCAGAAAACAAGCCCAAGAGCAGCTCAGACAACAAACACCTGAACCTGTGGAAGGCAGAAAGCATGTTGATGTGCAAACAGGTGTGTGACTGTGCCCTTGGCATTGTATCCTCTTGGTTTACTCAGTTGTCTGTCAGTTCATTTGTGTTTGGCCTTTGTATTATTTATGCCTCTCCTGTGCTATCTGATACTTCCCCAGTAACATGGTAGGGAAGTTCATTTATTAAAGAAATACATAGACTAGGCTGGGTGTGCTGGCTCACGCCTGTAATCCCAGCACTTGGGGAGGCTGAGGCGGGCAGATCGCCTGAGGTCAGGAGTTTGAAACCATCCTGGCCAATGGGGTGAAATACCCCGTCTCTACTAAAAATACAAAAAACTTAGCTGGGCATGGTGGCAGTCGCCTGTAATCCCAGCTACTCAGGAGGCTGAGGCAGGAGAATCGCTTGAACCCAGGAGGCGGAGGTTGCAGTGAGCCGAGATTGCACCATTGCACTCCAGCCTGGGCGACAAGAGCTAAAGTCCATCTCCCAAAAAAAAAAAAGAGAGAGAGAAAGAAATACATAGACTGTATACTATTATCTTACTGGATATGACTGGAAGTGGGATGGGGTTCAAAAAAAAAAAAAGAAAGAATTTTGGCCAAGCATAGTGGCTCACATCTGTAATCCCAGCACTTTGGGAGGCAAGGCAGGAGGATCACTTGAGCCCAGGGGTTCGAGACCAGCCAGGGCAACATACCAAGACCCCATCTCTACAAAAAAAATTTTAAAATTGGTTGAGCATGGTGGTGCACGCCTATAATTCCAACTACCCAGTAGGCTAAGGCAGGAAGATTATATGTGCCCAGGATTTCAAGGCTGCAGTAAGCTATGATCACACCACTGCACTCAGCCTGGGCAACAAATAAATAAATAAAAGAATTTTGTGACCAAACAAATTGTGTCTTAGGAGCCCTTTTCCACATACTCTGTTCTCAAACTGGGATTCTTTCTCATAGCCCAACATGAATCACTGTTCTTTTCATTAGGACTTACAGGAAAGGAGAGCAATATAATTCTACTTTGTCATTTTGTCTTTTGAGAGGAATAAACCCACTCCCATCTGAGTCATCTGCCTCTCACACCAGCCTCCTCTGTCCTCTGGTTCTGTCGCTGTGCACATTCCCCAGGCCCACACAGGCACCCCTGAGGCAGGTGTCAGGATTTGCGTGCTTATCTTGCTGTCCTCAGCTGTAGAGGCTTACCTGGTCCTATAGGGTCTAGCTGTATTGTTGACAGAATCATGGTCATCAGACAGTGCTTGGTGTTTTCCTTGGACCACTGTCACTACTTGAGGTTCACTTTGTACCCTTCCAAGATGGTGAGTGGATCCTTCAGGATTATTTCTGCATGGTAAAGGCAAAAGGAACCATTCCATGCTTTAACACTTGCCTTTAGGCCAAGTCTAGAATGTGTGTATGGCTGTCACTAGCCAAAGAGCTAAGTTTTCATGTTTCTTTATACCATCAGAATATTGGCCGGGCGCGGTGGCTCAAGCCTGTAATCCCCAGCACTTTGGGAGGCCGAGACGGGCGGATCATGAGGTCAGGAGTTCGAGACCATCCTGGCTAACACGGTGAAACCCCGTCTCTACTAAAAAATACAAAAAAAAGCTAGCCGGGCGAGGTGGTTGGCGCCTGTAGTCCCAGCTACTTGGGAGGCTGAGGCAGGAGAATGGCATAAACCCGGGAGGCGGAGCTTGCAGTGAACTGAGATCCGGCCACTGCACTCCAGCCCGGGCGACAGAGCGAGACTCTGTCTCAAAAAAAAAAAAGAATATTAAGTGATATAATAGCAGCCAGCTTTTTTTGGATATTTCCTCAGAGACTGAACCAGGTCCTTTATCTGTGTATTTCCTTCATTATTACAAAGATTCTGTGTGATGGGTAGTTATAGCCCATTTTCCAGATGAAGAAACTGAGGCCCAGAGAGGACATTACTTGGCCATGTCCTGTGCCCAACATCTGACTCTAGTGCTCATGTTCTTTGCTTGATACCACATTGCCCTTGCCTCATATAAATTACTCCTAACATGAAATTTGTTTTCATACATCTGTTTATGATCTGTAGTGTAGAGGTAACATCAAATAACCTGGTGACTTGGTACATGTTTTTTTTTTTTTTTTTGAGATGGAGTCTCGCTCTGTCGCCCAGGCTGGAGTGCAGTGGCCGGATCTCAGCTCACTGCAAGCTTTGCCTCCTGGGTTCATGCCATTCTTCTGCCTCAGCCTCCCGAGTAGCTGGGACCACAGGCGCCCGCCACGTCACCCGGCTAGCTTTTTGTATTTTTTAGTAGAGATGGGGTTTCATCGGGTTAGCCAGGATGGTCTCGATCTCCTGACCTTGTGATCCGCCCATCTCAGCCTCCCAAAGTGCTGGGATTACAGGCTTGAGCCACCGTGCCCGGCCGGTACATGATTTTTTAAATATCCAGGAATTTTCAAATCTTTGTATGTTTACTATCTTAGGACTCAAATATATATATATATGTATTACTGACTTTTTATCGACTGTTGTACTCTGCATCTTATACACATCTACAGTCTCATGTTCTTCTTCAGTTCCATTTTCAAATACAAAGCTCAGTGCTTTCTAGACATTCAGTAAATGTTCTAGCCTGACTAACTCTTATCTATGGCCTTCCAAATATTTAAAAACTCGTAGTTCAGTATGTGAAGTAAGCCCCACATTTGAACACTTTTATTCTAATACTTATTTTCTGGTTCATTTAAATATGTTTTGAAGGAGCTAAAATTTCAAATACGCATATATGCTTGAAATAGACCAGAATTTTCTTTCTTTGAGACAGAGTCTCATTGTGTTGCCCAGGCTGCAGTACAGTGACATGATCTTGGATCACTGCAACCTCCACCTCCCAGGTTCAAGCAATTCTCCCACCTCAGCCTCCCAAGTGACTGGGACCACAGGCACGCACCACCACACCCAGCTAATTTTTGTATTTTTTGTAGAGATGGGGTTTTGCCGTGTTGGACAGGCTGGTCTCAAACCCCTGGCCTCAAGTAATGCACCCTCCTCGGCCTCCTAAAGTACTGGGATTATGGGCATGAACTACTGTGCCTGGCCTTAGACCAAAATTTTAAACTCAATGTATATGATGATTCTTCTTAGAATTATACCTTGAAGAAATTGCTGATCGCATAATAGAAGTTGATATGGAATGCCAAACAGATGCATTTTTGGACAGACCACCAACACCACTCTTTATTCCTGCCAAAACTGGCAAAGATGTGGCCACCCAAATACTAGAAGGAGAGGTACAGTATATCCTGTGGGTTCCCTCTATAATCTTTATAAATGAGGAACAAGAGCCACTTCACAATCAGATTCGACTTCTTGGATTTCTTTCCAGATATTATCTATAATGGTTTTATCATATAGTACTCAGAAATGTTTTAAAATACCATGTTCTGATTTCTTTGCCAATTAAAAACAAAATTATTTAAAATATTTTTAGAATATTTCCACATTTGATTTTTGTTTGTTTGTATGCTTGCTTAATGTATGTATATAAGATAGATTTGTACTAAAGAAAAATAATATCCCTGGTATAAAAGATTCCACAATTAGTTGCTTGTGGATTATATAACTTTTGTAAAGATACTCTCTCATTTAAAAAAAAATTTAATAATTACATTTTTCTATCAGTGTGGAATGCATAAATGAGCCTGTTTATGAAATTGAAGAAGAGAAGGCAATGATTATGTTCATAATGACCTAAATGAGTTTTAACACTTGTGGGAACTTGAAAGAATTGTCATTGAAATTGGGAAATAAAATAAATCTTCAGAAGCTATCTGAAAGTTATATTTGCCTAGAAATCCTAGCAATGAATCACCAAAATATCTACTATTCTTGTTCCTTCGTTCATCAAACTGTTATTTAAAAATAAATAAAAATCAAACAGAGAAGGCAAAGAATAAGACAGACAAGGATATTTCTCTTCAGTGTCAGGGTTCATTTTGATGAATGCATACATTTTTTTCATAACTTTGACTTAACAGATTTTTGCCTGTAAACAAAATGTTGTTGATTTTGAGGATTAGAAACCATAAATAAAGCACCAGCACAGTGCCTGGCACACAGGAGACACTTAATAAATAGTATCTTGTTATTGCTATTCATTATATTTTTGTTGTGCATTCGATTCATAATTAAAATTTTAAGTTTGCTTTATTTTGTATGTTTAAGCTCTTTGACTTTGATCTTGAAGTTAAACCAGTGTTAGAAGTTTTGGTGGGGAAGATAATTGAGCAGTCTCTTCTGGAAGTAATGGAAGAAGAAGAGCTGGCTAACCTGCGGGCCAGTCAGCGTGAGTATGAAGAACTACGGAATAGTGAACGTGCTGAAGTTCAACGACTTGAAGAGCAAGAGAGGCGACACCGAGAAGAAAAAGTATATATAATTGTATTTTTCTTTCTTAGGCAGTCTTTTGGCTAGTTAGCATATTATGTTCAAAATTACATGTGATGATATATCATAAAACTAAAGATCTTTGGGAATATATTAGAAAAAGATCTGGCCGGGGGGCGCGGTGGCTCAAGCCTGTAATCCCAGCACTTTGGGAGGCCGAGACGGGCGGATCACGAGGTCAAGAGATCGAGACCATCCTGGCTAATACGGTGAAATCCCGTCTCTACTAAAAAATACAAAAAACTAGCCGGGCGAGGTGGCGGGCGCCTGTAGTCCCAGCTACTTGGGAGGCTGAGGCAGGAGAATGGCGTAAACCCGGGGGGGCGGAGCTTGCAGTGAGCTGAGATCCGGCCACTGCACTCCAGCCTGGGTGACAGAGCGAGACTCCGTCTCAAAAAAAAAAAAAAGAAAAGAAAAAGATCTATAATATTTTTGCTCAGGTCTCTTCTATAGATCAGAGATCTTTCATGGACTGAATTCCATCTTTTAAACTCCAGCTTACATAAATATACCTAAAGTGAGTTTCCAAAAGTTTCTAAATAAAATGAAAGTTCCTAAGTTACACGTGTCCCAGTTGAAGACTCTCTTAAATATCAGCAGTGCTAAAGAAAGAAAGATATATGTTGGTTTGCCGTAAGTCAGTGGCAGAAAGATGGAAGGAAGGAAAAAGTGAGTGTATTGGAGAGAGACTGTGGGTAAGAAGCAGGGCATCTGGGTAGAATTCTGATTCTTTTTCTCCGTGACCAGGCCCTTCTTTATACCCTTAGTGACACACCAGACTGATGTGGGTTCTTACAGAGTATTTTTCAGATTCAGGATTTTTAGAATCTTCAATAAGGAAAAGTTTACAATCTAGTTTTTAAAATGTGCCAGTAGCCTAAGTTAGGAAGCATTAGAATAGATAGTCTTTCTGGTTCTGGCAATAACTGTCACCCTTTGTTGTATACTGATGAACAATTATAAAGTAGTATCTTAATACCTGAAACAGTTCCGAAAAAATTCCCAAGGGGCCTAACTTACTATGCTATGAAAAATAGCGTAATTGTTGGGAAATCCTACTCAATACCTATCAAATGGACTTTAATTCCAATGTAAAGAGCATAGGGCTTACAATAAGGATTGTGCAAAAGTAAGACTTTATTTACAAATATAAATTGTGGCAAAATAAACTTTGTTGAAATGGGTCATGAAATCTTTATCAAAAAATATTTGTTTATTCACTATTTGGAAATATATTATGGAAAGCTGGATACAGGAATCACCTAGATTTATATTTGTTTAGAGTTTAAATATAGATTTAATTAGAAAATATATTAATGCTCCCACTTCCACATGAGAGTAGAGAACAGGATTCATCAGCTTTGTAAATATTACATGGTCTAAAGGAAGCAACAGCAAAAAATAAGAGGCTTTCATAATCTTCAGAACCATTCATCTTTACAAATTCAGGGAATTGTTACGAATGAACTCATTCACTGGCCCACTGGTAATTTTTCTTACCAGTAATATTTCATGATAATATTATTTTAAAATACATATAGTGGTGATTATCTTTTTGCTACCATCTATACTGTCAAGCATGTATGTCTTGAAATTATTTTACTTGAAATGAATAGTGAGATTTTTACCTTAAATTCCATCATTTATAACTTCCTGAATTCAGTACCCACTAGCTGTTGAAATTCATTGAAATTCTGATGAAAAATATGGACCTTTAATAGATAGACACTTCGCTGCCCATTTTTTGATAAGTCTGGATTCTTCTACTTATTAACTTTACTAGATTCAGTACTTGGGGAGGGCATAAGAGCTAAATAACCACCTATGTTATTTTGGCAGGAACGGCGTAAGAAACAGCAGTGGGAAATAGTGCACAAGCACAATGAGACATCACAAAAAATCGCCGCCCGAGCATTTGCACAGCGTTACCTGGCTGACCTTCTCCCGTCTGTTTTTGGCAGCCTCAGGGATAGTGGCTACTTTTATGATCCCATTGAAAGAGGTTTGTAGATATTTTTGTTAGATTAATTCTGTTGTAATAAGCATCCTCTTAATGGTTCAAATTTATGTTATGTCCATTTTTATTTTGAATTGGAATCTTTCTATTTCTGATACAAAGTCAATTTTAGTTGTTTAAATTAAGTACAGTTGTTAATGAGATGTGTATTTTGAAGATCTTGATTTAAGGATATTATGTTTGTTTATTGAGAAGCAACATTTGTATAGTAGAAAGAAATATGGACTTGGTATTGAAAAACTTGAGTTTGGGTTGCAGCTTTATCATTAGCTAGCTTGATGACCTCCAGTTTCTTCATGTGTGAAATGAGAAATTTTTTTTAATTTTTTTTTTTTTTAATTTTTTTTGAGATGGAGTCTCACTCTTTTGCCCAGGCTGGAATACAGTGGCACGATCTTGGCTCACTGCAACCTCCGCCTCCCAAGTTCAAGCAATTCTCCCTGCCTCGGCCTCCCGAGTAGCTGGGATTACAGGCACCTGCTACCACGCCCAGCTAATTTTTGTGTTTTTTAGTAGAGATGGGGTTTTGCCATGTTGACCAGGCTGGTCCTGACCTCAAGTGATCCGCCTGCCCCAATTGGCCTCCCAAAGGGCTGGGATTATAGGCGTGAGGCACTGTGCCCAACCTGAAATGAGGATTATTTAGGAGTTAAGTCATAAAATATATGAAACTGTGTAAACTGTAAAGTCCTATGTATGCGTAAGTAGTTGTTATTAACTTTTTCTCAGCCGACTTATTCCAATCAAAAACCCTTTGAGGGTAGCTATCAAGGTCATTTATTCATTTAATTAGGCTCTTACCCTGTTCCAGGCAGTGTTTGGTATTGGAGAAAAAGAAGGATCCCTGATCTCTGCCATTAGGGAACCAATAGCCTGATAGCTGTCTGTCTGTATCCCCTCACAGTCCACGTTCCTAGCTGCTCGGCCAGTGGAAAGGAAGAGTTACATGTCCTCACCACCACCCACCTTCCTCAGGGTGAAAAGCGCTTACATCCACCGTGCTTGGTGTACAGGTCCCATTTTGTTGGGCAGTAGTATTTAGGACACATGTTAGTAATGTTAATTTTCACTGATTACCTATTCAATTCAATACAAAGAGGTGAGATCACAGACAAATATTATTAATATACATAGTATTTTTCATAGGTGATATCATTTGATACTCCCAATAACCCTGTAGGATAGACAGGTCAGACAGAATTCCCATTTTTTCAGAAACAGAAACTGAAGCTCAGAGAAGTTAAATGCCTTGCTCCCAGCTCCTCAGGCCGTGGAAATATTAGACCTCAAACTGACTTGGAACTCAGACTCCAAGTCCAGTGTTCATTCTCAGCTACCATCCTGCTGTCCTGGGCTCTAGCTTGGACTCTGTTAGCCAGAGAGACCAGTAGCCTTTTTTCTATCACAGATTGCCAAAATGTAAGTTATAGATCATTTAAAAGCTTGCAAATGAAATTCATACCTGAGATTAAAATTATTTATAGTAGTGAATATAATATTCTATCACACTCTCCATTTCATCCTATTGAAAAATAAAATTAGATGCCTGCTCCAAAAAATACTGTTTTGAAACTTTAAAATATATATTGTAATAGACCATATTTTTAAAATACTTACACAGTAGATTTCAGTTTGAACAAACTTAATACTGATGGAAATACCTAGTTTCTGACCTATTTCTAGATGGCTGCCTCCTCAAATGCCCTCTCACCTGCATTCTCTGAGTCTGATCAGCTTCCTTCCATTAGGCCCTGGGTTTCAGGTGGAGACTTTCTTTTACTGGCATTGCTCAATTCCAGATTTGCATTGCATTTGGATTGGAGTTCTCCCAAACCCACATCCTCCCCCTGCCTCCCTGATCCATTTCAGATTGCACCTATGAAGGAAACTCCAAATGCCTTGACTCCAAGGAAGGCCTCATAGTTCTTAAAATATTGGAACAGGCGCGGTGGCTCACAACTGTAATCCTAGCACTTTGGGAGGCCAAGGCAAGTGAGTCACGAGGTCAGGAGATTGAGACCATCCTGGCCAACATGGTGAAACCCCGTCTCTACTAAAAATACAAAAATTAGCCAGGCGTAGTGGCATGTGCCTGTAGTCCCAGCTACTCAGAAGGCTGAGGCAGAAGAATCACTTGAACCTGGGAAGCAGAGGTTGCAGTGAGCAGAGATCATGCCACTGCACTCCAGCCTGGGCGACAGAGCGAGACTCTCAAAAAAAAAAAAATCACTTATGCAACAGAAAGGAAACTGACCAAAACATATATAAGGAATATGGCAAAAGTTATGCTGTATGAGTCTACTTAACATTTTTTATTAAGAAACTAATGTTGATGAGTCTATTACATTAGGAGAAAAGTACATTATTCCTCTGATGATACATAAAAATCAATGAATTCTTTTATTACAGATATTGAGATAGGATTTCTTCCATGGCTAATGAATGAAGTTGAAAAAACCATGGAATATAGCATGGTGGGAAGAACAGTGCTTGACAGTAAGTTATTTTATCCAAAAATTCATCTCTAAAATTTTTAGTAGAAAGAATAAATTGAATAATTGAAAGGTTAATTTTACAGTTCTAATACTTAAACTTTTAGTATATCAATTGTATTAATAGAAGTGCAAATTTTTACCCTCAATATTATTTTTGGCTCTTTTATAATTTGATATCTATTAATATCTTCTGTCATTACTTCATAAATGATATTCTGTTAAAACAGAGTATAATTTATATTTAATGCATTAAGTGTGAAGTTAAGTATGCTGACTTCAAAAAAAAGGTTATGACATAGGAAAGGGATGAGGCTTCGTGAAGGTTTTGTAATCATCTATAAGTCAGCATTATAACTCCTAAAATATACCATAATATGAAAATCATAGTGATGTCTGGACACTTAACTTTTCAGTGTTGATCCGTGAAGTGGTTGAAAAGAGACTGTATATGTATGAGCATAAGGAAGACACACATCAGTCTCCAGAACCAGAGGATGAGCCTGGTGGTCCTGGAGCAGTGACAGAGTCACTGGAGGCCTCTGAATTCCCGGAGCAGAGCATGTCACAGACACAGGGGCTGCTTTTAGATGGAGACTACCTACAAAGAACAACATATGACAGAAGGTCATCCCAGGAAAGGAAGTTTATGGAAGAGACAGAGCTGCTAGAGCAGGATGAAGAAACAGCAATGAGGAAGTCCTTAGAGGAGGAAGAATTGTCATAGGAGGGGAGCTTCGAAGTCATGAAACCAATCAACAGCCAAATCAGCAAGCAATCAGGTAATGATGTGCGAGTCCCCTCAGGTTATAGAAATTATGTTGTATTTAGTCAATATGTCTTTTTGTCTAATGGACTGGGCCAATCAAATGTGATAAAATAAAACTAATTTGAAAATGAAACTAATTGAATTCATTTATTTAATAGAATATTCAAAGGCTATATTGTAATTCTAATGAGAATTATATTTAATTACTAGCTTTCTATTACCATTATATGTAACCAGCAAATATATTTTTCCTTAGTCCTTCTAATTTTACAGGTTAGTTTTTTTTAGTACGTATGATATTTAATGTTCAATATCAGTGCTGTCAGCCATTTAGCTTTTCTTCTCTATAGGAAAACTATTTCACCTACTATAAGAGAGAATGCCTAGCCAGGCGTGGTGACTCACACCTGTAATCCCAGCACTTTGGGAGGCTGAGGCAGGCAGATCACCTGAGGTCAGGAGTTTGAGACCGGCCTGACCAACAAGGAGAAACCCCATCTCTGCTAAAAATAAAAAATTAGCCGGGTGTGGTAGCGCGTGCCCGTAATCCCAGCTACTCGGGAGGCTGAGGCAGGAGAATCACTTGAACCTGGGGTGGAGGTTATGGTGAGCTGAGTTTGCACCATTGCACTCCAGCTTGGGCAACAAGAGCGAAACTCTGTCTCAAAAAAAAAAAGAGAGGATGCCTAAACGTTGTGCTACTGAAAGCTGCAGTGCTCCCTTCCTGCAAGGACCAGCTTCAATATTCAAGTAAGGCTTAAGGAATTCAGTGGATTAGTAATATGCTCTCATCTATTTTTTCATATTCCTGCTATTAAAAAATTTCAGGCAATGCCAATAAAGCAAAAATCTCTATTTGCCCTTACACAGTCTCACTCCCCTCCTCGAAGGCAGATCACTGTTACCAGTTAGGTATGAACCATCTAGGCCTTTTGTGAGATACTCCTATACAAATGTATTTGAAAATCTAGAAATATATAGCTTGATTTTCTTTATATAAATATAAACATTATTTGCGTATTTTATTTTTCACTTAAGAGAATGTCTTAGATCTTTCAAGGTTAGTAGGCATCCATCTCTTATCTTTTTAAAATATGGTTAAGGTATTACATATTATGACTGTGCTGTAGCATAGGGAATTAACATTTGACTTTTTAATCTGAATGTGTTAGAGAATTTACCTGCAGTATTAAAATCACAGATTATTTTCTCTCCAAAGCCTTGCTAACAGTAAGCAGTAACTGAAGTCTTTGGAGCCTTTAGATAGATAGAGCCTATTTTTCTTTTTACTTATTTTTTTTTTTTTTTTTTTTGAGACAAGATCTCACTCTGACACCCAGGCTGCTGTGCAGCAGCACCATCACAGCTCACTGCAGCCTTGACCCCCAGGCTCAGGTGATCTTCTCACTTCAGCCTTCCAGGTAGCTGGGACTACAGGCGTGCACCACCACTTCTGGCTGGTTATTGTATTTTTTGTAGAGATGGGGTCTTGCTGTGTTGCCCAGGCTGGTCTCCAACTCCTGGGCTCAAGTGATCTGCCCGCCTTGGGTTCCCAAAGTGCTAGGATTACAGGCATGAGCCACTGCACCTGGCTGAGTCTGTTTTTCTCAGAATACTTATAAATATATAAAAGTAGTGACTTAACATAACTTATAATTATTAACCCATTTACCTTAATTTCTTTTAAGTTAGGTACCAAGAATGTATCCACATTTAAAAACTTTTAAAAAGAATGCACCCATTTTCCCATATGGTATTTCACTATAACATTTAAGCCTCATGGCAACTTTCTGAAGCATGCATGACAATATTTGTATTTTTTAGTTTCTAATCCTTAATTCGATCAGCCAGCAAACATTAGCTGAGTGCCTGCTCTGCCTTGGGAATGAGGCTGCAGATACAGCAGTGAACAGTCATGAATACTACATGTTTTTTACAGCCTAGTAGTGGAGCTAAATGAAGTAAATGATGTAAATAAAGAAACCAAAGCTCAGGGATTTTAAGTGATTTGCAATAGATAACAAGCCTAGTAGGGAGTGGGACTAAAGCTGGAACCCAAATCTCCTTACTTCTAATCTAGTATACTTTCTTCTAATAACTTGCTGTCTTTGTGAGGTATAAAGAATAATTTAAAATAAATTATTGCATTAAAAGCATTTAAAACATTAAAATCACACCTGTCATCCATCACTGGGCTAGTTCCATCTTGTTAAACAGTCTTTATGATCACCCAAAAATTTATAAGGTATTAATTTTGACAAGAAGACCAAAAATTTTTAATTAGGGCTATTGCTGATTATTATTGTTATTACCAATTTTAAAATATCTGTAACTAGTTTTTAGAAACCTTAAAATTGGGCCCGGCACGGTGGCTTACGCCTGTAATCTCAGCACTTTGGGAGGCTGAGGTGGGCGGATCACAAGGTCAGGAGTCAAGACCATCGTGGCCAACATGGTGAAACCCTGTCTCTACTAAAAATACAAAAGTTAGCCAGGCATGGTGGCAGGCGTCTGTAGTCCCAGCTCCTTGGGAGGCTGAGGCAGGAGAATCACTTGAACCCGGTAGGTGGAGGTTGCAGTTAGTCGAGATCACGTCACTGCACTCCATCCTGGGAGACAGAGCAAGACTCCTTCTCAAAAAACAACAAACAAACAAACCTTAAAATTGATTTGAGGTTGATTATCTTTCATAATCCTCTAATTCTCCTTTAGAATGAATTTGCAGATGCCAGACCTATGCTCTATAAATCCATAAATTAATTCAATGTATTAAAAGAAGTCGATATCTATAAACCCCACACTTAATGGGTTAAGCTTAATTGCAATCCTCGTCCATCCTAGAGAGAAACCAAAATAATTGAGAGGTTAGGGCATTGTTGCTGTGAGATAGCTTAGAGATAACACATTATATGTTATCTGGAGAAAAGAATGTTAAATGGAAACAAAGTTTATGAAGAATTTCTTCAAGTACCTGAAGGATTTTATGGGAAATTACAAGATAGCATACTTAGGTTCCATATGTCTAGATGACTTTTCATACTAAGCAACTTTTGCAAATGGTTTGGGAACATAAAACTGTTCCAGGATGGAAGGAAATGGGTACCACTAACATTTGGATGGTTATGGGACCATCATAACATATGCAAAATGCTGGTTCTCCAACTATGACCCTCAGTATGACTTTTAAAGGAATTATAAGCTCCAAATACTTTTTGGAGTATAAAAAGTACTTGACTTTTTCACACATTTGCTAATACCCTTCTCATAAGTTTTATTTCTTTCTGATGTTTTGGCTAACACTGAGCTAACAGAAGCTAAATAATAATAAAATGAAGGACAGATAGTAAATGTATTGAAATTGTCGTTCCTGGCTGGGTGCAGTGGCTTACGCCTGTAATCCGAGCACTTTGGGAGGCCGAGGCGGGCGGATCATGAGGTCAGGAGATCAAGACCATCCTGGCCAACATGGTGAAACCCCGTCTCTACTAGAAATACAAAAATTAGCTGGGTGTGGTGACACATGCCTATAATCCCAGCTACTCGGGAGGCTGAGGCATGAGAATCACTTGAACCCAGGAGGCGGGGGTTGCAGTGAGCCAAGATTGTGCCCCTGCACTCCAGCCTGGCGACAGAGCAAGACTTAGTCTCAAAAAAAAAAAAAAAAGAAAGGAAAAAAGAATAAAAAAGAATTGTCATTCCTGACATAAATTCCCATATCACTAAAATAGATCAGAGAGGTAGAATGTAATCTTCTCTAGCACAGACATCGTTGCATTTAGGCCATCTGAGGGCTATGAACATGGCCTGCAAAGTAACTCTGAGCAACACAAGGTGGAGTTTGAAAGCAGATTCAAAGCCAGACCACTGGGCTTGAGTTATGGTAGATGCTTAGTCAATAACATTGTTGAACAGTTCTCATTATTAGAAATGTCTTTCATACTGATTCAAAACCTGCAACTGAAAGATATGAGTTAAAAGATAAACTAATAGCATTGTAGGCTTGCTTATAATCAAGTGTTAAAGAGTTTGAAATTTTAGGATAAAAATATTTCAGATATAAGATGCCATTTAAGCAATTTTAACTTCTTTTTGGAAAGAGAGTTCAAAATGAATGAATTTTTATCACTATATTCATTTATGATTTTTATAAATATGAACATTTTTGTGATAATTGTATGTTGTCTTTTAACATTTTGGATTATAACCACTAGGTGTCAGTAAAACCCTAAGGTAAGGTTGACTTGCTGCCAACCTCATACATAATTTCGTGACCGTAAAAGACTTTGGTGAGCACAGTTAGAAAATATATTGTATTCCTTGGAATCTTCTAGACTCTCAATGAATATTTTATCTCACCCTAAAGTTATCTGTCAGCTCTGTAGGGGTGCCAGACTCTTAAAATTGTTCATTTTAGAGTGGACTTTAGTTGTCACATACTTCAGTATCTAATTCAGGATCCTTAACAGATGGTCAGTTAGTCTTTGTTTCATCACTTTAAGGATGAGGTTTTCACTTTATGAGCTGCTCTAGATAGCAATTCTGTCTTATTTGGTTTTGTCTCCACAGGCCTGGTCTATGGTAGATGCTTAGTCAATAACATTATTGGACAGTTCTCATTATTAGAAATTTCTTTCATACTGATTCAAAACCTGTCCTGTTATAACCTTTGCTTATTGGTCATAATCATGAGAGCATGATTATGGTAGAGGCAGAAAAAATAATTTTATTGCCGTATCAGCCCTATCATGTACCCCAATAAATGTTTCTTTATCCCCCCCACCAAGTTTTTTTTCTCCCAATGAGATTCACCACTCTTCCCAATTATTCCTCATGTGGCACAGTTTCAGAACTTGCCCACTCACCAGCCTGGTCACTGTTAACTTGAAATGGCTATTTGGTCAAAGTTTCTCTTAAAACATGTTTCCCAGAATTAGGTAGACAACTCTAGGTGTACTCTGACTTGGCAATCACCCATCACCAAATCACTTTCTCTAAACTCAAATGCCTAAAAATTGTATCTTCCAGGACATCGGTGAGAAAAAGCCAAAATGAGTTTTGAGCAGCTACAATGTCATGAAGTCAACATACTTTGCAGTGGACCCTGCAAGCCTATCCTAACATGTTGCTAATCAACTAGGCTATTTCATTATTGACCCTACAGCATTGTAGAAGTAACATTAACCAGGGAAGTGGGACTGCTGTGGGAAAACTCATAGCACTAACCTAAGAGAAATGGCAGGAAAAAATAGGTAACTCAAAAAGTATAGCAGTCAGGAGCAAAAATTGAGTATTCTTCAGCATGTCCTGACTATACCTTTATATTAAAGTACAATACAGAAATTAATGTGTATGGACAAAACACCTCTAGAATGGTGGAATAAGGATCTCTGAAAATCTGTTCCTCCATAAAAGCAATATGAATGCAGGCCAGAATTGCCAAAATCAGTATTTTCAGGACTCTAGAAATTAACCAAAGGCTTGCAACAATAAGAAACATTTATTAAAGAAAAATGATTGAATCTTAGTAAGAACAGTAAACTTCATGGCATTTTAACTTGACCTGTTTCCATCCCACTCTTCCCAGCTCCACCGTAGCCTTGAAAGCCAGTAACCAAGAAACAGAAGCTTAGGAGCTATTGAAAGGAGCATAAAGGCTTGGTGCCTCCCCACCCCCACAATAAAACCTCATTTCCAGACAGTTGTCACTACTTGGCATCTGTGGCAGCTCTCTGGAAAAGCCCATTTACAAGACATGTCTTTATTTAACCTGACTCAGAGCTTTCTCAGTGACAAAAGTCCTGACATCAAGGCATTAAGAACAAAAAGCAGCAGCAATTGTTTAACATCACAGCGCCTGAGGTAGAGCAAATAAGAGACTGGCAGAAAAAAAAAATTGAAAATCTTGAGAGTGCAGTGTTGATAAGGGGCTTTGAAAAGCTTTGACATTTGCTGGGCGCTGTTTCTCATGCCTGTAATCCCAGCACTTTGGGAGGCCAAGGCAGGTGAATCACAAGGTCAGGAGTTCAAGACCAGCCTGGCCAACATGATGAAACCCCATCTCTACTAAAAATAAAAAATAAATAAATTAGCAAGGCATAGCAGCGGGCACCTGTAATCCCAGCTACTCATGAGGCTGAGGCAGAAGAATCACTTGAACCCAGGAGGCAGAGGTTGCAGTGAGCCAAGATTGCGCCACTGCACTCCAGCCTAGGTGACAGAGTGAGACTCCATCTCAAAAATAAGAAAAACTTTGACATTCTTGGGAAACTGTACATAGGGTACATGTGTAGGACTCCATGCATGCCCAGAAAAGAGCTGAGAAGGCCTGAATCACTCACTTCTGACTGACCTTAAGGATCTGCACAACCAGAAATTGAAAGCTAAGACAGAGTTATAAATTGCCAAAATAGTAAAGGCATACCCAACACATACAGAGCCCCTCAACAAAGGATGGAAAACTTACTGGTTCAGGGCATTTAAGGAAATCTCTAATCATTACCTGATTGCTAAGCTAACTAAGCAGAGACTTCAGTGACCACACACAACAAAGAATACAAATTTTACAAAATTTTTCCAGAGAAGTCATTAAACAAAAAATAACGAAACAGCAACAAAAAACCCAGGTTGGACGGGTGGCACAAGAATATAACTTTCAGAGTTACTACATTATAATTATTTAAAGTGTTTAATTTTCAGCCAAAAAAAAAAAAAAAAAATACAAGGCAGGCAAAAAATAGGAACATATGGCAGTCAAAAAAAGCAGTCAATGGAAACTGTTCCCAAGGAAGTCCAGATTTTTAACTTACTAGACAAAGACTTTAATTGGCTATTTTATGTTCAAAGAACTAAAGAAAACCTTGTCTAAAGACTTAAAGTAAGTATGAGAAAGATGTCTCACCAAATGTGAGTATCAGTTAAGAGAGAGAAACATTTTTTTAGAACGAAATAGAAATTCTGGCATTGAAAAGTACAATAATTGAAATGATAAATTTACTTCAGGGCCTCAATAACAGATTTGATCTGGCAGAAGAAAATATCCATGAAATTGAAGTTAAGTCCACTGAGATAATTCACTCTGAGGAACAGAAAAATGAATGAAGAAAAATGAGCAGAGCCTCAGAGACCTGTGGGACACCATCAAGCATATCAACATACACATAATGGGGACCCCAGAAGGCGAGGAGAGAAGAGAGAAAGGGGCAGAATATCTGAAGAGATCATGGCTTGAAAACTTACTAAATTTTATGAAAAATGTTGATCTTCACATACATTCAAGATGTTCAGTGAACTCCATATAGGAGAAATTCAAGAGATCCACAATTAGACATATCCTAGTCAAACTGTCAAGAGACAGAGACAAATAGAATCTTGAAAGCAGCAAGACAAAAATGACTATTCATGTACATGGGCTTCTCAATAACATTAACAGCTGACCTCATCAGACATCATGAAGGCCAAAAGGCAATGGGATCATATATTCAAAGTGCTAAAAGAAAAAGCTTCCATTCAAGAATTCTGTATCCAGCAAAACTATCCTTTAAAATGAGGAGAAATTAAGACATTCTCATATAATCAAAAACTGAGAGAACTTGTCATTAGCACACCTGCCTTACAAGAAATACTAAAGGGAGTCCTTCATACTGAAATGAAAGGATACTAGACAGCAATTCAAATCCACATTAAGAAAAAAGGAGCACCGGCTTTGCACAGTAGCTCACGCCTGTAATCCCAGCACCTTGGGAGGCCAAGGCAGGTGGATCACAAGGTCAGGAGATCAAGACCATCCTGGCTAACACGGTGAAACCCCGTCTCTACTAAAAATACAAAAAATAAGCCGGGTGTGGTGGTGGGCTCCTGTAGTCCCAGCTACTCGGGGAGGATGGTGTGAACCCGGGAGGCGGAGCTTGCAGTGAGCCGAGATGGTGCCATGCACTCCAGCCTGGGCTACAGAGTGAGACTCTGTCTCAAAAAAAAAGAAAAAGAAATAAGGGGCACCAATAAAGACTGTATATAGGTATATAAATGATAGTATAAATTTACTTTTCTTTGTAATTATTCTGTCATTTAAAAGACAGTTACATCATAAAGCAATCATTATAAAACTGTATTAATGGACTTATAATGTATAAAGATGTCATTTGTAGGGTGGATCATCACAAGGTCATGAGATCGAGACCATCCTGGCCAACATGGTGAAACCGTGTCTCTACTAAAAATACAAAAATGAGCTGGGTGTGGTGGTGCATGCCTGTAGTCCCAGCTACTGGGGAGGGTGAGGCAGGAGAATTACTTGAACCCAGGAGATGGAGGTTGCAGTGAGCCGAGATCGCACCACTGCTCTCCAGCCTGGTGACAGAGCAAGACTCTGTTTCTAAATAAATAAATAAATAAATAAATAAATAAATAAATAAATAAATAAACAAATCGAAGGAGAAGGAACAGAATAATACTAGAGAAAGCTTTTTGTATACTCTTGAAATTAGACCACTATTAATCTGAAGTAGATTGTCTTAAGATGTTAATTGTAATCCCCAGAGCAGCCACTAAGAAAGTATCTTTTTACAAAATAGTAAAAGTAGCTGGGTGCGGTGGCTCACTCCTGTAATCCCAACACTTTGGGAGGCTGAGGCAGGCAGATCACTTGAGGTCAGGAGTTCAAGACCAGCCTGGCCAACATGGTGAAACCCCATCTCTACTAAAAATACACAAAATTAGCCAGGTATGGTGGCACATGCCTATAATCCCAGCTGTTCAGGAGGCTGAGGCAGGAGAATCGCTTGAACCCAGACTGTGGAGGTTGCAGTGAGCTGAAGTCGTGCCACTGAACTCCAGCCTGGGCAACAGAGCAAGACTCCATCTCAAAAAAATAAAAAACAGTAAAAGAAACAAGAGTATTAAAAGCTTTTCCTGGAAGATACTCATTTAATGCAAAAGAGAGCAATAATGGAGGAATAAAGGTACAAAAAATACATAAGACATATAAAAATCCAAATAGCAAAATGGTAAATTAAAATTTATTATTAAAATTTATCCTAGCTTATCGGTAATTTAATCAAAAGTAAATGGTGTAAACACCCTAACCAGAAGGCAAAGATTGCCAGAATGAGGGTTTTTAAAAATAATCCAACCATACTATTAGAGACACACTTTAGATTCAGAGACACAAATTGGTTGAAAATAAAAGGATAGACAAAGATATAGCATGCAAAGAGTAACCAAAAAAGAGCTGGAGTGGCTATATTAATATCAGACAAAATGAACTTTAAGATAAAAATAGTTACAAGAGATGAAGAAATGCATTTTATGATAAAAAGGTCAATCTTCGGAAAGACAATAATTATAAACACATATGCACCTAACAACAGGGCTCCAAAATAAAGGAAGCAAAAAGTGATAGACTTAAAGGGAGTATTAGACAAGTCAAAACAATAGATACTTCAAAACCCCACTCTCAATAATGGATAGACTAAGGAGAAGATCAGCAAAGAAAAAGAAGATGTGAAATATAAACTAATTAACCTTAGACAGCTATAGAAATACTTAACAACAGAATACACATTCTTTTCAAGTGCACATGGAACATTCTCCAGGATCATGTTAGACCAAAAATAAGCCTTAGTAAATTTTAAAATATTGAAAATTGCACAATGTGTGCTCTCCAATCACAATACATTTAAGTTAAAAGTCAGTAATAAAAGGAAGTTTGGGAAATTCACAAATGTGTGGAAATTAAACAATATACCCCTAAATAATAAATGGTTCAAAGGAGAAATCATAGAAAAATTAGAAAGTAATTTGAGGTGAATAGAAACAGAAATAGGCCAGATGCTGTGGCTCATGCCTGTAATCCCAACACTTTGGGAGGCCAAGGTGAGTGGATCGCTTGAGCCCAGGAGTTCAAGACCAGCCTGGGCAACCTGGCAAAACCCTGTTTCTCCAAAAAAGAACAAAAATTAGCCAGGCATGGTGGTACATGCCTATAGTACCAACTACTTGAGAGACTGAGATAGGAGAATCATCTGAGCCCAGGAAGTTCAAGGCTACAGTGAGCCATGATCATACCACTGCACTCCAGCCTGTCAACAGAGTGAGACTATGTCTTTAAAAAAAGAAAATACAACATGACAAAACTTATGGGTGCATCTAAAGCAATGCTTAGACAGAAATTTATAACTCAAAGTCTATGTTTAAAACAGAAGAAACATCCCAAATCAATAACTTAAACTCCCACCTTAAAAAACTAAAAAAAGAGGAAAAGAAACCCAAAGCCAGTGCAGAAAGAAAACAATAAAGATTAGAGCAGAAATTAATGAAATAGAGAATAGAAAAACAATTGAGAAAATCACTAAAACCACAAATTTGGTTTTTCTGCAAAGATTAACAAAATTGACAAACCCGAAGCTAAACCAACCAAGAAAAAAAGAGAACACCTAAATTATTAAATTAGGAATGAAGGAAATGATATTTTACCAGCCCTACATTAATAAAGATTGTTATGGGAATATTATGAACAACTGTAGACCACCAAATTAAATAACTTAGATGAAATTGACAAATTCCTAGAAAGATGCAATTTACCAAAACTAACTCAAAAAGAAATAGAAAATCTGAATAGATCTGTAACAAAGAGATTGGATTATTAATTTTTGAAACTTCCCATAAAGGAAACCCCTGACTCAGACAGCTTCACTGATGAATTCTAATAAACATTTAAAGAAAAGTTAAGGTCAAACCTTCACAAACTCTGAAAAACATAGAAGAAGGGAACAGTTCCCAACTCATTCTATGAGACCAGTTTACCCTAATAGCAGAATCAGACAAAGATATCACAAGAAAACTATAGACCAATATCCTTTAAATATATAAATGCAAAAATCCTCAATGAAATACTAGCAAACTGAATTTAGCAACATACAAAAAGGATGACCAACTGGGATTTATCCAAGGAATACAAGGTTGTGAAATCCAAAAATCAATATAACATGTTATATTCATGACACAAGTTTACCCATATAACAAATCTGCACAGGTACCCTGAACCTAAGAGTTTAAAAAATAAAATTAAAAGAATATATGCCATATTAATATAATGACAGAAACCACATGATCATCTCAATAGATGCAGAAACAGCATATGGCAAAATTCAACACACTTTCATATTAAAAACAGTCAACAAAATTAGGAATGGACAGAAACTTCCTCAATCCTGTACAAGGCATCTAGGAAAATTCCACAACATAATACTTAACGGTGAAAGATTGAATGTTTTCCTTATAAGATCAGGAATAAGACAAAGACATCTTATCTTGCCACTTTATTCAACATTGTACTGGAAGTTCTAGTAATGGCATTTAGGCAAGAAAAAGAAAAGTCATCCAGATTGGAAAGGAAAAATAAAAATGTCTTCAGTTGCAGAATTTTAAGCAATTTATGAAAACACTATTAGAAGTAATACATGAGTTCAGCAAGTTTGCAGACCACAAAATCAATAGTTTATAAAAATTGCATTTTTATACATTGGCAATGAACAATCTGAAAGGAAATTAAGAAAACAATCTCATTTACAAAGCATCGAAAAGGATTAAATACTTAAGAATAAATTTAACCAAAGAGATGCAAGACTTACACCGTACATTGAAAACTACTTAACACTCATGAAGGAAATTAAAGAAGACCTAAATAAATGGAAAGACATTGCATATTCATATTGGAACACTTAACGGTGTAAAGATGGCAGGACTCCCCAGAGTGATCTCCAGATTCAATGCAATACCAATCAAAATCCCAACAGACTGTTTTTACGGAAATGGAAAAGCCAGTCCTAAAACCCATATTGAATTACAGGGGAACCTTAGTTGCCAAACAGTCTTGAAAAAGAGCAAAACTGTAGGACTCACACTTCCCAACTTCAGAGCTATTGTATTCAAAACTGTGTGGTAAGGGGTAAGGATAGAAATACAGATCAATGGAATACTACAGAGTCTAGAAATAAATCCATTCATCTAAGGTCAATTAATTTTGACATGTGTCCAAGATCCTTCAATAAGGGAAGAATGATCTTTTCAATAAACGTAATGGAACAACTAGATATCCAAATGCAAAAGAATTAAGTCAAATCCCGCTTCACACCATGTACGAAAATTTACTCCAAATGGATTATAGACCTAAATGTAAGAGCTAGAACTCAAGACAAGATAACAGTAAAATATTGTGACTGTGGATTAGACAATAGTTTCTTATATATGACATCAAAAGCACAAGTGATAAAAGAAAAAAAAAATAAATTGGATTTCATCAAAATTTAAAACTTGTGCTTCAAAGGACACCATCAAGAAAGTGAATAGATAACTCAGAGAATGGACGAAAATGTTATCAAAGCATATATCTAACAAAAAATTTATTATCCAGAATATACAAATAACTACAACTCAACAATAAAATGACAACCTACTTTAAAAATGAGTAAAGGGTTTAAAAAGACATTTCTCCAAAGAATTTAAACAACTAGCCAATAAACACGTGGAAAATGTTCAATAACATTAGTCATTAAGGAATTGCAAATCAAAACTACTTCATACCCATTAAGGTGGCTAAAATTTAAAAAGACAGACAATAGCTAGTTATTAAGGATGAGGAGAAACTGAGCACTCATTCAAGCAAATAAAGTTAATGATTTATGACACGGCACTGGTCACATCTGGATTCCAGGTCCTAAAACTGAGTTGAAGATCATACAATCACAATACAGAAAACGACTTGAGAACCCATCTAATCCCATTGATCCTTAGATTTGATTCAGTCCACAAAAACTATCAATCCATGGCAGAAACTGAAAAATAAAGACAATACTATACGTTTTTCCCAATTAAAGAACTGTCCTTTATTCTGAGATTATATTAGAGGAGAGGGTGGTGTGAGAAATTAAAGATAATAAAGAGGAGTAGTTCAGAATTTTTCCCTCAATTGTCCATTCTTAAAATTGTTTTTGAAAAGTTATTGGTCTGTGAAACCCAAACATCTTGGAACATTTGTCCATACCTCCCTCATTGTTTGAATAGGCTACATATATTAACAATTCCTGATAACTAGCAAAAGTTATTTTTATCAGGGGTAAGAGGAGGGGTGGATAATTTACTTTCTAGTGTATCACTTTTAGTATCTATGGGATGTTAAAAATTGTTTTTATTGTTATTTATTCCATTTTATTTTATTGAGGCTATTTGGAAGTTATTAGAAATTATGGTATACTTCCAGCACTTTAGGAGGCCAAGGCAAGAGGATTGCTTGAGCCCAAGAGTTTGAGACAAGCCTGGACAACACAGTGAGACCTTGTCTCTACAAAAGAATTTTGTAAATTAGCCTGGCTTGGTGGCACATGCCTGTAGTCCCACCTGCTTGGGAGGCTGAAGTGGGAGGATTGCTTGAGCCCAGGAAGTCGATTGCACCACTGCCCTGCCACGTAGGCAACACTGTGAAACCCTATTGAAAGAAAGAAAAGAAAGTGAAAAAGAAAGGAAAGGAGGGAGGGAGGGAAGGAGGGAGGAAGAAAGAGGGAAAGAAAGAAAGAAAAAAGAAAGAGACTGAGGAAAGGGAAGGAAGGAAGAAAGGAGGGAGGGAGGGAGGAGGCAGGAAGGAAGGAAGGGAGGGAAGGAGGGCGGGTGGGAGGAAGAGAGGTGGGAGAGATTATGAAAAAGAAAAAAGATCTCTCCTAAATTCACCACCAAAATTGAGTAAGAATTATCACTTATAATATTGCCTTTCAGTCTTTTTATGTATATGTTTATAATTCCATAAAATTGGGATGATGAATATAATTTTGTTTTCTGTTTTTATCATTAAATATATTTTGTGTTTTCCCATATTATTCAGTATTCCTTACAAATAGTACCTAAAGTGCAATTATTGATTTAATGAAGTCCTACTGCTGGTCATTGAAGCTTTCCTAATTTTTTACTCTTCTAAAATTATAAATAACATTTTCAATCATAAATGTGTCTTTAAATCTTTCCTTGGCATAGATTCCTACAAGTGAGATTACTAGGTCAAATAATGAACATTTTTAGGCTCTTGATATATATTTATGATCATTGTTTTCCAGAAAGATTGTGCCAACTTTTTATACTCCCATCAATGTCAGTGGAATCTGAATAAGTTGAATTTTGCCTTCTTTAATAACACATCTTTTATGCTAAAAGATAAATAGTAGGAATTTTCACCCACCTCCAGTAATGACAGACCAAGGCCCAACTGGAGGAGTCCCAACAGAAAATACCTGTCAACACTGGACAATAATACCAAAAGCAACTACATCGGTGAATTGGAGAGTGGACAGAGCAGATAAAATCGGGTGGAGGAGACAAGCTCAGAGAAAAAGAGGATGAGAGCTGTACAAGTTAAGTTCTCTGTTTTTATTTCTTCTATCTGGGGCTAAATATAGTCATTGGAGTGTATGGTCATGGAGGAGACACTAATTGAAAACAGCAGTTTTTTTGACCAGGGAAATTTAAAAAGAAAAAAGAAAAAGACGAGCTAGAGAATCATGGACACTGAAAAAAGTGGAAGAATCTTAGAAGCAAAAGAGCAAGAGAAGGTTTCAGCAAACATGTCTGCCCACATTTCCGAGTGACCCTTGAACCATGTATGTATGGACCAAATTCAAAGCAGCTCATCTAGAGAAAAAATATCTAAACTGAGACTGAAGCTGCCACCCCAAAAAACTCAAACACAAATGATTGCCTGCTTAAACAAAAGAAATCATAGTCATGAGAGAATATTAACTGAATCCAGAATTTCTGCAACTTAATATTGATAAGGTCCAAGATACAATAAGAAAAACTACCTATCGTATAAAGAACCAAGAAAATGAAACATATTCTTAAAAGAAAATCAACTGAGTCCAGTGCCAAGATGTGCCAGATACTGGAGTTAGCAGCCAATGATTTTTAAACAGCTATTAGAACTCTCTTCAATGAAGTAAAGCAAAATATGCTTTCAGTGAGTTGAAGAATATGAAATCTCAAGAGAGAGGTGATTAAAGAAAGAAATCATTTATCAAGAGAGAAATGATTAAAGAAAGAACCAAATGATATCTGATATACCCACCTGCTGTTCCCATCCCCTCCGCCTCCACAACACATACAAACCATTTGCCTACCTAGCAAATTTCTCGTCCTTAAGTACTCAACTTAAGAGTCCCCACTTTAAGAAGCCTTTCTCAGGGCTCCAGTGTCCTTGCAGCACACACCAGGCCTAAACTTACCAAGACAAGAACAATTGCAAGTGCAGAGTTTCCCATTGCCCCCCACAGTTGGGTGGCTCACATTGACTGAGAAGAGCTGGATATTAGACTACGGGAAAGGAACTTCAGCCCTGTATTCTTACATAAGCATGATCAGCTACATGACGGGAAGTACCAGGCCTTCCCGTGGCATGGTCAGAGTCTGGGATCCAAGTCTTATAGTTTTAACTATGTAACGTGGTGGATCAGTAGTTTCCAACTCTGATCTGCCACTCAGCATTCCACCACGATTAGCTTCACTGCCTTAGGTACTCAATTCTAGCTAGTATCTGTGGCGCATGTTTCAGAACCCAGTGGTCCTATTCCATGGGAGGCCAGCTCCATCTCTGGAAGACCAATCTGCAGAGAATGAGTCCTAGGCAAGTTGACCCTAAATTCTCAGTTTACCCCCTAAATTCAAAAGGTGCTTCATTTTCTGTTGCATCATCATCTCATACTGTTTCAGTCATGAGTATTAAGAGGCCAGTGACTGACATAGCTCTAAGAAGGCATTGCTGAACAGACCAGGGGTCACAGGAACTCTTATATCAAGCTCAATTCATCTAGTAGTTTTCCAAATTTTTCTAACTCCTTGATTTGCAGATACCCAGGTTTATCATTCATCTCATCTCATAAGTTGCATTTTTATTTACAAACGATGGCTGCCCAAATGACCAACACTTAGTTTGCTTTTTTCATACAGCTGGTAGTATTTTTGCATTAAGCTGACTCTCATGCCTTTCCCATGCACTATGGTTTGAATGTTTGTTCCCTGCAACTCATGTTGAAACTTAATCCCCAGTGTGGCAGTATTGAGAGGCAGGACATTTAAGAGGTGGTGGGTCATGAGAGCTCTGCCCTCATGTATGGGTTCATCCACACATGGATCAATGGATTGATGAGTTAAGTGATTAATGGGTTATCACAGGAGTGGCACTGGTGGCTTTATAAGAAGAGCAAGAGGCCGGGCACGGTGGCTCAAGCCTGTAATCCCAGCACTTTGGGAGGCCGAGATGGGCGGATCACGAGGTCAGGAGATCGAGACCATCCTGGCTAACATGGTGAAACCCTGTCTCTACTAAAAAAAAAATACAAAAAAAAAAAACTAGCCGGGCGCAGTGGGGGCGCCTGTAGTCCCAGCTACTCGGGAGGCTGAGGCAGGAGGATGGCGTAAACCCGGGAGGCGGAGCTTGCAGTGAGCTGTGATCCGGCCACTGCACTCCAGCCCAGGTGACAGAGCAAGACTCTGTCTCAAAAAAAAAAAAAAAAAAAAAAAAAAAAGAAGAGCAAGAGAGACCTGAACTAGCACACTAGCACACATAGCCCGCTTGCCATGTGATGCCCTGCACCACCTGGGGACCCTGCAAAGAGTCCCCACTAGCAAGAAGGCCCTTACCAGATGCAGCCCCACAGCCTGGGATTTCTCAGCTTCTGTAACTGTGAGAAGTAAATTCTTTTCTTTATAAATTATCCAGTTTCAGGGATTCCGTTATAAGCAATAGAAAATGGACTAAGAAAATTGGTATCAGAAGTGGGGCTGTTGCTAATAACGAATACCTGAAAACGTGAAAGTTAGGGCAGAGGCCGGAAGCATTTGGAGAAGCAGGCCAGAAAAAGCCTCCAATTCATTTTGATAAAGGCTTAGACGACAAGAAGACTAAGGAAAATTTGGAACTCATTGGAGATTGTTTAAGTGATCATGACCAGAATACTGATAGAAATTTGGACAATGAAGGCCATTCTGACAAGGTCTCAAATGGAACTCTATTGGAACCTAGATTTAAAAAAAAAAAAAAAAAACTTGGTTGAACTGTGTCCATGTCTGAGAGCTTTGTGGAAGACCAAACTTGAAAGTGATGAACTAGGATATCTGGTGGAAGAAGTATCCAAGCAGAAAATCATTCAGTCTGCTACATGGCTACTTTTAATTGCTAACATTAAGCTGTGAGAGGGAAAAAAAAAAATGACTTGGAGACAGAATTTATAACCAAAAGAAAAGCAAAGCCGAAAGATTTGGAAAATTCTCAGCCTGGCCATGTAAAGAGTGAAAAATGGCTGGGCACAGTGGCTCACGCCTGTAATCCCAGCACTTTAGCAGCCTGAGGTGGGCAGATCACTTGAGCCCAGGAGTTTGAGACCAGACTGCGCAACATGGCAAAACCCCACCTCTACAAAAAATAAAAAAAAAAATTAGCTGGGTGTGGTGGTGCACAGCTGCTGGTAGTTCCAGCTGCTCAGGAAGCTGAGGTGGTAGGATCACCAGAGCCTAGGGAGCTGCAGTGAGCCATAATTATACCACTGTATTCCTGGGCAACACAGTGAGACCCTTCCTCAAAAAAAAAAAAAAAAGTAAAAAAGGATGTTTAGAAGAGGAAATCAAGGGTGGAGCACAGTGACCTCTTGCCAAAGAGATGAGCACAGATAGAAGGAAGTCAGGTGCTTCTCCTCAAAACAATGAAAGAAAGACTGCAAAGCCATTCCAAAGACCTTTGAGGCTTCCTCCCTGTTACAGGCCCAGAGACCTATGAGGGCAGGGATGAGCCCAAGACACCTTCCACAGACTTCCTCCGCAGGACCACCTCAGGACCCTGTTCACCAGATTCTGGTGAGGTGCTTCTCAGCTGCCCCAGCTATGGCTCAAGTAGTCCCAGGTGTGGATCAACCCGCTGCTCAAGAAGATGCAAGCTGTAGCCTTGATGGTGTCTCATGATGCTAATTCTGCAGGCCTTGCAGAAAGCAATAGCTGTAGAGGATTGGCAGCCTCTACCTAGATTTCACAGGATGTGGCTGAAAGCCTAAGAGCCAGGTAGAGACATGTTCAGGGATGACATCACTGCAGAGAGCCCTCACTAGAATAATGCTAGCAGAAACATGGCATCAGAGCTGCTGCAGAGAGCACCCACCAGGGTTGCTAGTGGAGCCATGGGAGCGGGACCACCACCAGGACCCCAGGGTGGTGGAGTCCCCAGCAGCATGCAGCGCCTGCATGGCAAAGCTTCAGGCACTGGACTCTGACTGCAAGCAGCCACGTGGACTGCACCCAGCAAAGCCAGGGGGTGGAAGCAGCTGCCTGAAGCCTTAGGGCCCCAACCTCTGCCCCAATGTATACAGCAGGTGGCACATGGAGTCAAAAGAGACTATTCTCCAGCTTTAAGATTTGATGTCTTCTTTGCTGGATCTTGGACTTGCTTGGGGCCTATTACTCCTCTCTTTTTGCCTATTTCTCCCTTTTGAAATAGGAATGTCTGTCTAATGCCTGTACCACCACTGTATCTTGGAAGAAGATAGCTTGTTTTGGTTTCACAGGCTCACAGGTGAGGCTCTGGACTTTGAACTGAAATTTTGTGCTGGAATTAGTTCAGACTTTGGAACTATGGGAGTGGAATGAATGTGAGAAGGAAATGAGTTTTGGGGGGCCAGGGGTGGAGTGCTACCATTTGACCATCTCCTCTAAAACTCAGTCCTCAATGTGGCAGTATTAAAAGGTGGGGGCTCTCCAAGGGGTGATTGGATCATGAGGGCTCTGCCCACACAAGGATTCATGGGTTGATTGATTAATGGGATGTCACAAGAGTGGGACTGGTGGCTTTCTAAGCAAGGGAAAGAGACCTGAGCCAGCACATCATGTGATGCCCTGTCACCTCAAGACTCTGCACAGTTCCCACCAGGAAGAAGGCCCTCACCAGATGCAGCCCCTCAACCTTGAGCTTCTCAGCCTCCAGAGCTGTCCAATAAATTCCTCTTTTTAATAAATCATCCAGTTTCAGGTCATCTGTTATAAGTGGCAGAAAACAGACCAAGACACCATGACGTTGGTTTTGCTTGAATTTCAGTATTCAGTCACTTGTTATAATATGACTTAATAAGATACAGTATTTCAGATACTAGTATTAAAATTATGGCCAGATGCAGTGGCTCACGCTTGTAATTCCAGCATTTCAGGAGGCTGTGGCAAGTGGATCACCTGAGGTCAGGGGTTTGAGACCAACCTAGCCAATATGGTGAAACTCCACCTCTACTAAAATACAAAACTTAGCCAGGCATGGTGGCACACACCTGTAGTCCTAGCTACTCAAGAGGCTGAGACAGGCGGATCACTTGAACCCCGAGGAGGAGGTTGCAGTGAGCCGAGATCGCACCAGTGCTCTCCAGTCTGGGCGACAGAGTGAGACTTCATCTCAAATAATAATAATAATATTAATAATAAATAAATAAAAGTACCTAAAAATTTTTTGTCAGAGGTAATTTTATCAAGTAAGTTCACCAGTGCCTCATTTTTAAACTGCTACTTGTTTCAGTTTTCTTTGTTCTCTGTGATACAGTCAGGTAGCTGGATTTTTTTTTTTTTTTTTTTTTTTTTTTGTAGAGACAGTCTCTGTCACCCAGCCTGGAGTGCAGTGGTACCATCTCAGCTCACTGCAACTTCCATCCCCCGAGTTTAAGCAATTCTCCTGCCTCAGCCTCACAAGTAGCTGGGATTACAGGCACACACCACCACAGCCGGCTGATTTTTGTATTTTTAGTAGAGACAGGGTTTCGTCATATTGGCTAGTCTGGTCTCAAACTCCTGACCTCAAGTGATCCACCCATCTCAGCCTCCCAAAGTGCTGGGATTACAGGCGTGAGCCACCACCCCCAACAGGATGTTTAAATGGGACTCCCTTCTCAGGGGAAGCCATGGCCCTAGAGGCTGAGAACCATGCAGTAGCACCTGGTACTGCTATATCCTGAGAAAGGCACCAACTGCAAGGCCCTGCAGAGAGACAGCAGGCTGTGAGCATTAGGCCTCACCCAGCATGACGCTGTAGACGGGGAGTGCAGGGAGACCAGGGGTGGCGCTTGTTCTGGAGCTACTGGTGTACCACGCAGTGTCTAGGCGGGAAAGAAGCTTCAAGGGGAGAGCTCAGTAGTTTGACCTGTGTTCCTTGGAGCTGGAGTTAATTGCTACTGCAAAATGGAATATACCACCAAACAACAACTAGTGGATTCATACGCCACGTAGTAAGACAAGCCAGGATAGCAGGAGCATTTGGACTCCCTCAGGTCAATTTACAGCAGGACTGCTCAGCCTTCACCTCCCACACAACCAGCCTGCCATTGTTCATGTTTCCCACTGACCACAGCCTGATGACTTTGGGCATCTCACAGGCAAAAGTGCCGGACATGGCATAGCTGGCTGGTACACCAAGAGCCCCAGCAGTACAGCATCAGATACTTCTCACACCAGCTCTAAGCCCCGAAAGGACTTGCTGTCCCTGACCACTAATGTCAGGGCACACTTCCTTTGATCAGTGCATGGCTTCAGAAGAACTACAGCCAGCTCCCTCCTGGGATCTTTGAGGAACCCTCAAACTTCTCTTTGAGAGGAAGAACCAAGATTTCATACCCACAAGCTAGAGGACCCTGAGGGTAGATCACGGGTGCACCATTTCTGCAGATTCTTGCTCTCCCTGGACCCAACACCTTCTAACAGAGGGGTGGGAAACAACAAGCATCTGCAACAAGTTGAGAGCAATTTGAAGAAAAGAGGAAAAGCCAGGTATACCAGTGCCAGCCCTCTTCCACTCCACTATAGATCGTCCAATCTGAAGCTGGCTAGATGCGGGAGGGAGAGGTTTCCAACTGGTGGAGCGTCCAGAGTTTTGACTATTGCACTGTATTAGACTTGGTTATTTGACTAGAGGTTCTAGTACCTTAAACATGACCAGAAACAGGCAACAAAAGTAAAAATATACAAATTGGATTACATCAAAATTTAAGACTTCTGTGTACCAAAGTACACAATCAACAGAGTGAAAGGGCAACTTATGGAATAGAAGAAGATATTTGCCAGTCATATATCTGAAAAGAGGTTAATACCCAGAATACACAAAGAATTCCTACAACTCAACAATAACGACAACAACAAAATAATCCCAATTTAAAATGGACAAAAGAATTAAATAGACATTTCTCCAAAGATGATATACAAACAGATAACAAGCATATGAAAAGATATGCAACATCATCAATCATTAGAAAAATGCAAATCAAAACTGTAATGAGATATCACCTTATACCATTTAGGATGGCTACTACCCAAAACACAATACAAAGTAAGTGTTGGTGAGAATGTGGGACAATTGGAATCCTTGTACACTGTCACTGGAATGCAAGATGGTACAGCCACTATGGAAAAAGCATGATGGTTCCTCAAAAAATTCAAAGTAGAATTACCATATGATCCAGCAGTCTCATTTCTGGGTATATATCCAAAATAATTGAAAGCAAGGTCTTGAAGAGATATTTCTACACCCATGTTCACAGCAACACTATTCACAATTGCCAAGAGGTGGAAGCAACCCAAGTATCTGCATGAATGAATGGATAAACAAAATATGGTATATGCGCACCATGGAAGAATATTCAGCCTTAAAAAGGAAGGAAATTCTGACAAATGCTATAATATGCATAAAACTTGAAGGCATCATGTTAAGTGAAATAAGCCACTCACAAAAAGGATGACTACTATATGATACCACTTATATGACATATCTGGAGTAGTCAAATTCATAGAGATGGAAAGTAGAATGGTGATTGCTGGGGCTGGAAGGGAGGAGAAACAGGAAGTTGTTGATTAATGTGTTTAGAGTTTCAGTTTTGCAAGATGAAAAAATTCTAGAGATTGGTGGCACAATAATATGAATATATTTAACACTACTGAATTGTACACTTAGAAACTGTTAAGATGGTTAAATTTTACATTATGCATTTCACAGTGTTTTTAAAAAGTAACCAGAAAAGCTGTGGAATCTGCCCAACATTTCATCCAAGAGGCAAAGAAGTCCACAGATTGGGCTTAAGGAGTCAGTGGAAGGAAAACTAAGGTTGTGTCCTGCCTGCCTCCTCTCAAGTCCAGTTTGTTCAATAATCTGGTTATGTAGGAGTGAAATGTGTGAAGTAAATGCTGTGAAGGTGAAGTTTTCATACATTGCTACTCTGTTTACTTCCATTCTTGGTTTCACAATCACTTATCTTCTCAGATATTGCTACCCTTTTTAATTTCTTTTGTTCCTTATTTCACAATCATTTCTTTTTCTCCAAACGTAACAGGAGAGGAGTGCCACCTGTAGAACATTGAGTTTCTAAATGAACAATATGACCGGGTTGCCACCTTGCTGTGGTCAACTTGGCAGCCAGCAGCATCTCAGTTGGTCCTTGAATTATAACTGAAGCGACTGATAGAAAAGATGAAGTAATGATTTCACATCTTTTATACTGATTTCATTTAGGAAGGGTCTTTAGAAATTTAAACACCTCCCCCAAATGACAGGAATGCATAGCATTTTGCACAACGCTGTATTGAATTTATTTAGTTGAAAGAGTTTTCACCCATAGTTTATCTTCATAGAGTTACATCTGGTTATCTTGTTTTTTAAAAATCTCACAGAAAACAAGAATGGGATTTTATAAATATTAAGTGGTGGTAGCTAAAAGATTCTCCCAGAAAAAAAAATGAAACTATAAAATGTAAGTTCCTTGACAGCTGAACATAAGAGGATTACATTAAATACGTTCATGAGTTCAAATGAGATACAGGAAAGCCATCACCATGCTGGGTTTGGCAGTAGCATCATTTAGCATCAAACCTGGGCAACATGGCGAAACCTCGTCTCTACAAAAAATTAGCCAGTTACGGTAGCACACATCTGTGGTCCCAGCTACTGGGGAGGCTGAGGAGGGAAGATTGCTTGAGCCTGGGAGGTCCAGGCTGCAGTGAGCTCTGATCATGCCACTGTACTCCAGCCTGGGCAACAGAGTGAGATGCTGTCTCAAAGAAAAAAAAAAAAGAATTTAGCATCAGTGTGCTGACATTACATCAAGCAATGTTATGACTCTGGCCTACTTTTATCCTCCCGTAGGACTTGTTTAACTTCAGACAATGAAGTAATAAAACATTAAGAGTTTTATTTCCACGACGTCTAGGAATTGAGGCAGCATTATCTGTAGACTGACTCCGCCTGATGGTTTAACCAAGGCCATTCTAGCGCATTGTGTGTGTTTCACAAATGTTAAGTTTTAATATGAGAGCAATACTTAATAAGCAGTACTGCCTTTAGCTAGCTAGACACATCAGCCTGAAGTACACCTTATGGATAGCTGTATTCACTGTTACTATAATACCTGTACACACATAAAATGAATGCCATTTAAAGCTTGTGTCTTTTTGTGTCTTTCAAATTATTATACAAAAAAAAAAAGTCACTGTCTTTTTTTTTTTTTTTTTTTTTTTTTTTTTTTTTTTTTTTTTTTT
>NC_045438.1:60321849-60406461 GCF_002776525.5 Piliocolobus tephrosceles | reverse complement strand
TTTTTTTTTTTTTTTTTTTTTTTTTTTTTTTTTTTTTTTTTTTGAGATGGAGTTTTGCTCTTGCTGCCCAGGCTGGAGTGCAATGGCACAATCTCGGCTCACTGCAACCTCTGCCTCCCAAATTCAAGCAATTCTCCTGCCTCAGCCTCCCAAGTAGCTGGGATTACAGGTATACACCACCATGCCCGGCTAATTTTGTATTTTTAGTAGAGACAGGGTTTCACCATGTTGATCAGGCTGGTCTCGAACTCCCAACCTCAGGTGATCCACCCGCCTCAGCCTCCCAAAATGCTGGGATTACAGGCATGAGACACAGCGCCCAGCCAATACATGTTACTTTCAAAAGATACTGAAGCCATACTCCCTGTACTATGAAGGCTAATTGAAAATTGCTTGTACCAAATTATTTTTTCATTACTCTTCAATCTGGATTATAGAAATTGTTTTATTCTAGCTTCTGTATTACCATGTCTGGGAAAAGATGAAATCTTCTGGGAGGTCAGGGAAACTACTGTAGTTTTTAAGAAGAGTGATATCAGTTTGTATTTTTTGAAGGTAATTCTGGTAGAAGTATAAAATAGAATTTTGTTAAGAATGGAAATAGGGCCAGGCATGGTAGCTCATGCTTGTAATCCCAAGACGGGTGGATTGCTTGAGCCCAGGAGTTCGAGACCAGCCTGGGCAACATAGTGAGACCCCTGTCTCTGCAAAAAAATACAAAAATCAGGGCATGACGGCACGAGCCTATGGTCCCAGCTACTCAGGAGGCTGAGATAGGAGGATCACTTAAGCCTGGGAGGCAGAGGTTGCAGTGCACCAAGATCATGCCACTGTACTCTAACCTCAGTGACAAAGCAAGACACTGTCTCAAAAAAAAAAAAGAAAAGAAAAAGGAAATAGGAGGTTAATTAGTACAATATTCCAATTGTTAGGCAAGAGAGAGTAAGCCATTGAGAGAGTGAGAGTTGAAAGCAGGGGACAGTCACATAAGACAAAGCCAATAGGAGATTCTAGATGAAGCAAAGTCTGTAAGAAATTAGGAGAAGATGAAACCAAATTCAGGTGAAGAAATTAGACTCATTACTTGCCCATCGAGTCTCAGTTTAACATTTCTAAAGTGGAAATTTAACAATATGTTCCCTCTGCCTCATCATAAATAAGGTTTTTGTAAGAAATAAAGCAGATAAGTATCAAATGCAGAAAACAGTGATCCACAAATATTGGTTATTATTTTTGTTTTTCTTTTTTTAAATTATACTTAAGTTCTGGGATACATGTGCAGAACGTACAGGTTTGTCACATAGGTATACATTGTGGTTTGCTGCACCCATCAACCCGTCATCTTCGTTAGTTATTTCTCCTAATGCTATCTCTCCCCTTCTCTCCACCCCCTGACAGGCCCCAGTGTGTGATGTTTCTCACCATGTGCCCTTATGTTCTCGTTGTTCAACTCCCACTTATGAGTGAGAACATGTGGTGTTTGGTTTTCTGTTCCTGTGTTAGTTTGCTGAGAATGATGGTTTCCAGCTTCATCCATGTCCCTGCAAAGGACATGAACTCATTTTTTTTTATGGCTGCATAGCATTCCATGGTGTATATGTGGCATATTTTCTTTATCCAGCCTATCATTGGTGGGCATTTGGGTTGGTTCCAAGTCTTTGCTATTGTGAATAGTGCTGCAGTAAACATACATGTGCATGTATCTTTATATTAGAATGGTTTATAATCCTTTGGGTATATAACCAGTAATTGGATTGCTGGGTCAAATGGTATTTCTAGTTCTAGATCCTTGAAGAATCGCCACACTGTCTTCCACAATGTTTGAACTAATTTACACTCCCACCAACAGTGTAAAAGTGTTCCTATTTCTCCACATCCTCTCCAGCATCTGTTGTTTCCTGACTTTTAAATGATTGCCATTCTAACTGGTGTGAGATGGTATCTCATCGTGGTTTTGATTTGCATTTCTCTAATGACCAGTGATTATGAGGTTTTTTTATGTTTGTTGGCCGCATAAATGTCTTCTTTTGAAAAGTGTCTCTTCATATCCTTTGCCCACTTTTTGATGGGGTTGTTTGTTTTTTTCTTGTAAATTTGTTTAAGTCCCCTGTAGATTCTGGATATTAGCCCTTTGTCAAATGGATGGATTGCAAAAATGTTCACCCATTCTGTAGGTTGCCTGTTCACTCTGATGATAGTTTATTTTGCTGTGCAGAAGCTCTTTAGTTTAATTAGATCCCATTTGTCTATTTTGGCTTTTGTTGCCATTGCTTTTGGTGTTTTAGTCATTGCCCACGCCTATGTCCTGAATGGTATTGCCTAGGTTTTCTTCTAGGGTTTTTATGGTTTTAGGCCTTACATTTAAATCTTTAGTCCATCTTGAATTAATTTTTGTATAAGGTGTAAGGAAGAGGTCCAGTTTCAGTTTTCTGCATTTGACTAGCCAGTTTTCCCAACACCATTTATTAAATAGGGAATCCTTTCCCAGTTGCTTATTTTTGTCAGGTTTATGAAAGATCAGATGGTTGTAGATGTGTGATGTTATTTCTGAGGCCTCTGTTCTGTTCCATTGGTCTATATATCTGTTTTGGTACCAGTACCAAGCTGTTTTTGTTACTGTAGCCTTGTGTTATAGTTTGAAATCAGGTAGCGTGATGCCTCCAGCTTTGTTTTTGCTTAGGATAGTCTTGGCTATATGGGCTCTTTTTTGGTTCCACATGAAATTTAACATAGTTTTTTCTAATTCTGTGAAGAAAGTCAATTGTAGTTGATGGAAATAGCATTGAATCTATAAATTACTTTGGGCAGTATGGTCATTTTTATGATATTGACTCTTCCTATCCATGAGCATGGAATTTTTTTCCATTTGTTTGTGTCCTCTCTTATTTCCTTGAGCAGTGGTTTGTAGTTTTCCTTGAAGAGGACCTTCGCATCACTTTAAGTTTTATTCCTAGGTATTTTATTTTCTTTGTAGCAGTCGTGAATGGGAGTTCACTCATGATTTGGCTATTATTAGTGTATAGGAATGCTTGTGATTTTTGCACATTGATTTTGTATCCTGAGACTTTGCTGAAATTGCTTATCAGCTTAAGGAGGTTTTGGGCTGAGACAGGGGTTTTCTAAATATACAGTCGTGTCATCTGCAAACAGAGATAATTTGACTTCCTCTCTTCCTATTTGAATACGCTTTATTTATTTCTCTTGCCTGATTGCCCTGGCCAGAATTTCCAACACTATATTGAATAGGAGTGGTGAGAGAGGGCATCCTTGTCTTGTGCCGGTTTTCAAATGGAATGCTTCCAGCTTTTGCCCATTCAGTATGTTATTGGCTGTGTGTTTGTCATAAATAGCTCTGATTATTTTGAGATACATTCCATCAGTATCTGGTTTATTGAGCGTTTTTAGGATGAAGGGGTGTTGAATTTTATTCAAGGCTTTTTATGCATCTATTGAGATAATTTTCTACTTTAATAAATTTTTAAAATCCATGTGGCAAAGAAAAGGTATGTGGTATGTCATGAATAGATGGAGTTGTTCATGTCATTTGTACAAAAATATGCTCTGCATGTTTGTTCCATGCTGGGCACTACTGCTCTAGACCCTGGGCTGACAGCATTGATCACAACAGACCCAAGCCTTGCCTACGTGAAGCTCACACTCTAGTACAGAACAATGCGGGAATAGCCCTTGAGGGCCTCCCTGCTAAGGAGTAGAGCCCGTGGGAGACTGAAGAATATCGATGCTTGTGTTAGGAACAGGGAAGAGGGAGGAGCAGCCAGTTAGCAGGGTGGGAGTGTGGCGGCTGTGATGTGGAACCTGGTCAGCTCCAGCCATGGAGAATCAGCTTCTGGAGATGTAGATATAAGCTGTTGGGGTGACAAAAAAGAGTCAGGGCCTGAGAAACTGTATGGGTTTTGGGACATCATCTGATAACTGAACACTAAAAAAAATGATCGAGACCTCAGAAATGGAAAGAGTAGAGAAATTCAATGAGAAATTCAAGGTCAATGAGAATGCAGTTGAAGGAGAAGGAAGGAAGAGGAGACCTTGGAGGAAACAGATGACATGATCAAAAAAAATGGAGGAGAACTGAAGAAACAGACGGTAGAATAGAAGGGAGAATTTATTTTTAAAAAAAAAACCACTGTAGGGGCAGGCACAGTAGCTCATGCCTGTAATCCCAGCACTTTGGGAGGCCAAGGCAGGAGGGAGGAACACTTGAGCCCAGGAGTTCAAGGCCAGCCTAGGCAAGATGGTGTAGACCCTGGCTTTGAAAAAAATACAAATAAAAAATGTTTTTCTTTTATTAGCCAGGATTGGTGGCACACCCCTGTAGTCTCAGTCACTTGGGAGACTGAGGCAGGAGGTTCTCTTGAGCCCAGGAGTTTCAGGCTGTAGTGAGCTATGATACCACCACTGCACTCCAGCCTGAGCGACAGAGCAAGATTTTATCTCAAAAAAAAAAAAAAAAAAAAAAAAAGTAAGAAGTGACTGACCAGGCAAGGGTGGCTCACCCCTGTAATCCCAGCACTTTGGGAGGCCGAGGTGGGTGGATCACGAGGTCAGGAGTTCAAGACTAGCCTGACTAACACGGTGAAACCCTGTCTCTACTAAAAATACAAAAGAATTAGCTGGGCATGATGGTGGGTGCCTGCAGTTCCAGTTACTCGGGAGGCTGAGGCAGGAGAATGGCATGAACCTGGAAGGTGGAGCTTGCAGTGAGCCGAGATCATGCCACTGCACTGCAGCCTGGGAGATAGAGCAATACTCCATCTCAAAAAAAAAAAAGTGACTGCATTCACGCATTTCACACAAGATCTAATTAGTTATAGAGCTACTTCCACGTAAGTAAAGAAAATGGGCCGGGCGCGGTGGCTCAAGCCTGTAATCCCAGCACTTTGGGAGGCTGAGAAGGGCGGATCACGAGGTCAGGAGATCAGGACCATCCTGACTAACACAGTGAAACCCCGTCTCTACTAAAAATACAAAAAATTAGCTGGGCGTGGCAGCGGGCACCTGTAGTCCCAGCTACTAGGGAGGCTGAGGCAGGAGAATGGCGTGAACCTGGGAGACGGAGCTTGCAGTGAACCGAGATCGCACCACTGCACTCCAGCCTGGGCGACAGAGCGAGACTCCGTCTCAAAAAAAAAAAAAGAAAATTGAGTAACAGTTTACATGATACTAAAATGTCATAGTCTTCCCAGAATGTTGCAAGAGAACACTGTCTACGTATGTGATTCTTTAGTTTTTTTAGCAGTAGTAGTATCCAAAAAGTTGTATGCTTCGATTTTTCCTAATCCAAGTCCCTAATACTAATGAAAATTTATCATTTCAAACTTTTAAGTTTCAGGTCCCATTTTTCAATTAGTATAGGCAATCAAATATCCCTGGAATGGCTCGCCTACTTCTGATTTTATATACACACATGCATCTGTACCAAACACTTGAGTGTGCTAGGTGCTAAGTGTGAAGAAAAATTTTGCGTGTGTGTGTGTGTGTGTGTGTGTATATATATATATATATATAATTTCCTCTATTTCCTCTATTTGGGAAAAAAAATTTAATGGTCAATGAAAGCTATCTATATAGTACCTTAAAGGAAAACTACACAAAGCACTTATGAATACACAAATTTTTTATTTCTAATACTTTTCATTTCTTGTGAAGTAACTGCTAAAATTATTTCTAACAAAATTACAGATGAGTAAAATATGTTTATATGACCTAACATTATAAATTATAACATAATTTTAGCAAATCCTTATATTACAGCATGGAATCACTTCAGTATCATTCAGGGATAAAGTATTAGCCATTACTTTAATAATGTTCATGTAAGTTCTTAAAGCATCATACATTTCTTTCTATCGGAATATGTCAGTTAACATAGTCCCATTGAACTCCCTCAGCCGGGTCATTCTTCCGTTTCTGAAAGGTGGGACCACGGAAGATGACACTTGTGGTCAGTGTCATAGATGTCTTCAGTGCCGTATGAGATTTTTATAAATTGTGTATCTGCATATCCCAGGACATTGATTTTATCCAAGACCAGTCTTCATCCTTTGCATCAAGAAGATTTTGACCACAACATTTTGAATCCTCTGTTTATTTTCTGGATGGGAAGAAAGGGTAAATGAAAATGGTTTTATTTTGTGGTTAACTTACCTACTCAAATCATAGATTATTCAGTAAAATCTCTTAACATTATTTTAACATAACATAAAATTTCATTTTCATTTATTAATCAGAAAATAATATATGAAACATCATTTACTCTTTCCATAATAAACATCAAGAAATAAACTAGTATTCCATAAGAAAAGACATAAGACATCACCTGTCAGACAGATGCCAGTTTGCGAGTGGAATGGCTAGAGAGAAATCTGCTGCACATTTGAAGAGAGAACCTAGAGTGCATATCCGTACCATGAGGAGAAAACACAGCTTAGTCTTTATACTTTGTCATTTATTTATTCAACAGATAGTTATTTAGAGTTATTGTGCCCCAGGACCTGTTTTTGACTAAAAACACAACTATGAACTAACGGGGAAGGTTGCTGGCCGACTTCCACATCTCAGAAAGTGAAGCAAGTCCTGCCAACCTGCGTAGGCAAACTTCCTCAGCCCCTATAAGAGCACTGCAAGATACTCCTAAAAACGCCCTTTTAAACAATACTTTTTGCAATGAATACAAATTGTGATTCAGCTGCTCTGGGGCGGAGTCCAGGCATCAGTGTTTTAAAGCTCCCCAAGTTAGTGGAAAGTGCAGCCAGGGTTGAAAACTTGAAAACCACCGAGGACTGTTTCTTCTCTGGGTGCTTTCATAAACATTAGTTTCTTGTTCTCATTTGACCCAAAGTATAGTCCCTAGTATTAAAGAAAAATGGAAACTGGACCCAGTGAATTAGGTGATGCTACCAGACCCTAGCAATCCCTGCCAGTCTCTAAACCCCCAAAGAACAGAGACGAGGGACTAGCTTGTGTGATTCTCCGGGGAACATCATTGTAGCTAACTGCATCCGTGTTCTCTAGCCATCTGCTGTGCTAAGTGCTCAGTTCGAATGGATGAGAGTCCATGCAGATTGTGAGAAAAATGCCCAAAAAGTGTCTTCTTTATAATTAAAATAAATGTAGTCAAATTGTATCTTATTTACTTTGGTGAATGTTTTGCCGAAAAGCATAAAATTCTATAAAAAGCAACAGTCTTTTTTATTCAGAAATGTAGGACATATCTAGGTTTTAAGAATATAGCCATGAGTTTACTCTCAGGCAGCATTGGCCAAAGCAACTATTACAATGTTGTTATAATGTTAAAATAGTATTATATAGTAAAATTACTGAAGTATTAAAGCTCCAAGTTTAAATAGTTGTTTTAATGGATCAGTTTTCTAGTGTGATTTAAAAAATCATAAAATATATATATAAATATATATAAAATATATAAATATATAATATATACATATGTTTATATATAAATATATACTTATATAAAATATACAAATATATGTATGCATGTACATATATAATTATATATTATATGTAATTGTGCATAATATAATTAATATAATTATATATTATGTATTATATATAATATATAATTATATATTATATAATTATGTACACATACATATATTTGTATATTTGTATATATTTATATATACATATATACACACATATATGTATATATGCGTATATACATATATAATTATATATTTACATATATACTATACATATATAATTGTATGTGTATATATATACAATTACATATGTGTATATATACATATATATGTAATTCCTACAGTGCTTTTTATTTCCAATAACTTGCTTTGGTTGAAAATGTAATTTTAACAAAAGGTAGTTTATGAGTTTCTAAATCGATAATGTACAATAAATGTAATCAACCTGATAGGGTGAAAAAGTCTCACAGCATGTATAGTATGGTCTGACCAACGCTGACATTAAGCTTATTGACTTGAAACTTACTATCATGCTTTTAAAAAATTGTTTCTGGCTAGGTGTGCTGGCTTACACCTGTAATCCTAGCACTTTGGGAGGCCGAGGTGGGCAAATCACTTGAGCCCAAGAGTTCAATACCAGCCTGGGCAACATAGCAAGACCCCATTTCCACAAAAAATACAAAAATTAGCCAGACGAGGTGGCACACACTTGTGGTCCCAGCTACTAAGGAGGTTGAGGTGAGAGGATTGCTTGTGCTTGGGAGGCCAAGGTTGCAGTAAGCCATGATTGCACCACTGCACTGCAGCCTGGGTAGCAGAGAAAGACCCTGTCTCAAAAAAAAAAAAAAAAAATAATTATTTTGTAAGTGCCAAGTAATGCTCAATACAGAAATATGGTACTTTTTAAGATACAATTTCTATTCTCCAGCTGTTTCCAAATTAAGCAAAAATGAGTGCATATTTTAAATTATAGTCTGGGAGAAGAAAGGGGAGAATATAAGTTTTAATAAAAATCATTTGTGCCTCTCTAATCTGTTTGGAATTTATCAAAGATACTAATAACTTCCTTTACTCATTTATTCCTTCATTAAATAGTTATTGAGCTCCTGGGCTTTAGATACAGGGATGAACATGACAAGGATGAACAAGGCCTGTCTTTCCAGAGTTTGGACTTCTGGAACTTAATTTCAGTTTATTTTCCTGCAGAACAAAATATGCCTAGGGTATGCACAAGCACCATCATCAGAAGCACAGATGGGGATTCAGCCAATATCCAGTATTGAAAACCGAAATAACACTTACAGAGTTTTCATTTGGTAGCAATCTTAAAATATGTCCATCTGGAGGCAAAAAAAAAAAAAAAAGGGAAATCTTTTTGTAAAATCCACATCATATTGTTTAAATATCTCAAACTAGCATTTACAGATAACTGCACTTAGGAAGGATGATGAGTTCTTCAAGGCAGAGCACTCTCTAGTATGTAAGCTGTCTAGGAGCAAGTTCTTTCAGATGTTAGAATATTGTGGACGTTGAAAGCATTTCCCACAAACCTGATTCTCCCCAGAGCCTAGCATGAGGAGGCATTGCATTTCACTAGTGTTCTTTTGTCAGCTTCAGTGAGTTTACTGATTGAAGAATCAATGTAAAGAGACAGCGTAAACCACCTGCTAAAATATTCTGATACTCACTTAAGACTGCACCAAACACTCCCTTGGAATAGGGGACTTAAGTCAACACATTAACTTTCAGACCAAGAAGGCACCAACCAGGTCAATGCAGCAGCATCTAGAAGCAGAGCACTTAGGCTGACCATGGAAGCAACTCAACCCTGAACCCCTGTCAGAGCCTCTGAGATTCTGGGAAAGAGGCCGCAGATGGCTCAGTCCATTGAATTCAGTTTCATCTGCAGAGCAAGGCTAACAAAAGAACAAGTATACGTTGCCTGCTTCATCACAGAGAACACAGACATAGGACTTGGAATGTTAGCCAAAGGGCCCCAGTACATTGAAATAGAGGGAGCATGGATAACAGAGCATGCTGCTGCTACAATTTAAACCTTCCGGGATCAAAATTTCTGAAGTTACATAACAATGCTTTGATAAATACTTGAGTTTCTGCAGATTTAAAAACGAAAGAGGCCGGGCGTGGCAGCTCACGCCTGTAATCCCAGCACTTTGGAAGGCCGAGGCCGGCGGATCACGAGGTCAGGAGATCGAGACCATCCTGGCTAACACGTCTCTGCTAAAAATATAAAAAATTAGCCAGGCATGGTGGTGGGCGCCTGTAGTCCCAGCTACTCGGGAGGCTGAGACAGGAGAATGGCCTGAACCTGGGAGGCGGAAATTGCAGTGAGCCGAGATCTCACCACTGCACTCCAGCCTGGGCGACCAGTGAGACTCCATCTAAAAAAAAAAAAAAAAAAAAACAGACCGGGCATGGTGGCTCACACCTGTAATCCCAGCACTTTGGGAGGCCGAGGTGGGCGGATCACCTGAGGTGAGGAGTTTGAAACCAGCCTAGCCAACATGGTGAAACCCCATCGCTACCAAAAATACAAAATTAGCCAGGTGTGATGGTGCATGCCTGTAAATCCCAGCTACTCAGGAGGCTGAGGCAGGAGAATTGCTTGAACCCAAGAGGTGGAGGTTGCAGTGAGTCAAGATTGCACCACTGCACTCCAGCCTGGGCAACAGAGCAAGAATCTCTCTCAAATAAACAAAAGAATTCATTTTACTGATTAATCAACAAGACAATCTAATCCACAACTTCATTTTATAATGATTTTGTAAATGTACCATTAGAAATTTACAATATACATATTACATACATGTACAAATATACGTGTAATACATATATTGTGATTTTTGCAATATACATGAGTTTGAGTTCTGGCCAGGCACAGCAGCTCATGCCTGTAATCGCAGTTCTCTGGGAGGCCAAGGCAGAAGGATCACTTGAGGCCCAGGGGTTTGAGACCAACCTGAGCAACATAGAGAGACTCTGTCTCTACTAGAAATAAAGAGAGCGAGAAGGAAGGAAGGGAGGGAGGGGAGGGGAGAGGAGACGAGGCGAGAGGAAAGAAAGCAACAACAAAGGACATTAATGGGAAATTTGAATGTAGACTGTATTTTAGATATGAATATCATTATGAGTGTTAAATTTTCTGAGTTTGATAATTCTGCTATATTTATGTAAGAGAATGTCTTTGTTCTTAAGACACATACACTGAAGCACTTAAAGGTAAGTCATGATGTCAGTAATATATTCTCAAATCTAATAATGCAGAAGAAATAAAAGCAATACTAACAAGAATATAGAAAGACAGAGGGGAAAAGAGTACTGGTAAAATCTTAATAGCAAAATTAGGTGAAGGGTTTATGGATATTCTCTGTGTTATTCTTGCAGCTTTCCTGTAGACTTCAAATTTTTCAACATAAAAGTTTAAAAGTATATAAGCTAACACAGTGCAAATGAAATAACAGTTTTAAATCACCCATGGATCAAAGAATAAAATTACAAGAGAACTTAGAAAATATCTTGAACTGAATGAAAATGAAAAACAACTTATTAAAATGTGTCTACATAAAGTTTATAGGAACATTTATAGCTTTAAACACTTGTAATAAAAAAGAAAGGTATAAGATCAATTATCTAGGCCCCTCCCTAAGAAACTAGAAAAACAGGAGCAAATTAAGCTTAAAGTTAAGAAAAGGAAGTAATAAAGATCAAAGCAGAAATTAACAAAAATGAAGGTATGATAACAACAGAAGACAGGATAACAATCAATGAAACCAGAAGTTCTTTTGGGGGAAAATAAAATTGAAAAATCTTTAGCTAGACTGATCAAGAAAGAAGAAGATACAATATCAGGAGGAAAAAAGGGGGCATTTCTACAGATCATACAGACACTAAAAGGATAAAGTACTACTAATGAACAACTTAAAAGTATAATAGAATATTATAAACAGTTTGTGTCAACAAGTTTAACAAATTATACAGAATGAACAAATTCCTAGAAAGATACAACTTATCATAATGCAAGAGGAAAATTTAAAAATCTGTATAAACTTATGGCAGTGAAAGCACTTGGCATTCAAAGAATAGCAAGGCCAGTGTGACTGGAACAGAGTGAACTAGCAGAAAAGTAGAAAAAGAAGAGATCAACATGGAATACTACACCGCCATAAAAAGAGAACAAGATCATGTCCTTTGCAGCAACATAGATGCCGTTGGAGGTCATTATCCTAAGCAAATTAATGCAGGAACAGAAAACCCAGTACCACATGTTCTTATAAGTGGGAGCTAAACATTGAGTACACATGCATACAAAGAAGGGAATAATAAGACACCAGGGCCTACTTGAGGGTGGAGGGTAGGAGGAGGATGAGAATCAAGAATCTCAGGTAGTATGCCTATTACCTGGGTGACAAAATAATCTGTACACCAAACCCCTGGGATATGCAATTTACCCATATAACAAAGCTGCACATGTACCCCTTAAACCAAAAATAAGAGTTGGAAAGAAAACAAACTTTTTTTAAATAAAGAAGAGCTCAAAGAGGTAACAGAATGTAATTGTGTTGAGCATTGAGGATTATTTTAAGGACTCCATTGGCTTTCCTCTAGGTGCAATGCAGTTATTCCAAGATTTTTAGCAGAGGAATGACCCAATTTTTTTGTTTAATGGGTCAGTATTACCAACTCCTTAATAAATAATATTGTCCACAGGACAAAATTCCTACCAAATGTCAAAGCAGGAAATAAAAACTGGTTATAGAACCTGAGAGTTTGGGTCAACACGCTCTTCTTCCCGCCCTACTTGGGAGATTTTGAGCCGGAAGCAGAGATGGAGATCAGATTGCTCTCCTCTGAGTTAGTTATCAGTTGATACACATCCTGGAGGCTTTACAGGAAAGCAGCGGCCCTGCAGTGGAAATTGCCACTGAGGCTGGTCCTGGGACCAAACTTGCTCAGCCCTGTCCACCGCCCAACTGGTCCCTCCAGTCTGCACATAGCCTTCCAGTGTCCTAACCTAATCTCTGTCCAGGGTAACTCATCATTATCTGGAGATCCTGAACAGTTCTGTAGACTTGCTTTTTTTATTGACACACAGTCTCATTCTGTTGCTGGAGTGCAGTGGCGTGATCTCAACTCACTGCAACCTCCGCCTCCCAGGTTCAAGTAATTCTCCTGCCTCAGCCTCCCGAGTAACTGGGATTACAGGCATGCATCACCAAGCCTGGCTATTTTTTTGTTTTGTTTTGTTTTGTTTGTGTATTTTTTAGTAGAGACGGGGTTTCTCCATATTGACCAGGCTGATCTGGAACTCCTGACCTCAGGTGATCAACTCGCCTCAGCCTCCAAAGTGCTGGGATTATAAGCGTAAGCTACCACACCCAGCCAATTCTGTAACTTTCAATCATCTTAATTCAAATCATAGAAATCATCCAAGATTTCTAAATCCATTATTTCAAAAAGAGACTTTTGTTACATTTGCCCAAATATAAGGTGATATTTTTCTTTCCAAATATGAAACCCAAGAAAAAAATGCCTATTTGTGACACAAAATCTTATGTTTGTGACCTTATAAAACCCCTTATACAATAAAGATCAAAGATATGCCTTTTCAATTTGAATCAAAAGACAAAAAACTCTTTGGGATGTTCTCTTTAGGAAAATGCAATTCTCTTTGTGTGTGAGACACATGCTAGCTACCTCATCCAGTTATCTTTCCTGGTTTATCAGTACCATGGGAAGCTTTGCCTTTAAAAATGTGTTATTTGCCGGGCACGGTGGCTCGCACCTATAATTCCAGCACTTTGGGAGGCTGAGGCGAGCGTATCTCCCCCTGAGGTCAGGAGTTCGAGACCAGCCTGACCAACATGGAGAAACCCCATCTGTACTAAAAATACAAAATCAGCCAGGCATGGTGGCCATGTCTGTAATCCCAGCTACTCACGAGGCTGAGGCAGGAGAATCGCTTGAACCCAGGAGGCGGAGGTTGCCGTGAGCAGAGATCGCCCGAGATAGTGCCATTGCATTCTAACCTGGGCAACAAGAGCAAAATTCCATCTCAAAAAAAAAATACATGCATATATATATGTGTGTATATATACACACACACACACACATATATACACATATATATATTTGATTATAGATATATATATGATTATTAGAATGATTATTCTCCCTAACGAGTTCATCTTGAATTTCCCATTTGTGATTTTCCCACTGCTTGCTTTCTAACAGGAAACTAGTCTCATTTACTTTCTCATAATGACAACTTCGTGATAAAGGCCTTGCCCAACAGAATTCAGATGTTACTTGATGTTACAGGTGTTGCTTCAGATGACACCTGATTGCCTTTATCACCATTAGCAATTGGAGCACTAGTCAGGGAGACCCTGATTTTACTCATTACCGCTTAATTTAAAAGACGAAAAGAGCTAGCACTATGTAATGAATTGTCAAAGCCAGGGCACCCGTGGAAATTACTGCGCAGGCCTTAGTCTCATGTCCGAGCGTTCGAGGTCTCATTGCCAGGAAGGAGAAGGAACTGTTCGAGCAGGAGGGCAATGGGAATGGTGTAGCAGACTGTGACCCAACTGAAAAAGGAAGGCAGTGGGGAGAAAGCACGCTGGTGGCACCGCAGCAGCCCGGAGGCGCCCAGAGGATGACCCAGGCGGGAGCGCTGGGACTGCATTTAAGGAGGGTTTGCAGGCCCCTGCGCGGACATTCCCCACTTGTGTTCACTGCGTACTGGGTGCCAGGTCAGCAACACATCTTATGAGGGACCGACGGCTTGCTGGCGGCTGGCTGCAGGGGCAGTTAGGGAATAGTAATTAGAACAGTCAGGGGACCTCCTGCAAGGGAGCGGGAGCCATGCAGATAGCCCGCAAGTTTCCCAGGCAGAGGGGACTGTCCAGCCCCGGAGGTAGGTAGAGATGCATCCAAGGGAACACAGATTGCCATACCGCCAGAGAACAGGAGAAAGGGCCTCGAGACAGCAGGCCTCGGGACAGACGACCTTGGGACAGCAGGCCATGGGAAGGACATAGGACAGAGGAACACAGAGCTTGTCCCAGACACTGAGCCAGGCAAGGGGGACACAGAGAGGAAGCTCAATTCCTGGTGGACACCAGGAAGCCCAGGAGAAAAGCAGGACCTGCTCAGTGCTGGAGGGCTGGCGGGGCACCAAGGGATGGCCACAGTGCCGGGGCGCAGGTCTAGGAGGGAGCCCTGGACTATGACAGAGGATGAGGGAGCCTTCCAGAGGAGGCAGCAGGAGAAGGTCGAGGAGCAGAAGGGTGTGGCGTGGGTACCTGGGAGCTGAGGACCAGAGTGGGAGCCACAGCCAGGAGCCCCCAAGGGTGGGGCCCAGGGAAGGGAGATGCGAAGAGATTCCAGGATGCTTTGACAGCGAGTGGGGCGTGTCCCCAAGGCAGCGGAGGGAGCTGCAGTGTCGTCCAGTAATCGGGAGTTTAGGAGGTGTGGCACAGTCGTGGATTTGATATAGTCACACCCATCAAACCAGATCACAGGCACAGGAGGAAATGAAAGACAGTGCCAAGTACCTGCGGTGTCTTTGAGTTTGAAGGCTGACTGTGATTTCGCCCTCTAAGGAGTTCCTTTGCTTTTCCTTTGCTTTCAGATTTTCTGCAATGATTATGTATTTAGAGTGGAAAAAAATGTGCCTTAAAATAATCAAACTCTGATTATGCACCAGCACTCAAATAGGAGCTGGAATCAGAGAAGAGAGAGACAGAAATGAAGCAGGTGTCAGAACAGAAACTTGACTACTTGTGTGGAATCCTGTCCATGGAGAACGTTGAACTTGGTTTCCAGTGTGGACTAAATGTGAGGGGCACTAGATTCTGCGCCCGCTGCTCGCTCTACCTTCCTCCCTCCTTTTCACCTGCCGACTCCTGCTGGCCACAGTCCCAGCCGGCACTTCACTACCCCCAAAGCCTGCAGGAGCTGCTCCCGGCCATGTGGCTCTGATCCTCTATTACTGTGCTGACCTGCGCCCCCACCTGCCCTCCCAGCTTCCTCTCGGCCACCTCCCAACAGGTGCCCTGTCTGTGATGAGCTCGTCTGCAGGGGTCTCTGCTCAGAGAGTCCTTCCACCTCCCCTCAAAGGCCCCAGCAAGAACCAGTACCTCCTCCGTCTGACTTGCCTGCCTGCGCCACTAGAGCAGTAGGGACATTTTATCCACTTTGATATCCTCAGTAGCCACCATACAGCAGATGTGCACTGTGGCTGAGGCAAGGGAGGGATGTGGGGGAAAACTGAGTCTGGATCAAGTGGAACATCCAGATGGAAACGCAAAGCCGGGAGTCAAAGGCGAGGGCTTCAAACTCGGGAGGAAGGCAATGGCTAGAAATGAAGTGTTTGCTTGTATGTTTGTTTTTGAGACAGGGTCTGGCTCTGTCACCCAGAATGGAGTGTAGCAGCATGATCACGGCTCACTGCAGCTTCAACCTCCCCAGGCTCCGGTGATTCTCCTACCTCAGCCTCCCTAGCCGGCGGCACTACAGGCCTACACCACCATGCCTGGTTAAATTTTGTATTTTTTGTAGAGACGGGATTTCACCATGTTTCCCGGGCTGGTCTTGAACTCTTGGGCTCAAGCAATCTGCCTGCCTTGGCCTCCCGAAGTGCTGGAATTACAGGCATGAGCCACTGCACCCAGCCAGAAATAAAGATTTGAATGTGAGTCAAATGAAGGGAAAGCAGAAACCACGAGTGTGACTAGTGTCCGGGGAGAGAATGAAGAGGATGAACCCATAACTTCCCCGCCCCGGTCAACAAGCCTATTGCAGCCATGAAATCCTGTGCCCCCAGGGCTGACAGGTCCGCAAGAGGACAAGTGACCCAAGGTAAACAAGTCACGTTCCCTCACAGAGCAAGCTGGGATTTTGAAGACAGAAAGGAAGAAACAGAGGCCGGGCGCGGTGGCTCACTCCTGCAATCCCAGCACTTTGGGAGGCCGAGGCAGGCGGATCACGAGGTCAGGAGATCAAGACCATCCTGGTGAACACGGTGAAACCCCGTCTCTACTAAAAATACATAAAAATTAGCCGGGCGTGGTGGCAGGTGCCTGTAATCCCAGCTTCTAGGGAGGCTGAGGCAGAAGAATGGCGTGAACCCGGGAGGTGGGGGAGCTTGCAGTGAGCGGAGATCATGCCACTGCACTCCAGCCTGGGCAACAGAGCGAGACTTCGTCTAAAAAAAAGTAAAAAAAAGAAAGGAAGAAACAGACTGGCAATTGTTGGTACAGGTCACATGAACAGCAGCACACCAAAGAAAAGGCCCACGATTGTCCAGGCCTCTAGTGCCTTCCTAGGTCCGGCCCTTTTCAAAGTACAGTTGTTCAAATGCCTTGAAATGCTTGGGCCAACTTCCAGTCAATTCCCTTTTCATTCGAAATAATTACAGAGTTGGTTTCTGATACCTGAAACCCAGACAGATTACTCTGAAGCTAAAAAACATGAAATGCAATGAATGAAGAAAGCTACGGGGGCAGAGTGACATCATGGTTGGTTGTAATAAGAGCTTCAATAGTCATTTAATGATCGTCTCTCTACCTCCTGCTATTATCTTCCCAGACAGAAATGGTTTAGTGATTCCCTTGGGAGAGTTGAAAGAATACTATAGCTCTAGCTCAAATGTGATTTCCCATTCTACTCAGGTTTGGTTGACCAGAATGAAATCGGATTTCTTTTTTTTTTTCTTGAGATGGAGTCTCGCTCTGTCGCCGAGGCTGGAGTGCAGTGGTACAATCTCAGCTCACTGCAACCTCCATCTCCCAGTTCAAGCAATTTTCCTTTCTCAGCCTCCTAAGTAGCTGGGATTATAAGCGTTTTTTTTTTTTTTTTTTTTTTTTTAATTTTTAGTAGAGACAAGGCTAATTTTTTTTTAATTTTTAGTAGAGACAAGGTTTCGCCATATTGGCCAGGCTGGTCTCAAACTCCGGACCTCAGGTGATCCGCCTGCCTCAGCCTCCCAAAGTGCTGGGATTATAGGTGTGAACCACTGCACCTGGCCTTTTTTTTCTTTTTAGACAGTCTCACTCTGTTGCCCAGACTGGAGTGCAGTGGTGCAATCTCGGCTCATTGCAACCTCTGCCTCCTGGGTTCAAGTGATTCTCCTGCCTCAGCCTCCTGAGTAGCTGGGATTACAGGCATGCACCACTATACCTGGCTAATTTTTTTTGTATTTTTAGTAGAGGCAGGGTTTCCCCATGTTAGCCAGGCTGGTTTGGAACTCCTGGCCTCAAGTGATCCGCCTGCTACAGCCTCCGAAAGTACTGGGATTACAGGCATGAGCCACCATACCTGGCCTGATTATATTTTTTTACAGAATTGCTTCTTAAGAATGATAGTCTGGCCGGGCATGGTGGCTCATGCCTGTAATCCCAGCACTTTGGGAGGCCGAGGTGGACTGATCACCTGAGGTCAGGAGTTCTAGACCAGCCTGGCCAACATGGCAAAACCCCATCTTTATTAAAAATACAAAAAAGTAACTGGGCGTGGTCGTGGGCGTCTGTAGTCCCAGCTACTCGGGAGGCTGAGGCAGGAGAATGGCGTGAACCCAGGAGGCGGAGCTTGCAGTGAGTCAAGATCGCGCCACTGCACTCCAGCCTGGGCAACAAGGTGAGACTGTGTCTCATAAAAGAAAAAAAAAAAAAGAATGATAGTCTGGCTTCTACAGATTCACATAAATAACAACAGGGGGATACAACCCTTCTCATGTTGGGCAGCTGGTCACAAAATCATAGTACTGTGGGCCTGTCTATTTTTGACAAAAGGAAGAGTTTCTACACATTGTTAAAATGCTTATGTATATTTACTGGATAAGAAGCATGAATTAGAACAATCTACTGAAAATGGATTGATTTTAGCATACTGGGTTTTCACAAATTATGACTACATAATTATCACTTTGTGGATCTCCACCAACTAAATAAAGTTTGTGCCAGGTCAATCCTTTTGTCTACTAACTGATATCAATTTGTGAAACATTAAAAAACAAAGGAAATACTGTTTAACAGAATATTTTTAAATTTATCACACTGAGAAAACACAGCCTTTCTTATTTTCCAAGACAATCACCAGTCGGCCACTCCTCAATAAAGGGATTTCCGGCAGTTTCCTGACTTTCCCAGAGTGAGAATTATCTGGTTGCTTATTAACCACCCAGCTCCCCCAGTGACTCTGCTCAGTGGGCTCAGGATGGAGGCCAGGGACTTATATTTTAACAGGTACCTGAGTGGTTGTCATCATCAAAAAAGCTGGGTTCCCCTATGTTTGGGACTGTGGCGTTCCTTCCCTGTTGTCCTGATGCTGCTGGTGTTGACAATGTGATTCTGCCACTGTTGAATTTGTGTTCTATAATATAAATTTGACTATCAGCCATGCACAGTGGCTCACACTTGTAATTCCCAACACTTTGGGAGGGCAAGATGGGAGGATCACTTTAGCCCAGGAGTTCAAGACCAGCTTGGGCAACGTAATGAGACCTTGTCTCTACAAAAAATTTTATAAATTAGCCAGGCACAGTGGCGTACGCCTGTGGTCCCAGCTATATGGTAGGCTAAGGTGAGAGGATCACCTGAGCATGGTAGGTCGAGGCTGCAGTGAGCTGTGATCATGCCACTGCACTCCAGCCTGGGCAACAGAACAAGACCCTGTCTGAAAAAAAAATTAAGTAAAATAAAATTGACTATCATATACTGAGGTATAGTTCTCTTGTTATCTTGTTTAGGGTTCTCCAAGCTTCCTGTATCTGTAGACTGATGTTTATCATTAAATTTGAGGGATCAAGGCTATTATTTCTTTCAACAAATTTTCTGCCATTCTCTGTCTTTTCATCTACTGGGATTCTAATTACATATGATTTAGACAACTTGAAATTGCCCTACAAGTCACTAAACCTCTGCTCATTTTTTCTTCTTCAAATCTGATCATTTCTATTGCTTTATTTCCGATTCATTAGCCCTTTCTTCTGCAGTCTGTTGCTAAGCAGTGAAACTTTTATTTTACATATTGTAATTTTTCATTTTAGCATTTCCATTGGTTCTTTTTTATAGTCCCATTTCTCTGCTGAGACTCCTTATTCATCTTGTTAGGACTATCTTTTTCTTTAAGTCTTTGGATATTTTTGTATTAGTTGTTCAGAGTCTTTCTCTGCCAAGTTCAACCTTCAGACCAATTGGATCTAGATGTTATTGATAGCCTTTTTTTCTTGATAATGGGTCACATTTTTCTGCTTCTTTGCATGTCTACTAATTTGTTATTGTGTGGTGGACATTGTGAATGATACGATGTAAGGAGTTTGGATTATGTCATCTTCCTGTGTAAGGTGTTAAGTTTTGTTCTGGCAGGCATTTAAATTACTGTTATATCCTCTTGATCAGGTTAGGCTAGTATCATTCTTTATTTGGGAGGAATCTATTTTGGTTTAAAGCTTAGTCCTAAAGTATTGTTCTTGCTTTATGGCACAGTCCTTACTCCCAAGGCATAGCCTTTCTAGGTCTCACCTGAATGCCCCAAGAGTTCACGTTAGGCCAGAGCGCTAACATCTCCCAGTAACGTACCAGTTCTAGTATTACTGTGCCGCTCTCAGCCCCAGTATGGCCTGCCTTGGACAATCACAGCCTAGTCCTAAGTTAAGGATTCACATAAAGACTTCCCACACAACTATCTTCTTCTCTAGTACCCTGTTCTGCAGACTTCAGCTCCTTCAGCAGCCCCAAACCCCAATTTCTGCCTCCTCATCTTAGTAAAGTCACTGCTCAGCTTGGATGTCACTTCCCTGTGCCAGGGCAGGCAGAAAGCCAGGGGATCCTGGGGGCTCATCTTGTGTTTCCCATATCTCATGATCCCAGTCCAGCACTGCCTGTTACTCAATGCCCCAAAACAGTCGATGCATGTATTCTGTCTATTTTTAGTTTTTAGCAGAGGGCAAGTCGGGTACCAGTTTCTCTATCATGTCCGAAGTGAAAGTGAAGCAAATGCAATGATGATTACAGTTGTAAAAGTGGTTCTCAACCATGGCTGCATATTGGAATACCTTGAGGATTTTTTGTGTGTTTGTTTAAATACTAGTGCCCCAGGTGGCCTGAAGGTCCAGCCGAAGTCGAGAAGCAGTCTACATCATCACAGTATTTCCACTCTGGCTTCTCACTTTTGTCAATGTTAGGCTTTTATTGGTTGCAAAATAATCCCCTAAATCACTCTGGGCTCCCTGAATGAGCCTGTACAGAGGGTTTTTTATGGCTTTTGTTATGGCTCCAGGATAATTAGGGTGCTATCTTCTGGAATAAAACCTGCTAGGTCAGCTGCTTCTGGGGCCTGTGCTTCCCAGTCCACATTGACTTGATTAATAATTTACAGTCATCATGAGTGTTATGCTATTTTTGGAGGTCATTACATGAAACCATATCATAACCACGTGTTCTAACACAACATCCAAATGTGATTACTGATTGCTTTAGATATGCTATAGACCTGAGACTGCTCCAATAAAACCAAGACAGCACACTGAATTTGTATACACAAACTCCATAACTATATTTAGAACAAGACTGGGTTCAAGCAGTAAGCCTGGCCAGTTCCCATAAGTCACAGTCACTAGTTGTGGGGGGAGGGTAGCATCCCAGGGATGCTAGTATCTAGAGAATTACATCATCTTCAGAAACATCACTAGAATAGAGCTTACCACATTTTTCATCTTGTATCCTTAGTAGTACATTAATGGATTTTCTAAAATAATGCTTGCTTTACTTTATTTATGAATGGTACCAAAAAACATTTTATCTCATTAAGAATAGTAATATTATGGCTGGGCACAGTAGCTCACTCCTGTAATCCCAGCACTTTGGGAGGCCTAGGCGGGTGGATCACGAGGTCAGGAGTTCAAGACCAACCTGGCCAAGATGGTGAAACCCTGTTTCTATTAAAAATACAAAAAATTAGCCAGGCGTGGTGGTGGGCGCCTGTAATCCCAGCTACTCCGGAGGCTGAGACAGAGAATTGCTTAGACCTAGGGGTGGAGGTTGCAGTGAGCCGAGATCGCGCCATTGCACTCCAGCATGGGGGACAGAGTGAGACTCTGTCTCAAAAAAAAAAAAAAGAATAGTAATATCATGTGTACATATAAAATATAATCCATATTATACATATATAGATTGTATTATATTAATATTTTAAAGAGAGCAATGTAACTTTAAATTTTGCATAATTTTTTAAAAATATTGATTTAATACTTTATGATAGGGCAATTTGAAGGTCTGGTTTTAAGTTCATGTTCTTTCATTACTTGGTTTTCACGAGTACCTTAGCTAAAAAAGGCATCTCACAAAGATAGGTACAGACAAAGGGGAAAAAGATATGTTTATTAAATTAAAATGTTTATTAATCTCATTCACCAATTACACAGAAGTTGTTTCTTGAAATTCACTAGCAAATTTAAATCCTTTCTGATCCAATCAGTTGTTCTTGCAAATTAAATAATCAGAGGGTGTTCCATTTTGATAGCTTTAATAAATGGTTTGCAAGCCTGAAAATTTAATTTGAAACATTTTAAGCAAGTTAGAAGACTCTGGTTCCAACTTTTAAAATAATTTTTATGGGTACATAGTAGGTATATATATGTATGGGGTCCCAACTTTTGAAGTGGGAATGTATGAATTTTTTCAAAGTGACACACATCATTTTAGTAACAAAATCACATAATAATAGAAATAGTTCCAAACATCTGTTTTTAAAATCTTGTAGAAAGTTTCTTTTAAAAAGTAGTTACTAGCATACTCAGTTTTAGACTATCTCCTCTAACCACGAGGAATCAGATTATGCATTTGTTTTTATTTTTGTTTTCAAAAATATCTGCAGCCAGGAGCAATGGCTCACGCCTGTAATCCCAGCATTTTAGGAGGCCAAGGCAGGTGGATCACCTGAGGTCAGGAGTTCGAGACCAGTCTGGCCAACAGGGTGAAACCCTGTCTTTACTAAAAATACAAAAATTTGCTGGGCATGGTGGCACGTGCCTGTAATCCCAGCTACTCAGGAGGCTGAGGCAAGAGAATCACTTGAACCCGGGAGGCAGAGGTTGCAGTGAGCCAAGATCGTGCCATTGTACTCCAGCCTGGGCAATAAGAGTCAAACTCTATACCAGGAAAAAAAAAAAAAAAAAAAATCTGCCAGGAGTTGTGTCTCTGAGAACAACTTACCATGTCGGAAAATGTCAGCAAATTTGGAACACTGTCTTTTTACATAACAAAAGTCTATAGAATAGTCTTTAAGTTCAGCAGCTATTTTGAAAGATTTATCGATGAGAACTGGTGAGCATCTGCGTGGTCCAAAAGATTTCTCATTAGGAATTATTGTAGATTGCCCTCCTTTTTACATTCTTTTTGTTTGTTTTCTGAGACAGAGTCGTGCTGTATCACCCAGGTTGGAGTGCAGAGGCACTGTAGCTTCAACCTCTTGGGCTCAAGCCATCTCCTGCCTCTGCTTCCTGAGTAACTGAGGCTACAGGCATGTGCTGCCATTTCCAGCTTATTCATTCATTCATTCATTCATTCATTCATTCATTCATTCATTGGTAGAGACAAGGTCTCATTACCTTGCCCATTCTGGTCTCGAACTCCTGGCCTCAAATGATTCTCCAACCCCAACTTCCCAAAGTGCTAGGATTACAGGCATGAGCCATTGGGCCCAGCTTAGATTTTCTTTTTGTTTGTTCATCTTTGTTGAGGTGTAATTGGTACACAATAAACAGCAAAAGGCCAGGCGCTGTGGCTCATGCCTATAATCCCAACCCTTGGGGAGGCCAAGACAGACGATCACTTGAGTCCAGGAGTTCAAGATCGGCCTGAGCAACATGGTGGAACCCCATCTCTACAAAAAAAAGTTTTAATTAGCCGAGCACGATTGTGTGCACTTGTGGTCACAGCTACTTGGGAGACTGAGGCAGGAGGATTGCTCGAGCCCAGGAGGTCAAGGCTTCAGTGAGCTATGTTTAGGCCAGTGCACTCTAGCTGGAACAGAGCGAGACTCTGCCTCAAAAATAAATAAATAAATAAATAAATAAATAAATAAATAAATAAAATAAACAGCACCTATTTAAGGTATACAATTTGATGAGTTTGGACATATGCACCCGTGTCCCCAATACCACAATCAAGATAATAAACATATCCATCACCCTCAAGAGTTTTCTAGCCAGGCACCATGGCTCACGTCTGTAATCCCAGCACTTTGGAAGGCCGAGGTGGGTGGAACACTTGAGGTCAGGAGTTTGAGACCAGCCTGACCAACATGGGGAAACCTCGTCTCTACTAAAAATACAAAAAAAAAAAAATTAGCTGGGCATAATTGTGCGTGCCTGTAATCTCAGCTACTCAGGAGGCTGAAGCAGGCGAATCACTTGAACCCAGGAGGTGGAGGTTGCAGTGAGCCGAGATCACGCCACTGCACTCCAGCCTGGGTGACAGAGCGAGATTCCCTCTCAAAAAAAAGTTGAAAAAAAAAAGTTTTCTCATGCCTGTTTGTAATCCACACCCACCCTGCCAACCATAGGCAACCACTGATTTGTCATTGCAGGTGTGTTTGCATTGCCTACAATTTTATAGATGTTGAACCATACATACTCTTTTTTTGTCTGGCCTCTTTCACTCAGTATAATGATTTTGAGATTCATCCATTCCTTCTATTGCTGAGTACTATTTCATTATGTGGCTATACCTCAGTTTGTTTATTCACCAGCTGAGGGACCATGCTGTTCTGGTATGAATGTTGGTGTCCCCCGAAATTCACAGGTGGAACCTAATACCTAATGTAGTAGTATTAAGAGATGAGGCCTCTGGGGAGTGATTAAGTCATGAGGGCTCCACTCTTATGAATGAGATTAGAGTCCTTATAAAAGACACTTGGGCAGTGTGATGAAACAGCAACAGCACACCGTCCATGGAGCAGAGCACCCTCCCCAAATACCAAGTCCACTGGCACCTTGATCTTGGATTTCCAGCCTCAGAACTGTGAGCAACCAATTTCTGTTGTTTTTAAAGGACCCAGTCTAAGGTATTTTGTTACAGCAGTCAAGCAGACTAAGATGCATGGTCTCATGGTCCAGCCCTTACTTGAGATAATGAGCTTCTTATTCCTGTTAAATGAGTCAGTCAAGATGGGAATGATAATTCATTTACTCTTAGACGTGGGGGAAATGACCACACCTCAGATGGGGGTACAGGACATGCCAATACTCAGGGCTGGTATCAAGTGTTGCGTAATATTCCTAGGTTCCTGCATGAAGGAGAATATTCTCTGGGAAGAGATCTTTGCCTTTGTCATTGATTCCCACATTTCAGGTGTGAATTTCTCTGACTCTTTGTGCCATTGAGCTATTATTTCTTTGAAAACACCATACATCCCAGAGGGAAAAGAAAATCATCAGCTAGATAGATAGATACATGCATACATACGTACATACATAATATATGCAGCTACAAATTTTTGTTTGTTTGTTTTTGAGACAGACTCTTCCTCTGTTGCCCAGGCTGGAGTGCAGTAGCGCAATCTCAGCTCACTGCAACCTCCACTGCCTGTTTTCAAGTAATTGTCCTGCCTCAGCCTCCCTAGTAGCTGGGATTACAGGCACACACCCCCATGCCTGGCTAAGTTTTGTATTTTTGGTAGAGACAGGGTTCTGTCATGTTGGCCAGGCTGGTCTCGAGCTCGTGACCTCAATGATCTGCCTGCCTCAGCCTCCCAAAATGCTGGGATTACAGATATGAGCCGCCACACCTGGCCACAAATCTCTTAATGATGGAAATATGTTCTGAAAAATGCCTCATTAGGTGATTTTTATCATCATGTGAATATCATAGAGTGTACTTACACAAACCTAGATGGTATCACCTACTGTGCATCAAGGGTATATGGTAGAGCCCTTTGCTTCTGAGCTGCTAACCTGTCCTGCACATTACTGGACTGAATACTATAGGCAACTGAAATACAATGTAAGTATTTGTGTATCTAACCATATAAGAGGTACAGTAAAAATATAGTATACTACTCAGGAGGCTGAGGCAGGAGCATTGCTAGAACCCAGGAGGTGGAGGTTGCCGTGAGCTGAGATTGTGCTACTGCCCTCTAGCCTGGGTGACAGAGAGAGACTCCATCTCAAAAAAAAAAAAAAGTGATATAAAAGAAAAAAATGATGAGGAAAAAAAAATATATATATATATATGTATACACCCTGGAACACTACACAACCATGAAAAATAACAAAATAATGTCCTTTGCAGCAACATGGATGGAGCTAGAGGCCATTATCCTAAGTAAACTAACACAGGAAAAGAAAACCAAATCCAGCATGTTCTCACTTATAAGTGTGAGCAAAACATTGAGTACACATGAACACAAAGAAGAGAACAATACACACAGGGACCTACCTGAGGGTGGAGAGTGGGAAGAGGGCGAGGATGGAAAAACAACCTAGCAGGCATCATGCTTATTACCTGGGTGATGAAATAATCTGTACAGCACACCCCAGTGACATGCAATTTACCTACATAACAAACGTGCACATGTGCCTCTGAACCTAAAATAAAAGTTGAAAACAAAAAAAAAGAAGAAATTCTCAAAAGGTTAGGCAATGAACACATAGGTATGGGGCTTTGGGAATACCAACAGTGTTTATTTCTAAAGTCATTAGGCCATTGTACTTGGGTTCACTTCATAATAATCCATTATTCTGTGCATTTAAATGTATTTTTATATGTATTTTATATTACACACATTTTAAAAGGTTTAGAAACTTTTTCTTTTTTTTTTTGAGACGGAGTCTTGCTCTGTCGCCAGGCTGAATTGCAGTGGCGCGATCTCAGCTCACTGCAACCTCCACCTCCTGGGTTTAAGCAATTCTCCTGCCTCAGCCTCCCAAGTAGCTGGGACTAAAGGCGCCCGCCACCATGCCTGGCTAATTTGTATTTTTAGTAGAGACAGGGTTTCACCATGCTGGCCAGGATGGTCTTGATCTCTTGACCTCATGATCCGCCCACCTCAGCCTCCCAAAGTGCTGGGATTACATGCGTGAGCCACCGTGCCCTGCCTGGAAACATTTTTAAAAGAAAATGACTCATACTATATGTTTTCATGAAGGTACATACTGACAATAATAGTACTAACCTGTGTGGTACAATAAAAATATTAAAGTTTAAGATGCATAACAAATGCAATTGTGTCTCGGGATCTAGGTCTTTAGCTATTTGCAATAATCTTTTCTTTTTTTGAGACAAAGTCTCACTCTGTCACCCAGGCTGGAGTGCAGTAGCACAATCTCGGCTCACTGCAACCTCCGCCTCCTGGCTTCAAGCAATTCTCCTGCCTCAGCCTCCCGAGTAGCTGAGACTACAGGCACGGGCCACCATGCCCTGCTAATTTTTGTATTTTTTTTAGTAGAGACGGGTTTCACCATATTGGCCAGGCTGGTCTTGAACTCCTGACCTCGTGATCCGCCCGCTTCAGCCTCCCAAAGTGCTGGGATTACACGCATGAGCCACCGCACCCAGCCGCAATAATCTTTAATGATTTTTTAAACAGTGAACTTCTATGTCATGATTTAACCAATAAACTAAATTTAAAATGAAAAAAAAAAAAAGATAAAAATGGGCTGGGCACAGTGGCTCATGCCTGTAATCCTAGCACTTTGGGAAGCCAAGGTAGGAGGATCACTTGAAGCCAGGAGTTCAACACCAGCCTAGGCAACAAAGCAAGACCTCATCTCTATTAAAAAAAAAAAAAAAAATCTTTTAATTAAAATGACAACTACATAAAGATAAAAATGGTGCACCTGAACGGGGCACTTATCATGGACGGGCTTATAGGACTGGAAGTTGCTCTGGGTGAGTCAGGGAGTGAGTGATGAGTGAATGTGAAGGTGTAGGGCATTACTGTACACTGCTGTAGACTTGATAAACATTGTACACTTAGGCTATGCCAAATGTGTAACAAATATTTTTCTTTCTTCAGTAATAAATTAAGGAATGATACAGAGAAGATCAGTATGGCCCCTGTGCAAGGATGACATGTGAATTAATCTGTTCTCACATTGCTATAAATACCCGAGAGTAAGTAATTTATAAAGGAAAGAGGTTTAATTGACTCACAGTTCAGCATTGCTAGGGAGACTTAGGAAACTTACAATCATGGCAGAAGGCAAAGGAAAAATAAGGCACGTTCTTCACAAGGCAGCAGGAAGAAGTGAGTGCAAGCAGGGGAAATGCTAGACACTTATAAAACCATCAGATCTCGGCAGGGCGCAGTGGCTCACACCTATAATCCTAGCACTTCGGGAGGCCGAGGAGGGCAGATCACCTGAGGTCAGGAGTTCAAGACCAGCCTGGCCAACATGGTGAAACCCCGTCTCTACTAAAAATACAAAAATTAGCCAGGCAAGATGGCAGGCGCCTGTAATCCCAGCTACTCGAGGGTGCTGAGGCAGGAGAATCACTTGAACCCAGGAGGCAGAGGTTGCAGTGAGCCGAGATCATGCCATTGCACTCCAGCCTGGGCTACAGAGCAAGACTCCATCTCAAAAACAAACAAACAAAAATCAGATCTCTTGAGAACTCACTCACTATCACAATAACAGCATGAGGGAAATTGCCCCTATGATCCAATCACTTCCCACTGGGTCCTTCCTATGACATGTGGGGATTATGGGAATTACAATTCAAGATGAGATTTAGGTGGGGACACAGCCAAACCATATCAACATGCAAATTCATGCAGCATTCTATATTTTAAAAGAATATTATTATAATAAATTAATTATAAATTATATTATATTATAATAAATTAATGATACATTATATTATTATAATAAATTAACCTTACCTTACTGTAACTCTCTTACTTTATAAACTTTTTCATTTGTTTTAACTTTGTGACTCTTTTGTAAAACAGCTTAAAACACAAACACATTGTACAGCTTTACAAAATTATTTTCTTTCTTTATATCCTTATTCTATAAGCTTTTTTCTATTTTAAACATTTTTTTTTTACTTTAAAAATTTGTTGTTACAAACTAAGACACCTACACATACATTAGTCTACACAAGGTCAGGATCATCAAGATGTGACTAGGTGATAGGAATTTTCCAGCTCCATTATAATCTTATGGGACCACCGCTGTATATTTGGTTCATAGTTGACTGACACTGGTGCATGACTGAACTTAGCCTTAAAATTCCTTCCTTCCTTCTTTTCTTCCTTCCTTCTTCTCTCCCTCCCTCCTTCCCTTCCTTTCCCCTTCCCCTTCCTTCTTTCTTCCTTTCTTTATCTCTTTCTTTTCTCTTTCTTTCTTTCTCTTTCTTTTCCTTCCTTCCTTCCTTCCTTCCTTCCTTCCTTCCTTCCTTCCTTCCTTCCTTCCTCAGAGTCTTACTCTGTTGCCTAGGTGGGAGTGCAGTGGCACAATCTCAGCTCACTGCAACCTCTGGCTCCCATGTTCAACTGATTTTCCTGCCTCAGCCTCCCCAGTACAATTTTGTATTTTTAGTAGAGATAGGGTTTCACCATGTTGGCCAGGCTGGTCTCAAACTCCTGACCTCAAGTGATCCACCTGCCTGGGCCTCCCAAAGTGCTGGGATTACAGGCATGAGCCCCTACACTGGGCCTTAAAATTCTTTTTCAATTAAATTCTTGGTTCAAAGAAAGAAATGGAAGCAGGGAGCCATTCTGTGTGCATTGAAGGTAGTTTGAAGCCCCTCTATCTCCCTCTCATCCCTCCCTCTTGTTCTTTCCTTTCCTTCCTCTTCCTTCTCTCTCTCCTCCCCTTCCTTCTCTCTTCCCCCTCATGCCCACTCCTCCTCCCCCACCCACTTCCCCTCCCTCTTTTTTCCTTTTCCCTCTCCCCCTTCCCTTCCCCCTCTCTCTTTCCTACTGTGTCTCCCCAACCCTAGGGCAAAGCATGACCAGGAGGTATGGGCTGTATAATGTACACATTACCTAGAAGCTATATTATTTCCCAGGGAAAAGAGAGCTTCTGTCACTTTGCCAACCAGTTTTCCAATAAAAGGATTCATCTTAGATCAGCGTGATTGCAACTAATGGAGAGCTTGCCAGCTTCTAACTTTGCCTTTCACTGAGGATCCATGTGGGCATGTTCAGCTGTGACTGCTAGGATAAAGATCAGTTATAGAAATAGCTTTGGAGCTGTTAGGATGATGACTCATTTTTATGGCAGACCATTAACAACTACATCAAATTACCCATGTGAATTATGAACTATAGTAGGGTGCCCGACCTTCCGCTCATTATGTGGGACCCGGTAGTTACTGCAGGTCAAGTCATGCATAATTGCCAAAGGCATTTTTATGTGAACTTTGCCAGTCATTTCTTTATGTGGTCTCTTAAGATTATGTTACCATATTTGTACTTTACCTTTTCTGTTTAGATATGTTTGAAGATATAAATAGTTCCTATTGCACTACAATTGCCTGCAGTATTCAGTACTTGCTGTACAGGTCTGTAGACTGGGAGCAACAGGCTCTACCACTTACCCTAGGTATGTGGTAGGTGATACCATCTAGGTTTGTGTAAATGCACTCTATGATGTTTCCAAAACAACACAATTACCTTCCAAAACAACACAATTACCTAACACTTCTCAGAGCATATCCCTATAGTGAAGCATCACCTGACTGTATATTTCAAAGCTCCTACGAATTTGTCTACATTAAAAGTGACTGGGGGCTGGGCACAGTGGCTCACCTCTGTAATCCCAGCACTTTGGAAGGACTCGGTGGGTGCATCACCCGAGGTCAGGAGTTTGAGACCAGCCTGGCCAAGATGGTGAAACTTCATCTCTACTAAAAATACAAAAATTAGGTGGGTGTGGTGGCGGGCGCCTGTAATCCCAGCTACTCAGGAAGCTGAGGCAGGAGAATCGCTCGAACCCAGGAGGCAGAGGTCGCAGTGAGCTGAGATCACACCATTGCACTCCAGCCTTGGCAACAGAGGGAGACTCTGTCTCAAAAAACAAAAAAAAAAAAAGTGATTGGGGCAGGGTGTGGAACAACTGGTTAGAGATAATAGCATAGCCTATCAATGTTAAACATCAATTTGGACAAGTCTGCTTGTGCACAGTAGGTTGTGTCTCTGAAACATCTAAGGAGCGAGTTCTAATCCAAGACCATTTTCAAGTTTCTGTAAGGCAGCAAGGAGGTTGGCTGGATGACCTCGCAAATCCTCTTCCTACTCTAACATTCTGCTACCTGATGGGAAGAAACCCAGAGAAACCAGAAACAATTTTGCAGACATTCTTTTTAAAGGTGTTACCCAATACTTGTTCAATTTTTTTTTTGAAACAGAGTCTGGCTCTGTCACCCAGGCTGGAGTACAGTGGCATGATCACAGCTCACTGCAGCCTTGACCTCATGGGCTCAAGCAATCCTCCCACCTCAGGTTCGTGCCACCATGCCCAGCTAGTTTATTTTTTTATTTTATTTTTTGTAGAGAGCAGGTCTCACTATATTGCCAAAACTAGTCTCAAATTCATGGGCCCAAGCAAGCAATCCTCCCGCCTCGACCTCCCAAAGTGCTGGGATTACAGGCATAAGCCTCGAAACCCAGCCCAATTTCTATCTTTCAATTCAAATACAGAATATGTCATCAAACTTAATTGACTGCTTCATGAACACCTGGTGCTTTCCACCCGAATGTCCTGGAGCTGGCTTACAGGCAAAGGGCTGCCTTGTCTATCTGTATGTCTCTACCAGCCAGCACAGTGCCTGTCACCAAGAAAGAACTCAATAAGAGATGATTGAACGACGGATTGAAAGAATTCACTGGATGAATGGATGGATGCACAGTGTCCGGGGCTGGGATCAGGAAATGGAGTAACTTGGGAAGACAGCACAGCCCATTGGGAGCTAGGAAGACAGGACAGCTGGAATCAACTGAAAGGCACCCGAGAGAGGTTTTGGCTGAGGGGCTGAAGTGCAGCTTCTCCATCACAATTATACCTGGGCCTGCGCAGGCAGGGGCCCCTCTAAAGCTCTTAATTTCTTATACAAGGGCCTGTTACCTGCTGGTCTGAGCAATATCCCCTCCAGGAGGCAGGTATCTTTGTGTGTTTTGAGTAGCTTCCATGCCTTGTGCATCCATCTATTATGAATACCAATATATTCATAATACCCAGAGCAGTCCCGCAGCTGGGCAGGCAAGTGGCCTGAGGGCACAGAGCCATGAAGCTGTACAGCTTCAGTGTCCTCTACAAAGGCGAGGCCAAGGTAGTGCTGCTCAAAGCCAGGTACAACGATGTGGCTTCCTTCAGCTTTTTCCAGAGATCCAGCGTTCAGGAATTCATGACCTTCACAAGTCAACAGATTGTGGAGCACTCATCCAAAGGCACTAGAGCTTCTGTCGCAGAACAAGACTATCTGTGGCACGTCTATGTTCAGAATGACAGTCTTGCAGGTGTCATCATTACTGACAATGAAAGCCCATCCCGGGTGGCCTTTACCTTGCTGGAGAAAGTACTAGATGAATTCTCCAAGCAAGTCAACAGGAAAGACTGGCCACTAGGATCCCCTGCTACAATCCATTCTGCAGCCCTGGATAGTCACCTCAGTAGATACCAGAACCCACGAGATGCTGACCCCATGACTAAAGTGCAGGCCGAACCCAAATCATTCTGCACAATACCATGGAGTCTTTGTTAGAGTGAGGTGAGAAGCTAGGTGGCTTGGTGTCCAAATCTGAGGTGCTGGGAACACAGTCTAAAGCCTTTCATAAAACTGCCCGGAGGCCAGGAACGGTGGCTCATGCCTGTAGCTCTCTGGGAGGCCGAGGCGGGCAGATCACCTGAGGTCAGGAGTTCGCGACCAACCTGGGCAACACGGTAAAACCCCGTCTCTACTAAAATACAAAAATTTAGGTGGGCATGGCACCCTGCACCCGTAGTCCCAGCTACACAGGAGGCTGGGGCAGGAGAATCGCTTGAACCTGGGAGGCAGAGGCTGCAGTGAGCCAAGATTGCACCACTGCACTCCAGCCTAGGCGACAGAGCAAGACTCCCTCTAAAAAAAAAAGAAAAATTCCCGAAACAAAACTCGTGTTGTGCAATGGCCCAGCACTGGAACAGCACCATCATTCGCATCAGAGCTGCAGCCCCCAGAGAAGAAGAAGAGACAGCCCTACACAAGGACCTGGAGTGGGGGTACACGGGCCATTTTTATTTTGAAGTTCCCAGGAGAAGCAGGGATGGTGGAAGGGTGGGCAATGTTCAAATTAATATGTGTGGTAGTGATTCTTGGAAAGAATTTGAGGTCCACGAAGGTGGATTTTTGGGCAAATGAAACCATAAACTCCAACTGGCTTCTGAAAAGAAAAAAAAGAAAAAAGAATATCGATGTGTTTCTAGAATAGCACCTGGCACATAGCAGATACCTCTTGTAGTTACTGAAGAAATGGACATATTCAGAAAGAGAAGGTTCACTGTGTGAGCTATTGTTTTCCGACCAACACCATATTTGTTGTGGTGGAGCGCGGCTGCACGTTTGGACACACAGGACTTTCATGTGACTTGTGTGAACTAATGGCTGCACACCGGTTCTATGGGAAAGAGGAAAGCCTCAGCGGTCAGAGCGAGCTGCCTGGGGGGCTAGTCTGCTTTGCTGCTCATGAGCCTCGCGCTTACGGGCCAGTTGTAACCGCCCAAGGGGTTCACCTTGCCTGCTGCCTAGACAGAGCCAGTTCATCCACTGCTATAGACAAAGAGTAATTCATGCAGAGCTGACTGTGCAGGAGACTGGAGTTTTATATTTACTCAAATCAGTCTCCCCGAGCATTCTGGGAGCAGAGTTTCTAAGGACAATTCAACGGGTAGGAGAAAGCCAGTGAGCCGGGGGCGCTGATTGTTCAGGAACGAAATCTTAGGGAGTCAAATCTGTCTTGTGCTGAGTCAGTTCCTGGGTGGGAGCCAGAAGATCAGATGAGCCAGTTTACTGATGGGGTGGGGCCAGCTGATCCGTCAAGTGCAGGGTCTGCAAAATATCTCAAGCAACGATTTCTAGGAGCAGTTTACGGAGGGTCAGAATCTTGTAGCCTCCAGCTGCATGACTCCTAAACTATAATTTCTAATGTGGCTAATGTTAGTCCCACAAAGGCAATCTAGTCCCCAGGCAAGAGGGAGGTCTGCTTTGGGAAAGGGCTGTTACCGTCTTTGTTTTAAGCTATAAACTATAAACTAAGTTTCTCCCAAAGTTAGTTCAGTCTGTGCCCAGGAATGAACAAAGACTGCTTGGAGGTTAGAAGCAAGATGGAGTCAGTTAAGTTAGATCTCTTTCACTGTCTCACTCTTAATTTTGCAAAGGCAGTTTCACAGTTGCCTGGCCTCTGGATGCCTGTGTCCCCACAGTGGTGTGGGCTTTAGTGACAGCACCTTCCTCTCAGGGCTTTCATGAAGAGTAAATTAATAGGCATAAAGCACTTGAAAAAGAGCCTATTCTAACCACTTAGAAGTGGTGATTATTAGAGCTGGTCTGGATCCCTTGCATTTGCTGAAATTGTATGCAACTCCTAGGTGAGAAAAGACTAGTGTTGGATTATTTTATCAATAAGGAGCAGACAGGCTGTTTAGCGCCCTGAATAGTCATCTTTTTTTTTTTTTTTTTGGAGACCATGTCTCAAAAAGAAGAAAACACAAATTAACTTCAAACACGTTCACCCAAGTATAAATCTGGAAACTAAAATTTTTTTATTTAAACAAATTTTGACAGACCCATGTAATGATGATATAGATTGATATTTATCGGAAAGAAAAAGTCTTCACCACATGACACTATTTTTTTTAAGTACTGAAAATGTGTGTATTACTTGATACCAGTTTTTATACTGGTGTGGTGGCTCACACCTGTAATCCCAGCACTTTGGGAGGCCAAAGCGGGCCAATCATCTGAGGTCAGGAGTTCAAGACAAGCCTGGCCAATATGGTGAAACCTCATCTCTACAAAAGTAGGAAAATTAGCCGGGCGTGGTGGTGGTAGTCCCAGCTACTCCGGAGGCTGAGGCAGGAGGCAGAGGCAGCGTGCAGTGAACCGAGATTGTGCCACCACACTCCAACCTGGGTGACAGCAAGACTTCGTCCCAAAAAAAAAAAAAAAGAAAAAAAGAAATGAAATTCTGTCTCTACACACATGTGCGCACGTGCACAAACATACACACACACGCCCCTCAGGTTTAAATAGTAATTATATGTATATAGTTCTTGATTGATCTTAATGACTTATTGCCTCTGTGAATTTTTAAATTTTTCTACAATGAATATGTAACACTTTTGAAGAAAGAACTGTTTGCCGGGTAAGGTGGCTCATGCCTGTAATCCCAACACTTTAAGAGGCCAAGGCGGGTGATCACCTGAGGTTGGGAGTTCAAGACCAGCCTGACCAACATGGAGAAACCCCATCTACTAAAAATACAAAATTAGCCAAGCGTGGTGGCGCATGCCTGTAATTCCAGCTACTCAGGGAGGCTGAGGCAGGAGAATCGCTTGAACCCGGGAAGTGGAGGTTGCAGTGAGCCAAGATCGCACCATTGTACTGCAGCTTGGGTGACAAGAGCAAAACTCCGTCTCAAGAAAATAAAGAAACAAAGAATTGTCAAAAACACACACACACACATCCCTTCCTGAGGAAGAAAACTGAGCAGAAGGAATTAGTTTCTAGTAGAGGAATTTCAAAGCAGAAATCCTCTCTTCATGGGAGCAGGGGTGTGTCACTGACCCCTCCATCATGTTGCCCCTCCCCCCATTCCCCACTCAGAGGCTCGCTCAGAAGCCCCAGTGTCACCTTGATGAGAAGTGGCTGCCCTGTCCCATCCTGGAGTCCTGGGGTCCTCCCTCTCTGAGCCACATGAGAGTTGGCCCGTTACATCATCACCTCTGTTTTTGGCAGCCAGCCCAGTGCTCAGATGGCTAAGAGGTGACACCCTAAAACAAATAAACAGGAAAGAGAAAGAAGCAATTCACTTGGATGACGTCTAACACAGACACAAAGAAAGAGGCCACGCCATCCCTAAAGGACAAGTGATAACGCCGGGCAGAGCAGGCTCCGCTGGGCATATGATGCAAACGTTGACGTGTCACAAGCAGCATCAAAGAAAGTTGCTCTGAGGGCACGGGCCAGCTTTAATTAATAGCTCACCACTGCATCTTGGAGATGGGTTTCCCACTCTGGTGGAATGTTCCATTAGACTTGCTGACAATATTTTATGTCAAATAAGGTATAGATTGACCTGCAAGTCAAGACTGTGGTGGTGTGATCAAGAAAGGAAGTACAGGCCGGTCGCCTGTAATCTCAGCACTTTGGGAGGCCAAGGCAGGCAGATCACTTGAGGCCAGGAGTTCGAGACCAGCCTGGCCAACATGGTGAAACTTCATCTCTATTTAAAACACAAAAATTCGCCAGGCCATAGTGGCACATGCCTGTCTTTCCAGCTACTCGGGAGGCTGAGACATGAGAATCATTTGTACCCAGGCAGTGGAGGTTGCAGTGAGCTGAGATCACACCACTACACTCCAGCCTGGGTGACAGAGTGAGATACTAGAAAAAAAAAAAAAGAAGGAAAGGGAAGGGAAGGGAAGGAGGGAGGAAAGGGAAGCTAAGGGAAGGGAAGGAAAGGGTGCAGGGGTACACAGTTTAATGTGACAGTAACATCTTGGTATACGTGGTTACTAAAACAGGTTGTTAAGCAGAAGGACACTGATGTAAGCTTTGAAGCTCAGAATTCAAGGAAAGTAGAGCATTCCTGGGTCTGTGGAGAACAAACCCAACCATGAAGAGGCAACGCCCTTGAATTCACTTCCCACAAACCTTTCCAGGGCCCTTCATTTAAGCAGCTGGAATATCATTCAGCAACCATCCTGTCCGCCTCTGGAAACGGGACTTGCATTTCATTTCAGACACTGAACACTGTGTTCCGGACCACGTTTATTCTCCATATAAACAGTGTGTTTTGAGAATCATGCATTTACTGTATAATACCGACTCAGGTCACAGTAAACTCATTTCTGTAGTGAAAGGTTTCAAGTACTCAGAGGAGGTTAAGAAGAATAAAAAGCTTATAACAAAACAACCTCTGTTTCCAAAGTGCTAAATAATGAAAAATGTGGTGTGAAAACATCACTAAATTCCATTTTAAACGTCCAAAGTTCATAAGGAGAGACTCAGTCAAGGGAAAAGGAAGTATTTAAGTCAATGACAGAGTCATGAAAACTTAGCGGCTCCGACATTAGTGGGTAAGTCAGCAATGTGTTTATACAAGGAAACCAGGCACCTGCGCAATTTCCTAAAACCTGCCACAATTGGAGAAAGTGATATGGAACCTAAATACCTAGGATGTCTAATAACTACAGCTATTTTGAGAAGAGGAAAAAATCTTTGCCTAGTAAAACCGTGATTCTCAGGCATCCACATCTCCAGAACTCTCAGGCTTTCAAACTGAGTCCCAACCAGGAGATACTAAACACACACATATATACTGACATACGAAGATACCTGTGATATTTTTGCATCTCTCCCTCTCTTTTGTTTTTTCTTTTGAGACGGAGTCTTGCTCTGTCGCCCAGGCTGGAGTGCAGTGGCTCAGTCTTGGCTCACTGCAACCTCTGGCTCCTGGGTTCAAGCAATTCTCCTGCCTCAGCCTCCTGAGTAGCTGGGACTACAGGCATGTGCCACCACACCCGGCTAATTTTTATATTTTAGTAGAACTGGGGTTTCACCATGTTGGCCAGGCTGATCTTGAACTCCTGACCTTGTGATCCACCTGCCTCGGCCTCCCAAAGTGCTGGGATTACAGGTGTGAGCCACCATGCCCGGCCTCCATCTCTTCATTTTCTAAATCAATTAAACATGGCTTGGCCCTCAGTCCCCGACTTGGCAGATAATTCAGTCTGAGCCATGTTTTGGGGATTCCACGCTTCACATCCCTTGGGCTCATGTAGGAACTCCTGGGCCTGTGCAGTCCACAGAAGTCCAACTGGAGGAAGGGCCTGTGGCTCTGGGGTTGCTGGCATGACCCATGTGGCCTCACAAAGGTGGGTGGCACCCCTTCTTCCTGGCTGAGCCTCACATGAAGATCTGAGCCAAGAAGTCCAGGCTTTCAGGTGGGGCTGGCAGCTCTCCAGGGGTAACTCAGGTGCTCATTCAAGACGTTGCAGGCACACAGCACACTGCCCCAACCCCTGCCCCAAGGAAATCCTCCAAAGGCCTAAACCCAAGCCATCCACCTTGACTCCAGGTTGCACCACTTCTCTCTGTCCATGAGCAGCCTCCTTCCTTCCATGAGCAGGAGCTGTCCATGAGCAGCCTCCTTCCTTCCCACTGGCTGTGGAGGGATGGGGGTGTGGGAGTAATTTCTCCTAATAACTTCCCTCCCTCAACAAGAGGGATAATGAGACTCTAGCCCAGATATTACAAACCAGATGCCTGAGGGCAAAAGTCTGAGTTGTTTTGGCCATACTCTATTTTTACTACTTGCCAACACTTTACAAAATCTAGAATTTTCATGTTAAAAACCCAGCTTCCTATCTACAGGTGCACTGACAACACCAGGCCCACAGTCCCAGAAGCCGTAACTGGTTGGAGCCGATCAACAGCGTTCCATGGGACATGTGTTCTCTGCTTTGCCACAGTCTCCACTCCTCCCTTTTGTAGCACCGGGAGCACTTTACAAATGTACATAACCTACCTGACCCCTGTGAGATGTGAACTTTGCAGTCCATCCTCAAGCTCTCAAAGGTTGGCTGCCTTTCTGGGGTTCGGAAAGGATTCATTCTTTCAGATTTCCCAAAGAACAAGGGAAATCGTGACATGACACAGGCGCCCAGCTGTCCCATCTCACGTGGCCTGCAGCAGTGGTCCACCCACGTGTTAAGAAAAGATTATTCTCACCCTTGTTTTTGTGTTTTTGGTTTTTGGGGGGTTTTTGATACGGAGTCTCCCTCTGTCACCGAGGCTGGAGTGCAGTGGCTCAATCTCGGCTCACTGCAACCTCCACCTCCCAGGTTCAAGCAATGCTCCTGCCTCAACCTCCTGAGTAGCTGGGATTACAGGTGTGCACCACCACACCCAGCTAATTTTTGTATTTTTTGTAGAGACAGGGTTTCACCATGTTGGCCAGGCTGGTCTCGAACTCCTGACCTCAGGTGATCCGCCCACCTCAGCCTCCCAAAGTGCTAGGATTACAGGCGGAGCCACCACGACTGGCCCTCACCCTTGTTAAAAGACAGACTTTACGACTTTACTCAGGACTATCATGATAGGGACAGGGACCACCGCAGTGGGATTTTGCAGCAGGACAGAGAGACAGGGGAAAGTGGGAGTTGTTAGCCATGGAGCAGGGTAGGAGGCTCGGTGGGTGGAAAATGATTCAGATGAAATGGGTCATGGGGATTCTGGCTACACTGAACTAAGAGGGTTCTTGCTGAAGGCAGGCCAAGGCTATGGTGGAGGCGAGGATTTGGTCAAATACGGAAGGTGCTCCACTGTTGAGGGTGGGGCATTCTGACTAAACTGACTTAGCAGGATTCTTGCCCAATCTTAGCAGGATTCTTGCCCAATTTTAAAGGATATGTCTAAGGATAGAGCTTCATTGAAAAACAGCTCAGAGGAGGCTGGGCTAGAGTTTGGTCAAGGATGGAATCTTTGTCACACACCTCCTCTCCTCACAGACAGGCCTCTCTCCAAAAGGCTAGGAGGACTGTGCCTGGCTGTAAATGGCTATAAAACGCCTGCCCCTTTCCCCACAATTCAAGGAGACTGAAGGGAAGACAGCAGAACGCCAGGAGCAGGGCAGCTCCTTAGAGCACGGGGAGGGCCCTGAGCGGCAGCCCTGGAAGCTGTGATGGGCAGTCAGTCAGTCCCAACAGCAAAAAGAAGGGAGCTGGCCCCAAGGGGACAGGGGACTAGGAGTCTGACACTCAGAAGGAACCAGCAGATTCCGCCCTCTGCACAGAGGGCATGTGATTTGTGCAGGGGGTGCCAGCTCGAGGAGTGGCAGTCACAGTACAAGGTGACACAACAATGGTGAACCTAGGTTTCAGGCCTGAGTTCCATACCGAATATGTTTATAGTTATATCACAACAATCACAGATGGGAGGTTGTATCTCACATCATAGAAAAATACTAGATATTGGGAGGTCAAGGCAGGCAGATTGCTTGAACTCAGGAGTTCAAGACCAGCCTGGGCAACTTGGCGAAGCCCCATCTCTACAAAAATACAAAAATTAGCTGGGGGTAGTGGTGTGTGCCTGTAGTCCCAGCTACTTGGGAGGCTGAGGTAGGAGGATCGCTTGAGCCTGGGAGGCAGAGGTTGCAGTGAGCCAAGATTGCACCATTGTACTCCAGCCTGGGTGACAGAGCAAGACCTTGTCCAAAAAAAAAAAAAAAGCAATACACAGGCCGGGTGTGGTGGCTCAGGCCTGTAATCCCAGCACTTTGGGAGGTCAAAGCAGGTGAATCACCTGAGGTCAGGAGTTCGAGACCAGCCAGGAGACAGAGGCAGTGAGTCAAGATCATGCCACTGCACTCCAGCCTGGATGACAGAGCAAGACTCCATCTCAAAAAAAAAAAAAAAAAGCAATGCACACAATTAAAGGTTGTTGGGTAACTTCAAAGCCCTGAAAGACACTAGCAAGTCTTCCAATGTATCTGAGTTTCAAAGAAGGCCTGAGATAGAGAAAGACCTTCTTCCTGGGCCCCCCAGCTACCATATACTCTCCAGTCAGCTGTGCTCTCCCAAGTACCTTTGCATAGTGAACAAAGTGCACAGCCATGATCAGCACTATTTCTTCTATTAAACAGTGTGGAATCTACGACAAGGTTATTGCTCACTGAGCGCAGGGAGTGGGGCCTATGAAGTGGGTCCAGTGAACCCAACAGGTATTACTCACTGCTCTGCAATATTCATGGTGCTGGAGATACTCAGCACCCTGGGGTGCAGACTGAGGAGGAAGGGCTAGGCTGAAGGGCAATCTTTCAAAGAATGGAAGTTGTTAAGGCCTCTGGTAGCCATGGGTGGACAGTGGGCAGAGTGAGAAAGGAGTAACAGTGATGTTAAGTAGCATTTAGTAAGTACTTTCTCCATAAGAGACTCCATGTAAATCACTTTGTAAGTATTGTCCCATTGCATCTTCCCCAAATGAGGTATGTACTGTATTATCCCCATTTCACAGGGAAGGAAACTAAGGTTGAAGCAAGTTACACGACCTGCCCAGGCCTCAATGGTAATAAATGGTAGAACTTAAGTCCCAGGAGTCTGGGAACAACCAAACATAAGGAAAGGGCAAAGGAGTCAGAGGCAGAAAAACGAGAAGCTCCCAAAGTGGGTGACTTTAGAGGAGGGAGGTGGCAAAGCAGCCAAGGGGCTGAGCTCTGGGCAGGAAAGGAAGGAGACTAAGCCTCGGGAGGGGCCCCAGGATGGCAGCAGAGGGGAAGACATTTCCCAGGAGCCATGAAGGCTGAAAGCAAACTGTGGGCTGATGGGGAATGAATGGGAGATGAGGAAGTGTAGACATGGAGAACATGGATGCCTTTACCAAGAAGCCGGGCTGTGAAATAAAGATCAACAGTAACAAACCCCTTCAACGTGTAATTTCATTGTTAGGCCAAACTGGAAGAGAGCCAAAAGCCACCAGGAGCCCAGTCCAAATGTCACCTGCCCACCACACACAGTAGGCTTCCTATGGTATGAACTATTTACCCCAAATCAGCCTCTTCCCCAGAGCAAACGCCTACCCTGTTGGTATATTTGTAATCCCTTTCCTGCTTGCCAAGGTGCTGGAAGTAATTGTGCAGGTATGAGCTGGCCAGCCATTGTGCAGCAACCCTCTATGCAGACACAGAATGTCCTGAGCACACCAGGAACTGCAGACGCCAGTGCCCCACATGACTTCTAGAACTTCCAAATGCCCACTGACAACATCCTCCATAAATGCCCCATGAGAGCAATGCTTTTTTGCCTTGGAAACCCCTTTTATATAATCCAGTCTCTCCCAGATCCCTGACCTGAGGGATCAAGGAGAGTTGGTTTGTTTTTAGAAAGCAGCTATTCTTGACAAAACGCACACAAAGATTGGCAGCTAGCTGCATTCCAGGGCCCCCATGAGAGGCTTACTCCTCTCCTTTCAACTCCCCTACTTTCAAAGCAAGATGTAGTTTGGGGACAAAATCAGGAAAAGGAGAAACAGGATTTCTTCTCTCCCCGCCACCCGCCATCAGGCTACCAGACTTTTTAAGGGTAGAGGTATGCTCAGATTTTCTCTGAGGGGTTAAATATACAAAAAATACTTCATAAGCATCCAACGGGATAATTACAAATTACTGAAGAAAAGCTTTTCTTTCTTCAATCCTCATAGCCCTCTTCAAAGAAATCCACAGAGCTGGAAAAATATAGGAGACAAAAGAGGTAAAGACGAATCTAGGGCGAAAACGAAGTGGAAACTTCCCAGCCATGTTCTTGAATGCTAAGCTGAGCCCTGATTCAACAAACACTTTGAATGTGATTTCTAAAATCAATCTTTTCTTTTCCATTTAAAAAAACAATGCCTACAGGCTCACATTTTATAGAACAGTGGTGAAAGAGAATTGAAAATACAATTCAAACATATTTTACACCTAACTGAAAAGAACAAACATTTAGAGAAGTGAAAGTCACTGAAATAGGCCTCCCCTGTGCTTTTCTTCAAAGATTTGCTGATGTCGGCTTAGAAGTGAGTTAGAGAAAGGATTAAATACAAAGGAGGGGAGGGGTTCTCTCATCAGCCACCCATGAGAATTGGGAGTTTCGGGCTCAGGCCAGAGAGGCGACTGCCCCTGCCTGGGTACCTCCACCTTGGCCACCTTTTTCCACCTGCACAGCCCTTTCCCACATCAAACTGCACTTAGGAAGGTCAATAATGGTGCTGGTGGTCACATATTCCCTAACATTCCTGGGTTTAGTTGCTGCTATGTCTTTTTAGATGCTAATTTTATGCTTCACTCAAAGGTTTTCCAAAGAAAGAGGCTTTTAAGTAATGAAAGAATGAATGGGGTTTAAAGCCCTGGCAAGCTGATACTGATCAGTCTCTGGAAAGGTACAAAGCACGCTGTAGAACGGGTTTGGCATGTTTGCAACAGAGGAGGCGTCACTGCCACAGGAAACTTAGCAAGCGCCCATTTCCCAGTAGAGTTTATTTATCTCAAAATATTTCTTCCCTGTCCAGGTATTATTACCACAGGAGACTGGGAAGAATCACCAGATGAAAATGCCTACATTTAAATACTTAAGGTTCCTTGCAAAGCAAGGAAGGTTTTCTATGATTGAATTTCATATATTAGTTTCATTGTAGAACGATTTTTAACCAGTCTTGTCCGAGGCTCAGAATTTTGGTTGACTTTTATACTTAAATTTACCATGGAATTTTCTTTCCATTTGTAAGATTTAAGTGTTTAACAAGTACTTGCTGGTAAAGGGGCTAACAAAAGCACCGATGAGTCACACTAGAACTGTTTACACACTGAAAGGCTGAGACGGGGGAAGCGCAGGGAGGGATATTCTCTGGGGAAAAGAGAGAGAGGCTAAGATGTGCCACCCCTCGGCCGAGCAGATGGACAGCACTACTGCTGCTGTCCCAGCCACCACGGAAGCGCAGACGCCCACTTCGAGTGGTTTCTTATCTTCACTTCTTCCTCTTAAAAAAAAAAAAAAAATCCAATATACACAAAGGCAAAAAAAGTAACACAACCGGCACCTTTTACTCCCCCCACACCCAGCTTAATAAATAAAACATGATAAAAATAGTTCCCAGCACAACCCTAACCCTAATCTAATCTCTTCCCTCCCTTCAAGTAACAATTCCTACCCTAAATTGATTATTCTCATTTCCACGGACTTCTTTTTTTCTTTTTTTTTTTTGAGACGGAGTTTTGCTCTTTGGTCCAGGCTGGAGTGCAGTGGCGGGATCTCAGCTCACTGCAACCTCCGCCCCCATCTCCCCACCATCTCCCCGGGTTCAAGTGATTCTCCTGCCTCAGCCTCCCAAGTAGCTGGGATTATAGGCGCCCGCCACCACACCCGGCTAATTTTTGTATTTTTAGGGGAGACGGGGTTTCGCCATGTTGTCCATGCTGGTCTCCAACTTCTGACCTCAGATGATCCACCTGCCTCGGCCTCCGAAAGTGCTGGAATTACAGGCGTGAGACATTGCGCCCGGCCCATGGACTTCTTTTATAACATATGTAAGCATCACTGAACACTATGTAGGTGTAGGTGTTATACTGCGCTTTTTTTTTTTTTTTTTTATTTACGAGACGGAGTCTCGCTCTGCTGCCACACTGGAGTGCAGTGGCGCCATCTCGGCTCACTGCAACCCTCCGCCTCCGGGGTTCAAGCGATCTTCCCCTCAGCCTCCCCAATAGCTGGGACTACAGGCGCCCGCCAGCATGCCCAGTTAATTTTTGTATTTTTAGTAGAGACGGGGTTTCACCGTGTTGGCCATAATGGTCTCTCTCTCTCTCTCTCTCTTTTTTTTTTTTTTTTTGAGATGGAGTCTTGTTTTGTCGCCCAGGCTGGAGTGCAGTGGCACGATCTCGGCTCACCACAACCTCCGCCTCCTGGGTTCACACCATTCTCCTGCCTCAGCCTCCGGAGTAGCTGGGACTATAGGCACTCGCCACCATGCCGGGCTAATTTTTTGTATTTTTTTTTTAGTAGAGACAGGTTTCACCATGTTAGCCAGGATGGTCTCGATCTCCTGACCTCGTGACCTGCTCGACTCGGCCTCCGAGTGTTGGGATTACAGGCGTGAGCCACCGTGCCTGGCCTATACAGCACATTTTTAAGCTGTATATGCCCAAAGGTGTGTGGAGTCATAAGCAAATACTTTTTTGTGGGGGCGCCTGTCTATATAAACAATTTTTAAGTTGCCCAAACCTGCATATTAGTACCATTCTGGCAGCCCAATCTTGTGCTATGCCACCTGCCAACAGGAACACCAGCCAACTGCAGCAGCCAACAGGAGCAATCTGCTCACAGTTCTTCCTGGAACCAAGATTTGGCACACAAAGGCACAGCCCAGGGCTGCTAGGGGCATCTGGTCAACCTCGGGCACTGTGCAAAGGGTGAAGAGGAAGGCTAGTCATCTAAGTCTCTGTCCAAGCTCTGCCCTAGCTCCTGAGATGTGGGACCCGCGACAGAGGCTCCATTGGCACCAGTCTAGGACCAGTACCAGTATACCACGTGTGTACTTCTGAAGTTCACATTTACCATTCAACATTGTGTGAATTATCCATGTTGACAACCACAGCTCTAGCTCATTCACTTTCACTGTTACTTAGCATTCCATTATATAGACAACAAGTTATTTATTCATTCTTCTGATAATGGACATTTTGCTTGTTTCCAATCTCCTACTATAAAAGAATTCAAGTGGTGTCATTCACCTGGGCTAATACCCGAGCTTCGTTGTCCCACGCCAAGGAAATCAAGGACGCCACATATGGAGTGAAGTTAACAGTGGTGGTTTAATAGGCGAAAGAAAGAGAAACGCTCTCTCCTGCAGATAGAGGGGGTCCAGAGCGGGTCTTCAGGTCCGCAGTGAAGTGCAGGAGGTTTTATAGATGAGCTTGAGGAGGCGTTGTCTGATTTACCTAGGGCACAAAAGATTGGTTAAACTAGTTGTGCCATTTGCATACCGCACGAAGAACTGGTTAGGAGTGGGTGTGCCATTTGCATACTGTGCAAAGAAGCTGGCTGCCCCACCCTAACTTTTACTATGCAGATGGGTTCTCTACCTGGCCAGTGCCATGTTGCCTGCTTCTTTACTGCACACGGGGTGACAAAGAAAAGGGAAGATGGAGTCTCCATATTGAATATACCTGGTCGTGAGGTAGCCTTTTCCTGTTGGCACAGCTGCCAGCATTCACCCATGTAAGCTTCCAGCTTGCTTATCTGTGTTTGCAGCTTGATTTTACAGGCTCCTCTTTGTTAGAAAAGAAATGATTTGGGGGCTGCTTTTTGTTTAAAAGGCAGCCTTACCAAGGACTCCTTTACCCTCACTATCTGCCTAAATAATTTCTTTTTAGCTCTTGTATCAGCATGATACATTAGATATTCTTCGACGTGTCTCCTGCCATGTGCAAGGGCTTGTCTGCAGTGCATACCTAAAAGGGGAATTATTGCATGTTATTGTATGTGTATTTTCAACTTTATTACATATTTTCAACTTATTCTACCAAGCGATTACCAATTTATATGATCATTACTGCAAATTGTTTCATAGCCACATCAGTTGTTGGTATTATCACCCTGAAATAATCAAACAGATTAGAATCTAATTTTAAAAGAGTTTATTCAAATGCAAAGTTTGAGAATAGTCCACCAGGAAACCAACTCTAAGGAATGGAGTTGGCAGTTCAAAGTAGGAAAGTTAAGGTTTCATTTATATAGGGAGAGACAGAGTAGATTTAGCAAGATTACAACAGTTTTCATACAAGGTGGTACACAGTTATAGCACTTTGATTGATAGTAGGCAGTGTTTGTGGGAATGCTACATTTAACTTTTTTTTAATATCTATAAAGGGTATAATAGTGATGGGTTTGTCATCTGCGATCAGCAAAGCAGGACAACAAAGGGGACATTAATCAATAACAAAGGCCATTTAATTAGGAAAGCAGGAGGTTGTTATTCCTGGTGTCATTTAATTGTCTCTAGTTATTATACAGAATGAGAAAAATAAGAAAGTAAGTTAATCCATAATCTGAGAAACAGAAGTTGTAATCATATATGATCTAAGTCATGACTCAGATCACAGTCACATCTCTCTCAATGCTTAAAGTGTTTTGGGATTCCAACAGCTTTTAAGCTATATTTATTTTCACATTATCATCAGATTTAAAATTTTAGCCAAGCCGAAGGGTGTGAAACAGTATTTCACTATGGTTTTAATGTCCATTTTCCTGATTACTAGTAACTTTTTCTATGTTAATTTACTATTTTGTTTTTTCCTGTAGGGAATTGCCTGACTTTTTTATTGGGTTGTCTGTCTTTTTAATAGTAGGTCTCCATATATTTTGGATACTTTATAAAATCTACTACTAATATTTATGAGCAAAATATGTTGCTTACATCTTGTGTTAGTCCATTTGTTCTTTTAAGAACACCTGAGACTGGTGATTTATAAAAAAACAGAAGTGTGTCTGGGCCAATGGTTCTGCAGGCTATACAAGCATGGCACCAACATCTGCTCAGCTTCTGGTGAGGCCTCAGGAAGCTTACAATCATGGCAGAAGGTAAAGGAGGAGCAGGCAATATCACATGGCAAGAGCAGGAGCAAGAAAGATGGTGGGGGTGGGTTCAACACTCTAAACAACTAGATCTCACATGAACTAAGAGTGAGAACTCACTTATCACCAAGGGGATGATGCTAAACCATTCATGAGGGATCCGTCCCCGTGATCCAGTCACCTCCCACCAGGCCCCACCTCCAACATGGGAATCGAATTTCAACCTGAGATTTGGTGGGAAAAAGACATTCAAACTATATGATACCTTCTCAGAGGCAATAGCTTATTTTTTTTACTGTTTGTGTCTTTGGAGCACAGTTTTAAAATTTAATACCAGTGAGGTTATCAAATTGTTATTTATACTTTTTGTTACTTATAACAAATCTTTCCCTAACCTGAGATCATAAGCATTTTTTTCTAAAAGTGCAAAACTTTTGTCTTTCCCGTTTAGATCTTCAGCCAACCCTGGAATTGATTTTTGTTTATAGTGTGAACATTCAGCCTTATTTTTTTCCCATATGAGTAACCAATTGTCTGGACACCATTCTTTGCCACTGATCTTCCATGACACTCTGATGTTTTTCAGTTTCTATACAGGCATGGGCATTTTTCCGTGCTTTCTGCTCTAAACCATTTATCTATTTTTCTGTGCCTTCATCAATACCACTTTGAATTATTAGACCTTTATAATAAGTAGTTACACCTGGTAAACCCAAACATTGTGCGTCTTTGAAACTAGTTATTCTTGTCTATGTTTTTCTATTGAAATGTAAAACCAGCTTGTCAAGGTCCAAGAAAAATCCTGTTTGAATTTTAATTAGAATTGCAATTCAACTGCAATTGAATTCACAGATTAATTTAGAGAACTGACATCTGTATGAAATTGTGTCTTCCTATCTTCTTGCCTGGAATATATTTTTTCATCCTCTTTCAACATTTTGTTATCTCTTATAAATAGCATATAGGTAGACTTGTCAAAAATCAACCTGAAAATCTCTTTGTCTCAGCATTTTGCAGATGTTACTCTTCCACTGACTTCTTGCTTCCACTGTTAATGTTGAGAAATCTGTTAATCTTACTGTTGTGCCTTCATAAGTCATTTGTCTTTTCCCTGTGGCTGCCCACAGTTCTCTTTTTCTTTAGTGACCTCGGTATCACTATAATGTGTTAAGGTGTTCATTTGTTTTACTTATTCAGTTTGGGATTAGCTATTATTTCTGAATCTAAGGATATGTAACTTTCAGCAATTCTGAAAAACTCGCAGACATTATCTTGTTGAAAATCACCTTTCACCTGTTCTTTCTGTTCTCTCCTTATTAAATTTTTATTAGAAGCAGGTTAGATCCCCTCATTCTATCTTCCATGTCTCTTAACTCCTGCCATTTCCCCATCATTTTGTCTGTCAATGCTGTGTTCTAGAAAATTTTTTCAGCTTTAATCCAGTTAATGCCATATCAATTCTTTCTTTAGCTATGTCAAATCTACTATTCATTCATTGGTTTGTTGGGATTTTAAAATATATATTTTTTTTCTTAGAAGTTCTATTTAGTGCTTTTTAAAATCTGCCTAAAACTAATCTGTGCTATTAGAGGTGGCCAGGCACAGCGACTCATGCCTGTAATCCCAGCACTTTGGGAGGCTGAGACGGGCAGATCACAAGGTCAGGAGATTGAGACCATCCTGGCTAACACGGTGAAACCCAGTCTCTACTAAAAATACAAAAAAGTAGCCGGGCATGGTGGCGGGTGCCTGTAGTCCCGGCTACTAGGGAGGCTGAGGCAGGAGAATGGTGTGAGCCTGGGAGGTGGAGCTTGCAGTGAGCCGAGATCACGCCACTGCACTCTAGCCTGGGTGACAGAGTAAGACTCCGTCTCAAAAAAAAAAAAAAAAAAAAAAACTGATCTGTGCTACTAGAGGTTAGGATAGTACTTACCCTTGTGAGGGGTATGGGTAATGACTGGAAGGAAACATGGGGAAGGGGGACCTGAGGATATTAGTAATGTTTTAGGTTTTTTTTTTTTTTTTTTTTGAGACGGAGTCTCGCTCTGTCGCCTGGGCTGGAGTGCAGTGGCCGGATCTCAGGTCACTGCAAGCTCCGCCTCCCAGGTTTACGCCATTCTCCTGCCTCAGCCTCCCGTGTGGCTGGGATTACAGGCGCCCGCCACCTCGCCCTGCTAGTTTTTTTGTGTTTTTTAGTAGAGACGGGGTTTCACCGTGTTAGCCAGGATGGTCTCGATCTCCTGACCTCGTGATCCGCCCATCTCGGCCTCCCAAAGTGCTGGGATTACAGGCTTGAGCCACCGCGCCCGGCCTGTTTTAGGTTTTTTTATGGGTGCCAGTTAGATGTGTTCCAATTGTGAAAATCCATCAAGCTATATGCTTGTAATTTGTATATTTTTTGCATGTATATGATTATATTATATAATATCTCTTGCTCTTTTCTTATATTTTTAAATGTAATCAAACATTTTAGGCATATTTGTTTTATATTATGCATTTGATAAACCCATTATCTTAAGTTCTTAGGAGTTCTTGCTGACTCTTATGGTAGCTTGTTTCTTCATGTATTTTTTTTTAATTTGGAGTGAAAGTTTAAGTTCAGCTGGGACTTATCTGTGCAAATTCTATAAGGTCTAGGTTGAGACTGCGTCCCTCCAGGAAGGATCTGCATTGCTTCTGTCAGATGTCCAGAACTGGAACCAACTCGTGATCGTAGAATTAACTTCTAAAACCACTTGGTGTAGATTCAAATCCCAGATCCAAAACCCCGTTGAGTGAAGATGTGGAGTTATACATCTGTGGAAGCTGCTTTTTTTCTCCACACAGGGCACAGGCAAAGATAAGTTTTTTTATTATTTCTCTTTGCTAAAAGTCAGATTTTGTTTCCTTTATTCAATCCATTTTTTTCCTAAGGATGTAGCTTTTTGAGTGTCTTGGTACTATATGGAGTTTTCAGTTTCAACTCCCTAATTTGCAACCCCTTCGCCCCCACCAAGGCATTATCTACCAGGCAGAGGTGCCAGTTCAGCATCCAGGTCATCAAGACTGACAAATATTCCTGGCACAGCAGTGGCTTCAATATTAGTTTACAACTCCAGTTTCGTTCCACTGTAACCACTGGGAATTTCCTTGATATTCTTCTGATCTGCTATAAGTATGTAAAAACATATTTGTTACATTAAAGCTCGGATTTTGAGGTATTTTACATTTGGTCTATTTTCACTTTTGTTGTTGTTTGTCTGTTGTGATGGTAGCAGAGGTTCCATAACAGTAGTTTAGTGTGTCTTGGGAGCAGGGCACAGAGCACTGGTTTTTGCTGTGAAGCTCTAGCAGACCTAGCAAGGAACAGTCTAGTATCTAGAATGAAGCTGCCTGGAGCAGAAGTAGCAGCTTTCCTGAGCCACTAGTTCTAGGGTGCGGTTCTCAGAGTCATTCTTGGAAGCCCAGCATAGATCCTGCTCCTCTAGTCCTTTCAGTGATTTTGTAAAAAGCTAATTTCCTTTGACAAAGCTCCTTCTCCTTAAAATAAGAAGAGTGGTTTCTGTTATCTACAACTGCATCCTGCCCTACACAGACATCAAAAGTCTAAAGACAAAAGAAATGATTAATAAATGTAAAAAGTTTTAACCAAATTTTTCAGTGAATAAATACAAATTACAACAAGATTTTTTAAAGTTTTTCCATTTATTATTTTTAGAAGAGATATTTCCACTTATAACATTAGCAAAATTCAAAATATAATAAACAGGCCAGGAGCAGTGGCTCACGCCTGTAATCCCAGCACTTTGGGAGGCCTAGGTGGATGGATCACCTGAGGTCAGGAGTTTGAGACCAGCCTGACCAACATAGCGAAACACCATCTCTACTAAAAATATAAAAATTAGCCAGGGGTGGTGGTGGGCGCCTGTGATCGCAGCTACTTGGGAGGCTGAGGCAGGAGAATTGCTTGAACCTGGGAGGCGGAGGTTTCAGTGAGCCGAGATCACGTCATTGCACTTCAGCCTGGGTGACAAAAGCGAAACTCCATCTCAAAAAAAAATACATATGTGTGTGTGTGTGTGTGTATACATATGTATACACACACACACACACATATATATAAAATAACCAGTGATGGTAAACACTTGAGGAAGCAAAGACACTCTCCTCCACTGCTGCCGATAAAATTAGCACAAGTTTTCTCAATAACAAAGTTTTAAAAATGCATACGACCTTTGACCTAGTGATTCTATTCCCAAAAGTTTATTCTAAAGGAATAATTAAGGATCTGTAGTAAGCCTTTATGGTGAGAATGTTCAGAGAATTACTGTTTATAATTTTTTTAATGAAGTTAACTCATGTCTTACTTGTTCCTGCTGGTATAATAAAATATCACAGGCAGGGTACATTATTAATAACGTAAGTTGGCAGGGCGTGATGGCTCACACCTGTAATCCCAGCACTTTGAGAGGCCGAGGTAGGAGGATCACTTGAGGTCAGGAGTTCGAGACCAGCCTGACCAACATGATGAAACTCCATCTCTACTAAAAATACAAAATTAGCCGGTGTAGTGGCACATGCCTGTAATCCCAGCTACTCGGGAGGCTGAGGCAGGAGAATCACTTGAATTCAGGAGGCAGAGATTGCTGTGAGCTGAGATTGCACCATTGCACTCCAGCCTGGGCAAAAAGAGCAAAATTGTGTCTCAAAAAAAGAAAAAATAATCATATAAGTTGACTTCTCACAGCTGTGGTGTCTGGAAAGTCTAAGATCAAGGCACTAGCAGATGCCAAGATGGCACCTTGCTGCGGTGCCCTCCCTCACATGGTTTGAAGGGACAAAGGCTGTATCTTCATATGGTGTACAGGGAAAAAGGGCAAAGGGGCCCTTGAACTTCTTTTATAAGGGCACTAATCCTACTCATGAGACTAGAGCACTCATGACTTAATCACTTCCCCAAAAGCCCCACCTCTTAAAACTATCCCATTGGGTATAAGCTTTTAGTGTATGAACTTTGGAGAGACACAAACATTCAAACCGTAGCCCCTCACAGTGAACAGCTGAAGGCTGGTCTAATACAGTATGGCACATGCATAAAATACAAAATTATACAGACTTTTAAAAACCTGTAGTAGAGAAGGTAGAGCACAATTCGTCCCCCTTGCTGGAACACCAATTTTAACAAGCATCTGCACACAAAAAAGCACTGTCACAAGAACCAAAAGTCAGGGAAGCAATCACAGTACCTGGTTTTAACTTCTATCGCTAAAAGGGCCACGGAAGAGGCTCAGAGAGAGTCTTGAATCACTGACGCCACCCGTCTCCCACCCCCGGCAGCAGCCATATGGCACAGAGAGAGGATCTGTGCACTTTGGGGAAGGGAGAGCACAGCAACTAGGGGACTTCACACTGAACTCAGTACTGCCACATCACAAAAGAGAATAAAGCTGTGCTGGGCTCAGCCAGTGCCTGAGCATGGAGGGAGCATTTGCACCAGCCCTAGCCAGAGGGGAATTGCCCATTCCAGTGGTTGGAACCTGAGTTTTTTGGCAGATTCCAAAAAACTGTGGGCTGAAGTGCTCTGTGCTCCTAGGTACCACCTAGGCCACAGTGGGGTAGAGCAACGAGCAGGCTCCTGAAGTTTCCAAGTCCAGGCCTAGGCTCTTGGACATTTCTGGACCTGTCCTGGGCCAGAGGGGTACCCACTGCCCTGAAGGGTGAGTCCCAGGCCTGGCAGCATTCATCACAAGCTGACAGACAAGCCCTTGGGCTTTAGGTGAGTATCTGCAGTTGACTGGCAGAACCCGTTCTGGACCAGTGGTGGTGGTGGCCACATGGAGAGGCTTCTCTCCCTGTGGAAAGGGCAGGGAAGCGTGAGAAGGACTTCATATTGTTGTTTGAGTGCCAGCCTAGCCACAGGAGAACAGAACACCAGGTAAATTGCTAAGGTTTTTTACTCCTATCCCTGGCTCCCAGACAGCATCGCTGGACATGCCCAGGGCCTGGGGGAACTTGCTGCCCCGAAGGGAAGGGTCTTGGGCAAGGCCCAGTGCTGTACTGACTTCAGGTCTGACCCAATGTAGTCCCAGTGGTGATGGCCACGGGGGTGCCTGCATCACCACACTCCCAGTTCCACGTGACTCATCACAGAGTGAGAAACACATGTGTTTGGTAAAAAATAAGGGAAAAGAAGAAGAGTCTCTGCCTGGTAACCAGAGAATTTTTCTGGATTTTGTCCAGGACCACCAAGGTGGTATCTTTCTGAGTCTGCAAAAACTACTACGTTATTGGGCTTGGGGCCTAAGTCCCTTCAAATAACTGGGAAGCCTTCCCAAGGAGGACGGGCACAAACAAGCCCAGACTGTGAAGGCTACAATAAATACCTAATTCTTCAATGCCCAGACACCAACAAAAATCTACAAGCATCAGCACCATCCAGGAAAACACAACCTTTCAAAATGAACTATAGAAGTCAGCAGGGACCAATCCTGAATAAACAGAGAAATATGACCTTAAAGACAGAATTCAAAATAGCTGTTTTGAAACTTAAAGAAATTCAAAATAACACAGAGAAGGAATTCTATCACATAAATTTAACAAGGAGGATGAAATATTTTAAAAGAATCAAGAAATTCTAGAGTTGAAAAATACAATTGACATGCTGAAGAATGCATCCTTCTCTTAATAGCAGAATTAATCAAGCAGAAGAATTAGTGAGCTTGAAGACAGGCTATTTGAAAATACACAGTCAGGTAACACAGACACAAAAGAAAACAGAATAAAAGGCCAGGTGCAGTGGCTCATGCCTGTAATCCCAGCACTTTGGGAGGCTGAGGTGGGCGGATCATGAGGTCAAGAGTTTGAGACCAGCCTGGCCAACATACTGAAACTCCATCTCTACTAAAAATACAAAAATTAGCCAGAGACATGGTGGCACATGCCTATAGTCCCAGCTACTCGGGAGGCTGAGGCAGGGGGATCGCTTGAACCTGGGAGGTGGAGGTTGCAATGAGTTGAGATTGTGCCACCACACTCCAGCCTGGGTGACAGAGTGAGACCCCGTCTCAAAAAAAAAAAAAGAATAAAAAACATTGAAGTATGCCTACCAGATCTAGAAAACAGCTTCAAAAGGGCAAATCTAAGTTATAGGCCTTAAAGAGGAGGTAGAAAAAGAGCTAGTGGTAGAACATTTATTCCAAGGGATAATAACAGAGAACTTCCCAAACCTACAGAAAGATATCAACATTCAAATACAAGAAGGTTATAGAACAGCAAGCAGATTTAACCCAAAGAAGACTACTTCACAGTATTTAATAATCTAACTCCCAAATAATCAAGAATAAAGAAAGGATCCTTAAAAAAGGAAGAAAAACAAACAAACAACAACAACAAAAAAAAAACAGTAACATACAATGGGGCTCCAGTCTGGCAGCAGACTTTTCAGTGGAAACATTACAGGCCAGGCGAGAATGGCATGATATATTTAAAGTGCTAAAGGAAAAACTTTCTTTTTCTTTTTTTTTTGAGATGGCGTCTCACTGTGTCGCCCAGGCTGGAGTACAGTGGTGCGATCTTGGCTCACTGCAAGCTCCGCCTCCCAGATTCATGCCATTCTCCTGCCTCAGCTTCCTGAGTAGCTGGGACTACAGGCGCCCACCACCATGCCCAGCTCATTTTTTTTTTTTTTTTTGTATTTTTAGTAGAGACAGGGTTTCACCGTGTTAGCCAGGATGGTCTTGATCTCCTGACCTCATGATCCACCCACCTTGGCCTCCCAAAGTGCTGGGATTACAGGCGTGAGCCACCGCACCCAGCCACGAAAAATTTTTTATAATACTATTTCCAGTGAAAATATCCTTCGAGCGTGAAGGAGAAGTAAAGACATTCACAGACAAAAGCTGAGGGATTACATCAACACCATACTTGTCCTATAAGAAATGCTAAAGGGATTTTTTCAATCTAGAAGAAAAAGATATTAATGAACATAAAGGAATCATCTGAAGGTAAAAATCTCACTTGGAATAGTAGGCACATAGAAAAACACAGAATAATATAACGCTGAAATTGTGATGCATGAACTACTCATCTTAAGTAGAAAGACTAAATGATGAACCAATCAAAAATAACTACAACTTTTCAAGGCATAGAAAGTACAATAAGCCATAAAGGAAAATAACAAAAAGTTAAAAAGCAGGGGGTTGGCCAGGAATGGGGGCTCACGTCTGAAATCCCAGCACTTTGGGAGGCTGAGGCAGGCAGATCTCGAGGTCAGGAGTTCGAGACCAGCCTGGACAACATGGTGAAACCCCATTTCTACTAAAAATACAAAAAGTAGCCAGGTATGGTGGAGGGCACCTGTAATCCTAGCTACTCAGAAGGCTGAGGCAGGAGAATCATTTGAACCCAGAAGGCGGAGGTTGCAGCAAGCCAAGATTGCAGCACTGTACACCAGCCCAGGCAACAGTGCAAGACTCCGTCTCAAACAAAACAAAACAAAACAAAGGCAGGGGGATGAAGTTAAACTGTAGAGTTTTTTGGTTTTTTTTTTTTGAGATGGAGTCTCGCTATGTCACCCACGCTGGAAGGTAGTGGCACGATCTCAGCTCAATGCAACCTCTACCTCCCAGTTTCAAGTGATTCTCCTGCCTCAGCCACCTGAGTAGCTGGGATTACAGGCACATGCCACACGCCTGGCTAATTTTTGTATTTTTAGTAGAGATGGAGTTTCACCATGTTAGCCAGGCTGATCTTAAACTCCTGACCTCGTGATTTGCCCACCTCAGCCTCCCAAAGTGCTGGGATTACAGGCGTGAGCCACCACACCCAGCCTAAACTGTAGAGTTTATATTAGAATTTATTTGCATGTTTGTTTATGCAATAGGTGTTATCATCAGTTTAAAATAATGGGCTATGGGCTATAATATAGTATTTGCAAGCCTCATGGTAACTTCAAATCAAAAAACATACAATGGATATACAAAAAGTAAAAAGCAAAAAATTGAAGTGCATCACCAGAGAAAATCACCTTCACTAAAAGAAAGATAGGAAGAAAAGAACAAAGAGAAGATGGTAAAACAACCAGAAAACAAATAACAAAATGGTAGGAGTAAATCCCTACTTATCAATAACATTGAATTTTTTTTTTTTCTTTTTTTTTTTTGAGATGGAGTCCCACCCTGTCACCTAGGCTGGAATTGCAGTGGTGCAATGTGGGCTCACTGCAACCAACCTCTGCCTCCTGAACTCAAACCATTCTCATGCCTCAGCCTCCTGAGTAGCTGGGATTATAGGCGCATGCCACCACACCTGGCTAATTTTTGTATTTTTAGTAGAGACAGTTTCACCATGTTGGCCAGGCTGGTCTCAAATTCCTGACCTCAGGTGATCCACCTGCCTCAGTCTCCCAACATGCTGGATTACAGGCGTGAGCCACCACACCTGGTCAGAATATTAACAAACGAAACTTTCCAATTGGAGTGGGGCCAGGCATGGTGGCTCATGCCTGTAATCTCAGCATTTCGAGAGGCCCAGGCAGATGGATCACTTAAAGCCAGGAGTTCGAGACCAGCCTGGCCAACAGGGTGAAACCCCGTCTCTACTAAAAATACATAAATTAGTTGAACGTGATCGTGCGTGCCTGTAATCCCAGCTACTCGGGAGGCTGAGACATGAGAATTGTTTGAATCTGGGAGGCAGAGGTTACAGTGAGCCAAGATTGTGGCACTGCACTCCAGTCTGGGCAATAGAGCAAGACTCTGTCTCAAAAAAAAAAAAAAAAGACAGAGTAGGCTGGGCACAGTGGTTCACACCTGTAATCACAGACCTTTGGGAAGCCAAAGTAGGAGGATCGCTTCAGGCCAGGAGTTCAAGACCAACCTAGGCAACATAGTGAGAACATGTCTCTACAATTTTTTCCCCCCCGCTGGAGAACTGAGTCTCGCTCTGTCACCCAGCCAGGAGTGCAATAGCACGATCTCAGCTCACTGCAACCTTCGCCTCCCAGGTTCAAGCAATTCTCCTGCTTCAGCCTCCCAAGTAGCTAGAATTAAAGGCGCCCGCCACCATGCCCAGCTAATTTTTGTATTTTTAGTAGAGAAAGGGTTTCACCATGTTGGCCAGGCTGGTCTCAAATTCCTGACCTCACGTGATTTGTCCACTTCGGCCTCCCAAAGTGCTGAGATTACAGGCATGAGCCGCCATGCCCAGCAACAAAAATTTGTTTAAAAAAATACCTAGGCATGTCAAGCACACACCTATAGTCCCAGCTTCTTGGGAAGCTGAGGTGGGAAAATTGCTTGAGCTTGGGATGTCAAGGCTGCAGTGACCTGTGATCATGTCACTGCACTCCAGCCTGGGAGACAGGTGAGACCCTGTCCTTAAAAAAGAAAAAGACATAGAATGGCTGAATGGATGAAAAAAACAAGACCCAGTGATCTGTTACCTACAAGAAACATACTTCATCAATAAAGATACATATAGACTGAAAATTAAGGGATGGAAAAGGATATCTCATGCCAATGAAAACCAAAGAAGAGCAGGAGTAGCTACACTCATATCAGACAAAATAAATTTCAAAACAAAAACTGTAAGAAGAGACAAAGCAATCATTGTATAATAATAAGGGGTCAGCCAGGCATGGTGGCTCATGCCTATAATCCCAGCACTTTGGGAGACTGAGGTGGGCGGATCAACTGAGGTCAGGAGTTCAAGACCAGCATGGCCAACATGGTGAAACCCCATCTCTACTAAAAATACAAAAAATTAGGCAGGTACCGTGCTGTAAACCCAGCTACTTGGGAGGCTGACGCAGGAGAATTGCTTGAATCCAGGAGGCAAAGGTTGCAGTGAGTTGAGATTGTGCCACTGCACTCCTGCCTGGATGACAGAGTGAGACTCTGTCTCAAAATAATAATAATAATAATAACAACAACAAAAGGGTCAATTCAGCAAGAGGATATAATGATTGTAAATATATATGCACCCAACACTGGAGCACTCAGATATATAAAGAAAATCTTATTAGAGCTAAAGAGAGAGACAGACCTCAATACAAAAATAGCTGGAGACTTCAACACGCCACTTTCAGCACTGAGCAGATCTCCCAGACAGAAAATCAACAAAGAAACATCAGATTTAATCTGCCCTATAAAACAAATGGACCTAATAGATACTTACAGAACATTTTATCCAACAGCTGCAGAATACACATTCTTCTCCTCGGTACATGGATCATTCTCAAGGATAGATTATATATTAGGTCACAAACAAGTCTTTAAACATTAAAAAGAAAAAAACTGAAATAATATCAAGTATCTTCTCTGACCACAATGGAATAACACTAAAAATAAATAAGAGGATTTTTGGAAACTACACAAACATATGGAAAGTAAATAATATGCTCCTGGATGACCAGTCAGTGAATGAAGAAATTAAGAAGGAATTTGAAAAATTTGTTGAAACAAATGATTATGGAAACACAACACACTAAAACCTATGGGATACAGTGAAAGCAGTACTAAGAGAGAAATTTATAGCTATAAGTGCCTACATCAAAAAAGAAGAAAAAATTCAAATAAATAACCTAACAAAGATTTTTTAAAAACTAGAAAAGCAGGAGCCAACCAAACCCAAACTTAGTAGAAGAGAAGAAATAATAAAGAGGAGAAATAAATAAAATTTAAAATAAAATAATACAATCGACAAAACAAAATGTTGGTTTTTTGAAAAGATAAACAAAATTGACAAATCTTTAGCCAGACTAAGAAAAAAGAGAGAAGACAGCAAATAAAGAAAATCAGAGATGAAAAAGAAGACATTACAAAAGACACTGCAGAAATTCAAAGGATCATTAGTGACTACAATGAGCAACTATATGCCAATGAATTGGAAAATCTAGAAGAAATGGATAACTTTCTAGACATATACAACCTATCAAATTGAACCATGAAGAAATCCACAACTTGAACAGACCAATAACAAGTAATAAGATTGAAGCTGTAATAAAAAGTCTCCCAGTAAAGAAAAGCCCAAGATGGCTTCACTGTTGAATTCTGCCAAACATTTAAAGAAGAACTAATACCAACTCTAATCAAACTGTTCTAAAAAATACAGGAGGAGGGAATACTTCCAAACTCATTCTATAAGGCCAGTATTATTCTGATACCCAAACTAGACAAAGACACATCAAAAAAAGAAAACTATAGGCCACTTTCTCTGATGAATATCAATGCAAAAATCAACAAAACTAAATTCAAAACAAAATTTGCTTTACTAGCAAATGAAATTCAATAATACATTTAAAAGATTATTCATCATGACCAAGTGGGATTTATTCCAGGGAGGCAAGGATAGTTCAACATACACAAATCAATTAATGTGATACATCATATCAACAGAATGAAGGACAAAAACCATGTGATCATATCAATCATATGATCAAAAACCATATGATCAAACCATATGATGCTAAGAAAGCATTAGGTAAGGTTCAACATCCTTTCATGATAAAAACCCTCAAAAGACTGGGCATAGAAGAAACATATATCAACGTAATAAAAACCATATATGACAAATCCATAGCTACTATCATACTGAATGGGCAAAAACTGAAAGCCTTTCCTCTTAGATCTGGAACATGACAAGGATGCCCATTTTCACCACTGTTATTCGACATAGTACTGGAGGTCCTAGCTAGAGCAATCAGGCAAGAGAAAGACATAGGGCAGGCACAGTGGCTCACTCCTATAATCCCAGCACTTTGGGAGGCCAAGGCGGGCAGATCACCTGAGGTCAGGAGTTCAAGACCAGCCTTGCCAACATAGTGAAACCCTGTCTCTACTAAAAATACAAAAAATTAGCCAGGCGTAGTGGTGGGCACCTGTAGTCCCAGCTACTCGGAAGGCTGAAGCAGGAGAATTGCTTGAACCCAGGTGGCGGACGTTACAGCGAGCCGAGATCACGCCACTGCACGTCAGCCTGGGTAACAAAAGCAAAACTCCATCTCAAAAAAAAAAGAAAGAGAGACAGACGGAGAAAGATATAAAAGGAAATTGGAAAGGATGAAGTCAAATTATCCTTGTTTTCAGATGACAGGATCTTATAATTGGAAAAACCTAAAAACTTCATCAAAAAACTATTAGAACTGATAAATTCAGTAAAGTTGCAGGATACAAAATCAACATATGAAAATCAATAGCATTTTTATATGCCAACAGTGAACAATCTGATAAAGAAATCAAAAAAGTAATCCTATTTACAGTAAACACAAATAAAATTAAATACCTAGAAATTAACCAAAGTGAAAGATTTCTATGATAAAAACTATAAAATACGAATGAAATAAATTGAAGAGGACACAAAAAAGAAAAATATTACGTGTTCATGGATTGGAAGAATCAATATTATTAAAATGTCCATACTACCCAAAGCAATCTACAGATTCAATGCAATCCCTATCAAAATACCAATGCCATTCTTCACAGAAATAAAAAAAAAAATCCAAAAAATTAATATGGAACCCTGAAAGACCCAGAAAAGCCAAAGCTATCCCGAGCAAAAAGAACAAAACTGGAAGAATTATATTACCTGACTTCAAATAATACTACAGAGCTATAGTAACCAAAACAGCATGGTACTGGCATAAAAACAGTCACAGACCAATGGAACAGAACAGAGAACCCAGAAGCAAATCCACACACCTACAGTGAACTCATTTGTGACAAAGGTGCCAAGAATATACACTGGGAAAAAAGTCTCTTTAATAAATAGTGCTGGGAAAACTGGATATCCATATGATGAAGAATAAAACTAGACCCCTACTTCTTGCCATATACAAAAGTCAAATCAAAATTGATTAAAGATGGAAATCAAAGACCTCAGACTATGAAACTACTACAAGAAAGCATTGGGGAAATTCTCCAGGACATTGGCCAGGGCAAAAATTTCTTGAGTAATACCCCACAAGCACAGTCTACCAAAGCAAAAATGGACAAAGGGGATCACATCAAGTTAAAAAGCTTCCTCGCAGCAACAGAAACAATAAAAAATGTGAAGAGACAACCCATGGAATGGGAGAAAATATATGCAAACTACTTATCTGACAAGAGATTCATAACAAGAATATATAAGGAGTTCAAACAATGCTATAGGAAAAAATCTAATTATCCAATCAAAAAATGGGTAAAAGTTTTGAATAGACATTTCTCAAAAGAAGACATACAAATGGCAAATGGGCATATGAAAAGGTGCCTAGCACCACTGATTACCAGAGAAATGCAAATCAAAACTACAATGAGACATCATCTCACCCCAGTTAAAATGGCTTTTATCCAAATGTCTGGCAATAACAAATGCTGGTGAGGATGCGGAGAAAAGGGCACCCTTGTACACTGTTGGTGGGAATGTAAATTTGTACAACCACCATGGAGAACAGTTTGGCGGTTCCTCAAAAAACTAAAAATAGAGCTATCATATGATCCAGCAATCCCACTGCTGGGTATATACCAAAAGAAAGAATATCAGTATATTGGCCACGCGCAGTGGCTCATGCCTGTAATCCCAGCACTTTGGGGAGCCGAGGTGGGCAGATCATGATGTCAGGAGATTGAGACCATCCTGGCTAACATGATGAAATCCCGTCTCTACTAAAAATATAAAAAATTAGCCAGGCGTCATGGTGGGCGCCTGTAGTTCCAGCTACTCGGGAGGCGGAGGCAGGAGAATGGCGTGAACCCCGAAGGCGGAGCTTGCAGTGAGCCGAGATCACGCCGCTGCACTCCAGCCTGGGCGACAGAGCGAGAGAGAGAGAGGGGGAGGGGGCAGATGGGAAGGAGGGAAGGAAGGAAGGAAGGGAGGGAGGGAGGAAGATCGGTATATTAAAGAGATATCTGCATTCCCAAGTTTGTTGGAGCACGTTCACAATAGCCAAGATTTGGAAGCAACCTAAGTGCCCATATGTACTTACACACAATGGAGTACTATTTAGCCACAAAAAAAAAAAAAAAAAATGAAATTCTGTAATTTGCAACAACATGGATAGAACTGGAGGTCACTATGTTAAGTGAAATCCACCAGGCACAGAAAGACAAACATCGCATATTCTCACACTTATTTGTGGGACCTAAAAATCAAAACCATTGAATTCATGGAGTTAGAGACTAGAAGGGTGGTTACCAAAGGCTGGGAGAGTAGTAGGGTAGAGGGTAGCTGGGGATGGTTAATGGGTACCAAAAAAATTGAAAGAATGAGTAAGACCTAGTATTTGATAGCACAAGAGGGGGACTATAGTCAATAATAATTGTACATTTTAAAATAACTAAAATGGGCTTGGCACAGTGACTCACGCCTATAATCCCAGCACTCTGGGAGGCCAAGGTAGGTGGATTGCTTGAGGTCAGGAGTTTGAGACCAGCCTGGCCAAGATGGTGAAACCCCCCTCTCTACTAAAACTACAGTGCACTCCAGCCTGGGAGACACAGCAAGACCCTGTCTCAAAAAAAAAAAAAAAAAAAAAGAAAGGAAAAAAGAGTCATGTTGATAAAAAGTCAAAATGGTGTTTATCTTTCCATGTATGGGGGTTGGGGCAGGGAAATGGTGGTGTATGGAGTGGATATTGACCACAGAGGAACATAAGGAAAGTTTCTAGCGTGTTGGAAACGTTTTCTACCTTGAGCTGGTATTATGTTTGTGCCTCCTCAAAATTCCTTTGTTGAAATCTAATCCCCAGTGTGATTGTATTAGGAAGTGGGCCCTCTAGGAGGAATTAGGTCATAAGGATGGAGCCCTCAGAAATGGGATTAGTGCCCTTATAAGAAGGGACATGAGAGAAATGATCTTTCTCTCCCCTCTGTGAGGCCACAAGAAGACACTAGCTGTAAACCTAGAAGGAGGCCTTCACCAAGAATCCAACCACTTTGGCATCCTGATCTCAGATTTCCAGTCTTCAGAACTGTAGAAAGAAACGTTTGTTGTTTCAACCACTCTTTATAGTATAGTTATAAAAGCCTGAGCTAACTAAGGCCACAGTGACGTGGTCACATGGGCACCCACAAATGTAAAAGTTGATTGAGTTGCACACTTCAGATGAACACTCTTTTAGCAGTTTACTGTGTGTATGTTAAATTTCAATAAAAAGGTAAAAATTGGCTGGGTGCGGTGGCTCACACATGTAATCCCAGCACATTGGAAGGCTGAGGCAGGTGGATCATCTGAGGTCAGGAGTTTGAGACCAGCCTGACGAACATGGTGAAACCCTGTCTCTACTAAATACAAAAAATTATCCAGGAGTGGTGGTGTACACCTATAATCCCAGCTACTTGGGAGGCTGAGGCAGGAGAATCACTTGAACCTGGGAGGTGGAGGTTGCACTGAGCTAAGATTGCACCACTGCACTCCTGGGCAACAAGAGCAAAACTCTGTCTCAAAAAAAAAAAAGGTAAAAATCTAGCCGCTCCACTTTTAGCACTTTACTGTGTGTATGTTAAACTTCAATAAAAATATAAAAATCTGACTGGGCGCAGTGGCTCACGCCTGTAATCCCAGTATTTTGGGAGGCCAAGGCAGGTGGATCACCTGAAATAAGGAATTCAAGACCAGCCTGACCAACAGGGTGAAACCCCATTTCTACTAAAAATACAAAAATTAGCCAGGTGTGGTGGTGGGCACCTGTTATCCCAGCTACTCAGGAGGCTGAGGCAGGAGAGTGGCTTGAACCCAGGAGGCAGAGGCTGCAGTGAGCCGAGATGGTGCCACTGCATGCCAGCTTGGCTGGCAGAGCGAGATTTCTCAAAAAAAGGTAAAAATCTTTCTGCCAATGTGTCCCTTTCTCTGCCCCCAACCACGACTGCCATCACATTGAAGCAGAGGGTCTAGACAGAGGGGGAATAAAGTGGTAGGCTAAGTGCAGCACAGTTAACACCCACAGAGCTTCCTGATTCTGTTAATCCATATCCCTCACTTAGCTGAGCCCAGGGCTGTACCACTGCCCTGCCTTTAGGAGCCCAGTAAGGACTTTCCGCAGGCCATCCACCATGTCCGTCTTCACACTGAGGTTTGCCTTAGCCTCTCTCCCGCCTATGTGGATAATTCCCACCTTAAATCATCCTAGGGCAGGAAAAAGGCAGAGAGGAGGAGGAGGATGCCCTAGGAGAAGAGGTGACGGAGGTGGGAGGGCGCAGAGACTGAAAGCTCAAGAAATTCCTAAGCAAAGACAATGATTAAATACGCTCCATTACAGAGGGGGGAGAAGATACATAAAAGTCTTGGAAGATGTAAAAGGTAAAAATCGGCCAGGTGCAGTGGCTCATGCCTGCAATCCCAGCACTATGGGAGGCTGAGGCGGGTGGATTACCTGAGGTCAGGAGTTGGAGACTAGCCTGGCCAACATGGCAAAACCCCCATCTCTACTTAAAAAAATACAAAAAATTAGCTGGGCGTGGTGGCAGGTGCCTGTAATCCCAGCTACTCGGGAGGCTGAGGCAGGAGAATGGCTTGAGCCCAGCAGATGGAGGTTGCAGTGAGCCGAGATTGCGCCACTGCACTCAGCCTGGGTGACAAAAGCGAAACTCCATCTCAAAATAAATAAATAAATAAATAAAAATAAAAGATATGCTCTAGAATATGGTGGAATTATGGCAGATTTTTATTTTTGCTTGTCTGTATTTTCTAAATGCTTTATAACAATTCTGTATTACTTTTGCAATAAGAAAAATAAAATGTTTTGAGCTTCACAGCACTTAAACTGCATGCCCTGGTAAGAAGGACATAGTACTCAACAGTTCCCAACATACCATGTTCCATCTTCATCTTTGGTCAACCTGCCCTGGTCTTAGGTGATTTCAGGTCAACCCAATTCACAATCATCTATAACGATCTTAGGTAATGTATCACTTTAAGACTGTGCAAAAGACATTATTTTTCTGGGAGTTTATTTCTTCATAACACATAACAAATGACTAAAGAGGTAGCCAAGAAAGAAAACATGCCTGGGCACACACATGAGCGGAGTGTGCTGGATTCTCTGCAGCACCGCACAACAGGCAGGCCCTGGGCACAGAGCTGTGAAGGAGGGAGCAGGACATCAGGCTGTCAGGACCTCGGCTTTTCATGATGCTCTTCTCTTTCCACACTAGTTTCCAAGAAAGGCTCTGTAGACGACTCTCTCTTTCTCTTTTTTTTAGTTGGAGTCTGGCTCTGCCACCTAGGCAGAAGTGCAGTGGCACGATCTCATCTCATTGCAATCTCCGCCTCCCAGGTTCATGCAGTTTTCTGCCTCAGCTTCCCGAGTAGCTGGGATTACAGACACCTGCCACCACGCCTGGCTAATTTTTGTATTTTTAGTAGCAACAGGGTTTCACCCTGTTGGCCAGGCTGGTCTTGAACTCCTGACCTCGTGATCCCCCCGCCTTGGCCTCCCAGAGTTTTTTTGTTTTTTTTTTGAGATGGAGTCTTGCTCTGTCCCCCACGCTGGAGTGCAGTAGCTCAATCTCGCCTCACTGCAACCACCACCTCCCAGGTTCAGGCAATTCTCCTGCCTCAGCCTCCTGAGTACCTGGGATTAGAGGCGCCCGCCACCACGCCCGGCTAATTTGTATAGGCTAGTCACTGCTTCTCTTTCCCCATTCCTGCTTCAGATGGCACATGGCTGTCGCCACCATTTTAAAATCATGTCAACATGGATTGGACTCCATTCTATGCTCAGCTTGGTGCCCAAGGTTGCTGTGACCGAGTGCTACCAAAGAGAAAATTTGAGGTGGCCTGGGATGACCCCAGGAGGCTTCTCTGGGAGAAGTGGGCTTACCAAGCTCTGGACAGAAGCAAGTAGTTGGGACAGGCAGGGAGATGGCTTGCATAAGGGCTCAGAGGCAGGACTATGTTGAAACCATCTGGCTTGGGCAGAGAATCTGAGATGAGACCTCCTCCCCAGAAGCTCAGGATGTACTTATTAGAAGGATGGATAGGATGGTAAGACACAGAAGAGCGAGCTGATTCATTTGGATGTCGAGTCGAGGAAATGGTCTGAGTAGCCCAGAGATATGCTGAAAATGTACTTTAGAAAAATCTATCTGTACAGGATGGGTAAGGAAGGGTGAAGTGGTGATGAGAAAGCTAGGCCGAAGCCCACTACCCAACAGAGAAAGAACTTAGGGAGGCAGCCATAGAAACAGACACTGGGAAATAAAAATCACTGGATTTTAGGACCAGGCGCAGTGGCTCACGCCTGTAATCCCGGCACTTTGGGAGGCTGAGGCAGGCAGATCACCTGAGGTCAGGTGTTCGAGATCAGCCTTGGCAACATGATGAAACCCCCCATCTCTACAAAAATACAAAAAGGAGCTAGGCATGATGGCGGGCACTGTAATCACAGCTCCTCGGGAGGCTGAGGCAGGAGAATCACTTGAACTTGGGAGGTGGAGGTTGCAGTGAGCCAGGATCACGCCACTGCACTCCAACCTGGGCAACAGCAAGACTCCGTTAAAAAAAAAAAAAAAAACCTCACTAGATTTTAGAGCCTAATTGGGTGTGAAGGTCCAAATGAGGAAAGGATCACAGATGGTGCTGATGTCTCAACCTGAGGAGATTTGATTCACTTCCCTGCCCTTTCCTGTCCATTCACTCACTGAACACTGAGCACTTACCACACAGCAGGCCCCGTGAAAGAGCCAGAGAGAAGTAAGATGGGTGAGAGACAGCACCTGCCCACAAGAAGCTCATTGCTTAGTGTGAGATAAGGTGAAATCAACAGATGGCTATAAAAGGGGAGAATAATGCTAGCCCTAGGCTCAGCGGCTGCACAGCATGGAAGAGGGGCTCTACTCTGTTCTGACAAGCATTGCCATCTACGTTACCACCCCTTCCCCACACCGGCTCCCTCTGCCAAGGCTTTAAAGAGTGGCAAACGACTCTAGAAAACCCCACAGGGCTGGGGCAGAACTTCCAGGCCCTGTGAGGAGAGCCCTGTAGATGAGGAGGAGCTCCAAGAAGCTTGTTCCCTCTCATGAGCATGAGGTGTGGGGATGGACCCCAGAAGTACCAGGTGCCACATACTCCATTAGGTCTCTTTTTAATTTCTTACCTAGCTCTCCTCCCACTACTCTGCAGATAGTGCTGAAATCCTGGATGTTGGAGCTGGAAAAGGTAATTCAGTACACACTCCCTTATTTTGCAGAGCAAGAAACTCCCCTGGCAGTGTTCCTCATTCTTCATACCTCTCCACCTATTCTGCCAACAAAATTGGGTGGGGTCATTAGAAAGCTAACTGACAAATACACAATAATGTGCCAATGAAATCACAGAATGGTGTTAACATCTGGTCATGACTTAATGTGTTTTTCCTATTAGGGTCATTTATAGTTTATTACCAAAAGTTTTTTGTTTTGTTTGTTTTTGAGATGGGGGTCTCGCTCTTTCACCCAAGCTGCAAGGCAGTGACATGATCACAGCTCACGGCAGCCTTGACCTCCTGGGCTCAAGTGATCCTCCCACCTCAGCCTCCTGAGTAGCTAGGACCACAGACACGTGCCACCATGCCTGGCTAATTTTTTTTTTTTTTTTTTTAGAGACGGGGTTCTCACCATGTTGCCCAAGCTGCTCTCAAGCTCCTGGGCTCAAGCAATTATCCTGCCTTGGCCTCCCAAAGTGCTACAATTACAGGCATGAGCTACCACACCTGGCCTCAATAACTTTTTAAAAAAATTATTTGTGTGTATTTAGGGGTGAAATTGCAGGTTTCTTCCATGCATATATTGGGTAGTTTTACTAAAAGTTGTTAAAAGCCCTTAACAAAAAACAGATGAAGGAATACATCTTCCCAGGTGGAGTGTATTAGGTAAGGGAAGGTCTACAACAGTCCAGATAAAAGAGCACTGTTTTTTCAGTGGTCTCACCAAAGAAGTATCTGTTTTTAATACGTACACAGGCATTTATAGGTTAGGAGCATCTGCCTACCCCTTGCCTACAAAAGACTGCAGCCTACAAAAGACTACATTGACATCTTTTGGAAATGCAGAGATGGCATTCCTAAGGTAAGAGGTCAGCAGGACTTGTTTTCTGAGGATGTGGTAAAGAAACTGGGCAAAACCTCTAGTTGCCCTCAGTGCTTGTTATACACTAATTATAATGCACTAGCATGCTAAAAGACACTCTAACTGGCACCATGACAGTTTACAAATGCCTTGGCAACACCCAGAAGTTAACTTTATATGGTTTAAAAGGGGAGGAACCAGGCTGGGTGTGGTGGCTCATGCCTGTAACCCCAGCACCTTGGGAGGCCGGGGTGGGCAGATTACTTGAGCCTAGGAGTTTGAGACCAGCCTGGGCAATATGGCAAAACCTTGTCTCTACTAAAAATACAAAAATTAACTGGGCATATGCCTGTAGTCCCAGCTACACAGGTGGCTGAGTTGGGAGGATCACTTGAGCCCGGGAGGCAGAGGTTGCAGTGAGCTGAGATCGTGCCACTGCACTCCATCCTGTGTGACGACAGAGCAAGACCTTGGCACGCTCTCTCTCTCTCTCTTTCTCTCTCTCTCTCTCACACACACACGAATTACATTGATATAAGATGGATTAACAGGAGAAAAACAAAAAACCTCTCATCCGTTAAGAAAAAAAAAATTTTGCCAGGCATGGTGGCTCATGCCTGTAATCCCAGCACTTTGGGAGGCCGAGGCAGGCGGATAACCTGAGGTCAGGAGTTTGAGACCAGCCTGACCAACATGGAGAAACCTCATCTCTACTAAAAATACAAAATTAGCCAGGCGTGGTGGCACATGCCTATAATCCCAGCTACTGGGGAGGCTGAGGCAGGAGAATCGCTTGCACCTGGGAGGCGGAGGTTGGAGTGAGCCGAGATAGAGCCATTGCACTCCAGCCTGGGCAACGAGAGTGAAACTCTGTCTCAAAAAAGCAAAAAAATAAAAAACAAACAAAAAAAAAACAGGAGGCCGGATGCGGTGGCTCACATCTGTAATCCCAGCACTTTGGGAGGCCGAGGTGGGCGGATCATGAGGTCAGGAGATCAAGACCATCCTGGCCAACATGGTGAAACCCCGTCTCTACTAAAAGTACAAAAAAAAAAAAAATTAGCCGGGCATGGTGGCGGGCGCCTGTAGTCCCAGCTACTCAGGAGGCTGATGCAGGGGAATGGCATGAACCCGGGAGGCGGAGCTTGCAGTGAGCCAAGATCCTGCCACTGCACTCCAGCCTGGGTGACAGAGTGAGACTCCATCTCAAAAAAAAAAAAAAAAATTAATTCTTAGACCAGCCACAGAACCTAGAAATGAAGAAGGAGACAATTTTTCCTCCCGTACAAAAGAAAGGCATAAAGATTGGACAAGAAGAAGTATATTTATTTGTAAATAACATGACTATAAACTTAGAAAATATAAAATAAACCACAATTAGAATTAATAAATATATTCAACAAAGTCATAGGCTACAAGGTCAATATACAAACATCAATAATATTACCATATATCAGTAAAAAAAATTTATTTTTGAGATGGAGTTTTGCTCTTGTCACCCAGGCTGGAATGCAAAGGCACAATCTCAGCTCACTGCAACCTCCGCCTCCCAAGTTCAAGCAATTCTCCTGCCTCAGCCTCCCAAGTAGCTGGGATTACAGGCGCCCACCACCATGCCTGGCTAACTTTTGTATTTTTAGTAGGGACAGGGTTTCGCCATGTTGGCCAGGCTGGTCTCAAACTCCTGACTTCAGGTGATCCAGCTGCCTTGGCCTCCCAAAGTGCTGGGATTACACGCATGAGCCACCGCACCTGGCCTCAAAAAATTATTTTAATGAAAAAAATTTTAATACCATGTATAATACCAAACATATAAATATCTAGGAAGAAAATATAATACCTAAAAAAAAAAAAACTAAGAAAAAAGTGCCCAATCCCTATGCTAAACATTGCAAAACATTTCTGAGAGAAATGAAAGACCTAAATGAACGGAGATATTCAAACACAAAGGAGGAAGAATAAAAAGATCTACGTGGTGGTAAGGTTTCTACATTCCACTTGACATGACAAAATACTAATTCTAATTAGACTGGGAAATGTTAAGTATGTACATTATAATCCCTAGAGCAATCACTAAAACACACATACAAAGAGATATAACTAAAAACTCTAGAGTTCGATTCAGATGGAATACTAAAAATGTTCAAATAATCTAAACCATGGCAGGAAAGCGATAATAAAGAAATAAAGACTAGAGGGAATAAACAGAAAATAAATAAAAGAAAAATCTGAAAAGGAAAAATCTGAATCCAAACCTATCAATAACTACATTCGATGTAAATAATATAAACTAGGGGTCAGTAAAGTCCAGATAGTAAATATTTTTCACCTTGTCAGTCATATGGTCTCTGTTGCAACCACAAAACTGCTTTTGTAGCAGAAAAGTAGCCACAGAAAATACATAAATGAGCCAGGCATGGTGTCCGTAATCCCAGCACTTTGGGAGGCTGAGGCAGGGGCATCACTTGAGGTCAGTAGTTCAAAACAAGCCTGGCCAACATGGTGAAACCCCATCTCTACTAAAAATACAAAAATTAGCCAGGCACGGTGGTGGGCACCTGTAATTCCAGCTACTTAGGAGGCTGAGGCAGGAGAATCACTTGAACCCAGGATGTGGAGGCTGTAGTGAGCTGAGATTGAGCCACTGCACTCCAGCCTGGGCAACAGAGTGAGACTCCGTCTCAAAAACAACAAAAAAGAAAAAACATAAATGAGCATGGCTGTGTTTTAATAAAACTTTATTTACAAAACAGGCAGCAGGCCAGATTTGACCTACATAGTTTGCTGACCCCTGATCTAAACACACCAATTTAAAGAGATTTTCAGAGTGAATTAAAAAAAAAAAAAAAGTACCAAATTACATGCGGTCTACAAAACCAAACAACATACACACAATCCACCTTAAATATAATTATATACAGGGAGTTTAAAAATAAAAGGATGGAGGACAGGCACGGTGGCTCACGCCTGTAATCCCAGCACTTTGGGAGGCCGAGGCGGGCAGATCACGAGGTCAGGAGATGGAGACCATCCTGGCCAACACGGTGAAACCCCGTCTCTACTAAAAATACAAAAAACTAGCCGGGCGAGGTGGCGGGTGCCTGTAGTCCCAGCTACTCGGGAGGCTGAGGCAGGAGAATGTTGTGAACGCGGAAGGCAGAGCTTGCAGTGAGCCAAGATCGCACCACTGCACTCCAGCCTGAGCAACAGAGCGAGACTCTGTCTCAAAAAACCAAAAAAAAAAAAAAAAAAAAAGAAAGAGAGGAAGTGGAGTAGCTATGTTAATATCAGACAAAGGAGACTTCAGAGCCAAATAAATGACCAGGGATAAAGGGAGACGTTATTGTTGAAAGATATTCTCCAAAAGCTCTCACATTTCTAAACGTTTTATGAGCAGAGGCAATGACTTCCTTCGATTTACAGTATCTTTTCAAGGATGTTTATATAGTCAACAGCACTGGAAATAGAAATAGGTCTCTCTCTGGAGCGAAGGGCAAGTTTGTTTTCCATCTAGCATAATAAAGACAACTTCTCTCTTTGTGGCAAAAGTCAGGAAGGCTCAGCCTCCGTTCTTGTTTTTTTTTTTTTTTTTTTTTTTGAGACAGAGTCTTGCTAGGCTGGAATACAAGGGCACGATCTCAGATCACTGCAACCTCTGCCCCCCGGGTTCAAGCGATTCTCCTGCCTCAGCCTCCTGAGCAGCTGGGACTACAGGCATGCGCTATCACGCCTGGCTAATTTTTTGTATTTTTTAGTTGAGAAGGGGTTTTACCCTATTGACCAGGCTGATCTCAAACTCCTGACCTTGTGATCCACCCACTTCGTCCTCCCAGAGTGGTGGGATTACAGGCGTGAGCCACTGTGCCCGGCCCATTCTTTTTTTTTTTTGAGACGGAGTCTCTGTCTGTCCCCCAGGCTGGAGTGCAGTGGCGCTATCTCGGCTCACTGCAAGCTGCGCCTCCAGTGTTCACGCCATTCTCCCGCCTCAGCCTCCCGAGTAGCTGGGACTACAGGCACACACCACCACACACAGCTAATTTTTTGTATTTTTAGTAGAGATGGGGTTTCACCATTCACAGGATGGTCTCGATCTCCTGACCTCGTGATCCACCCACCTTGGCCTCCCAAAGTGCTGGGATTACAGGCGTGAGCCACCGTACCCGGCCACCATCTCCCATTCTTAAAGATGTGGGTTCCTAACCTCAGGGATCCTCTCTCACAGTGCCACAGTGCAGCCTCTGACATGTGTAGGTGCCATCTGGTCCCTTTCACATCATCCTTTTGAAAATGAAGCTCAAGGAGCTGGTGCAGATGTGACTATCATGACCACTGCTCTTGTGGGTGATAAGGTCCTGTGTCATTGTTCCAGCAATCTATGTCTTTTGTTAGCATCTATGAAACTGGCAGACTGACTTACTAGCTTACAAGCAGGATAAAATACCACACCCTTCGCTGTCCATGCAAATGATAAAAGGGTCACCAAGATGACAAAGCCATCCTAAATGTGTGTGCACTTAACAGAGCTTCAAAACATCTGAAGAAGGCTGGGAACAGTGACTCACAACTGTAATCCAGCAATTTAGGAGGCCAAGGCAGGAGGATTGCTTGAGCCTAGGAGTTCGAGACCAACCTGGGCAGCATAGTGAGACTCCGTCTCTATAAATAATAATAAAAAAAAATTGCCAGGCATGGTGGCACACACCTGTGGTCCCAGCTACTCAGGAAGCTGAAGTAAGAGGATGGCTTGAGCCCCAGAGGTCAGGACTACAGTGAGCCATGATCATGCCACTGCACTCCAGCCTGAGTGACAGAGCAAAACCTTAAATAAAAATAAAAACAAAAATAAAAAATCTGAAGATGAACTGATAAAATTTAATTGAGAAATGGACAAATCCACAGTTATAGGTGGAGAGTTCAACACTCCTCTCAGTAACCAACAGAAAATTAGCAAGGATACAGAACTAAAAACATCATAACCAATTAACCTGATTGCTATTTGTAGAATATTTCACCTAATACATGCTTCCTGAATTTGGTATTTACCAAAAGAGATAATAACCACCATGCCAGCTAATTTTTTTTTTTTTTTTTTTGAGACAGAGTCTCACTCTGTTGCCCAGGCTGGATGGAGTGCAGTGGCACGATTAGGCTCACTGCAAGCTCCACCTCCCACGTTCACGCCATTCTCCTGTCTCAGCCTCCCAAGAAGCTGAGACTACAGGTGCCCGCCACCACGCCCAGCTAATTTTTTGTATTTTTTAGTAGAGACGGGATGTTACTAAAAAACACCCCGTCTCTAATAAATGATGTCTAACAGGATGTTAGACATCCTGGCTAATATCTGTGTTAGCCAGGATGGTTTCAATCTCCTGACCTCATGATCCCACCCACCTTGGCCTCCCAAAGTGCTGAGATTACAGGCATGAGCCACCATGCCCAGCCAATTTTTGTATTTTTAGTAGAGATGGAATTTCACCATGTTGGCCAGGATAGTCAACTCCTGACCTTGTGATCCACCTGCCTCGGCCTCCCAAAGTGCTGGGATTACAGGCATGAGCCACCGCGCCTGGCCAATTTTTTTTTTTTTTTCCTTTGGAGTCTCACTCTGTCACTCAGGCTGGAGTGCAGTGGCACGATCTCAGCTCACTACAACCTCCGCCTCCCAGGTTCAAGCAATTCTCCTGTCTCAGCCTCCTGAGTATCTGAGACTACAGGCGCGGGCCATCACACCTGGCTATTTTTTGTATTTTTAGTAGAGATAGGGTTTTGCCATGTTGACCAGCCTGGTCTCGAACTCCCAACCTCAGGTGATCTGACTGCCTCGGCCTCCCAAAGTGCCAGGATTATAGGCATGAGCCACCACACCCATCCTCCCTTGATACATTTAAAAGATGCATTGAAATTAAACTATGATTTTGTATTTTGAAAATACAAACTGAAATCATACAAAATATGTTTGTATGACTGAACAGAAATCACACAAAATACTGAATTGAAATCGTAGAGAATATAAAGTGAAATCATATAAAATATGTTCTATAACCACAATGGAGATTGAAACCACCTTTGGAAAATTATGACTGAGACAGTGAAAGAGATCTAATTTAACTGACTGCATCTTGCTTCTAACCTCCAAGCCGTCCTTGTTCATTCCTGGGCATAGGTCAAACTAACTTCTGGAGTTTAGTTTATAGTTTAAAACAAAGACGATAACAGCCCTTTCCCAAAGCAGACCTCCCTCTTGCCTGGGGACTAGACTGCCTTTGTAGGACAAACATTAGCCACAAGACTAGAAATTATGGTTTAGGAGTCATGCAGCTGGAGCCTATAAGATTCTGACCCTCCCTAAACTGCTCCTAAGATCAGTGCTTGAGATATTTTGCAGACCCTGCACTTGATGGATCAGCTGGCACCACCCAGATGGATTAACTGGCTCATCTGATCTTGTGGCTCCAACCAAGGAACTGACCCAGAGCAAGAAGACAGCTTTGACTCCCTATGATTTTATCCCTGATCAATCAGTACCCCTGGCTCACTGGCCTTCCTCCCTCCACCAAGTTGTCCTTAGAAACTCTGCTCCCGGAATGCTCGGGGAGACTGATTTGAGTAATAATATTAACTGCGGTCTCCTGCACACACGGCTCTGCATGAATTACTCATTCTCTATTGCAATTCCCCTGTCTTGATCAATTGGCTCTGTCTAGGCAGCAGGCAAGGTGAACCCCTTGGGCAGTTACAAAATCAAAATCAAAAGAGAAAGATAACTAGATAATTTCTTTAAACTTAAACAGTAGAACTTCTGGTTCAGCTCTCCTGAGGGCCTAGTCTTAGAGGGGCCCCACACTTTCATGGGCTTTATTTCCAGGAGCCTCACCAGGGTTTCAAGCAGGGGAAAAGGAAAAGTAACCATTTAAAAATACATCCAGGGGGAAAGTAAACACTTTGAAAAACACTCAGTTCTCTATAACAAAGGCCTGCCTTCTAAGGGAAACTATTTTACCTGAGTCTTATCTCATCTGGAGGAATGGCAATTAACCAACTCCAGCCCCTCTAGCCTTCCTGTATCAGGTAAAGGGAAAAAAAAAGGCGAAGAACAGCCTCTGAAGGTCACAGTCCACCTTTAGAGGTTTCAGAGCCATTAAAAAACTGAGATTTAATCAGATGGTTAGAGAGCACCTTCTCTCACTCAAACTATCACATTAACAGGGTTCCTGCATAATAACAGGAAACAGGATTGCAACTGAGAGAGCTGCAAAGCACAGACTCCGTTGAAGGAGGTTTTAGGGTAACCCAAAGACAACAAAAAGAAAAAGGAAACTAGAGGAAGCACCTGGCACTGCAGGTACAGCAAACGTTTAACACAGGTCTGCTCTTGGCCAAATTAACATTAAGTCTTCGCAGTAAAAGCCTAATCATCTCAGTTCCTATGCCTGATACATCGTGTCTGGCTTTGAATAAAAAATTACAAGGATGCTAACAGACAAGAAAAACAGTCTGAAGAGACAAACTATGCATTAGACTCTGACTCAGATGTGGCACAAACTTTGGAATTATCAGGTAGGGAATTTAAAATAACGAGGATATAAGGGAAAAGGCAGATGACATGCAAGAATAGAAGGGAAATAATGAGAGAGATGGAAACTAAAAGAATGAATCAAAAGAAAATTCTAGCAATTAAAAATATTGTGAGAGAAATGAAAAATGCCTTTATGGGATCATCAGTAGGTAATACGTGCCTGAAGAAAGAATCAGTGAGCTGTGAGATATGTAAACAGAAACTTCCCAAACTGAAAACATGAAAAAATGAAACTGCTCAAACAGGGCCAGGTGCCATTGCTCACGCCTGTAATCCCAGCACTTGGGGAAGCTGAGGTGGGCAGATCACCTGAGGTCAGGAGTTCGAGACCAGCCTGGCCGACATGATGAAACCCCATCTCTACTAAAAATACAAAAATTAGCTGGGCGTGGTGGTAGGCGCCTGTAATCCCAGCTACCTAGGAGGCTGAGGCAGGAATTGCTTGAACCTGGGAGGTGGAGGTTGCAGTGAGCCGAGATCACGCCACTGCACTCCAGCCTGGGTGAAAGAGTGGGACTCTGTTTCAAAAATTAAAAAAAGAAAGAAAAAGGAAGGGGGTGGGGGGAGAGAGGGAGGGATGAAGGAAAGAAGAAAGGAAGGAAGGAAGGAAGGAAGGAAGGAAGGAAGGAAGGAAGGAAGGAAGGAAGGAAAGAAGGAAGGAAATGTTCAAACAGAGTATCACTTACTGTGGTACAATTATAAAAGGTCTAATATGCATTTAATGGGAATAGCAGAAGAAGAGAGAAATAAGCAAAAGAAATATTCAAAGTAATCATCACTAGGAATTTTCCAAAATTAATGACAGACATCTAAACACAGGTTCAGGAAGATCAGAGAACACCAAGTAGGATAAACACCAAAAAATCTCTACCTAGGCATATCATATTCAAACTGCAGAAAACCAAAGACGAAGAGGATATCTAGAAAGAAAGCAGAATAAAAATATCTTGTCTGTAGCAGAAGAGAGATAAGAATTATATTAGATTTCTCATCAGAAACAATGTAAGCAAGACGACAGTGGAATAAAATATTTTGAAAAGAAAACAAAAAACTCACCAACCTAGAATTCTGTATCCAGTGAAATTATCCTTCAAAAAAAGGGGGGAATAAAGACTTTCTCAGATAAACAAAAACTGAGGGAATTTGTTGCCGGGAGAATGCCCTACAAGGTATGCTAAGGTACGTTTTTCGAAAAAAGGGAAACTATATAGGTCAGAAACTCAGATCTACATAAAGAAAGGAAAAATTACATCAAAGAAAGAAACAAATGGCCAGGCATGGTGGCTCCTGTCTGTAATCCCAGCACTTCGGGAGGCTGAGGTGGGTGGATCACCTGAGGTCAGGCATTCGAGACCAGCTTGGCCAACATAGTGAAATCCCGTCTCTACTAAAAATACAAAAATTACCCAGGTCTGATGGCACACACCTGTAGTCCCAGCTACTCAGAAGGCTGAGGCAGGAGAATCGCTTGAACGTGGGAGACAGAGGTTGCAGTGAGCCAAGATCATGCCGCGGCACTCCAGCCGGGTGGCAAAGCAAGACTCTATTTTTTTAAAAAAAAAAAAAAAAGGACCAGGAGCTGTGGCTTATGCCTGTAATCCCAACATTTTGGGAGGCCAGGACAGGAGGATCACTTCAGGTCAGGAGTTCAAGACCAGCCTGGCCAACATGGTGAAATCCCATCTCTACTAAAAATACAAAAATTAGCAAGATGTGATAGTACGTGCCTGTAATCCCAGTTACTTGGGAGGCTGAGGCAGAAGAACTGCTTGAATCTGGGAGGCGGAGGTTGCAGTGAGCCGAGATAACACCATTTGTACTCAGCCTGGATGACAGAGCAAGACTCCATCTTAAAAAAAAAAAAAAAAAAAAAAAGGCCAGCACGGTGGCTCACGCCTGTAATCCCAGCACTTTGGAAGGCTGAGGCCGGCAAATCACGAGGTCAAGAGATCAAGACCATTCTGGCCAACACAGTGAAACCCCGTCTCTACTAAAAGTACAAAAATTAGCCAGGCATGGTGGCACTCGCCTGTAATCCCAGCTACTCGGAAGGCTGAAGCAGGAGAATTGCTCAAACCTGGGAGGCGGAGGTTGCAGTGAGCCAAGATCGTGCCACTGCACTCCAGCCTGGCAGCAGAGTGAGACTCCATATCAAAAACAAAACAAAACAAAACAACAACAACAACAACAAATCCAGGGATAAATAGACAAATCAAATATTATGATTTGAGACTTCAACACTCCTCTGTCAGTAACTGACAGATTCAGTAGGCAGTCTGGATGTAGTTAAACCAAACAGTCCATCAATCAACTGGACTGAATTGACATCTACAGACTACTTCATCCATCAACATCAGAGTCCACATTCTTCACAAGATCACATGGAACATTCACCAACCTAGATCAAATTCTAGCCAGAAAACATACCTCAACAAATTTAAAAGAACAGAAATAATACAAAGTTGCTGTCAGGCAACAGTGGAATTAAAACTATAAAGTAAAAAATCAAAAATACATAAATAAATAATTTTTAAAAGGTAGTAACAGAGAGATAAAAATGCTGAAAATATTTAGAGAATAAACAGCATATTCCTAAATAACACCTGTGTAAAATAAAAAGTCTCAAGAGAAATTTTTAATTGTTTTGAACCAAATAAAAATGAAAATACAACTTATCAAATCTTGTGGGATACAGTAAAAGCAATGCTTCAAAAGACATTTTTAGCACTTAATGTGTATATTAGAAAAGAAGGGGCTGGGCGCGGTGGCTCACACCTGTAATCCCAGCACTTTGGGAGGCCGAGGCAGGTGGATCATGAGGTCGGGAGTTAGAGACCAGCTTGGCCAACATGGCGAAACCACGTCTCTACTAAAAATACAAAAATTAGCTGGGAGTGGTGGCGGGCACCTGTAATCCTAGCTACTTGGGAGGCTGAGGCAGGAGAATCGCTTGAACCCAGGAGGTGGAGGTTGCAGTGAGCCAAGATTGTGCCATTGCACTCCAGCCTGAGCGACAAGAGCACGGCTCTGTCTCAAAAAAAAAAAAAAAGAAGAAAGATTTAGTATCAATAATCCAAGCTTCCACCTTAGGAAACTATAAAAAGAAAATAATATAAGCCTAAAGCCATCAGAATAAAAGAACTATAATAATAAAAATTAGAGCAGAAATCATTGGAATTGAAAATAGGAAACTGACTTTAAAAAATCAAAACCGGGCTGGGTGCGGTGGCTCAAGCCTGTAATCCCAGCACTTTGGGAGGCCGAGACGGGCGGATCACAAGGTCAGGAGATCAAGACCATCCTGGCTAACCCGGTGAAACCCCGTCTCTACTTAAAAATACAAAAAACTAGCCGTGCGAGGTGGCGGGTGCCCGTAGTCCCAGCTACTCGGGAGGCTGAGGCAGGAGAAAGGTGTAAACCCGGGAGGAGGAGCTTGCAGTGAGCTGAGATCCGGCCACTGCACTCCAGCCTGGGCGACAGAGCAAGACTCCGTCTCAAAAAAAAAAAAAAAAAAAATCAAAACCAGTCATTAGGAACTAAGGATAGTCTATCACTGCACACCCAGACTCTAAAAGGGTAATAAATTACACAAACAGCTGTGCACACATACATTTGACAACTTACATAAAATGGATCAATTCTTTGATGGGCACAAGCTACCAAAACTCATCAAAGAATAAATTAAAAACCTAAATAAATCCTGTATCTATTCAACAAAAAGTTGAATTTCCAGTTTAAAATCTTCCTTAACAGAAATCTGCAGCCCCAAATGGTTTCATCAGCAAATAGTACCAGAGATTTTTAGAAAGATGTAACATGAGCTCTACATAGTTTCTTCCAGAAAACAGAGGTGGAAGGAATGCTTCCTAACTCATTTTATGAGATGAGCATCATCATGATACTAAAACCAGATAAAGAAAATACAAAAAAAAAAAAAAAATCCTCATGAATCATGAATCAATATCCCTCATCAACACAGATGCAAAATACTAACAAACTGAAAACCGTAATACATAAAAAAAATTACACATCATGACCAAGTGGGGTTTATTCCCAGGATGCAATATGTGAAAACCAATAAAAATGTAATCTGCAACAAGACCATATCAACTGACAATACTCAACATCAATTCACGGTACAAGCACTCAGCAAATGAGGAATCGAACAGAGCTCTCTAAACCGATAAAGCAAACCTATAAAAAAGCCTATAACTAAACATACTGTGAAAGACGTAATGCTTCTTTCCCCCTAAGATCAGGAACAAGGCAAGGAAGTCCACCTCACCCCTCCTACTCAACATTGCACAGGAAGACATCTTGTGAAATTGGGAAATAAAATTTAATGAAAATCATAGATTGGAAAGGAGAAAACACAACTGTCCCTAGTCCCTATTCACAAACATGATTGCCTATGTAAAAAATCTCATGGATTCCATAAAAACCTTCTAAAACCAATGTCAGTTTAGCAAGATTGCAGGATACAAGGATAACACACGAAAACCAACTATATTTCTTTATAATGGTAATGAATATCTGGAAACCAAATTTTTAAATCACAGTGGCTTAGAAAAATAGTCTGCCAGAAATCTAACAGACCACGTGAAGGATCTATATATGAACACCACTAAATGCTGATGAACGAAATATAACAGTCTAAATAAATGGAAAATGTCTCACTGGAAGACTTAATGTGGTTAAGATGTCAGTTCTCCTCCAATTGATCTACAGATTTAACACAAATACAATCAAAATCCCCCACGTGGTGGGGCACAGTGGCTCATACCTGTAATCCCAGCACTTCAGGGACTGAGACAGGAGGATCACTTGAAGCCAGGAATTTTGAGATTAGTATGGGCAACATAGCGAGAACTCCGTCTCTACAAAAAAAAAAAATTATAATTAGCCAGGTGTGGTGATGCACACCTGTGATCCTAGCTACTCTGGAGGCTGAGGCAGGAAGATCCCTTGAGTCCAGGAGTTTGAGGTTACAGTGAGCTATGATGGCACCACTGCACTCCATCAGGGGCTACAGACTGAGACTGTCTGAGAAACAAAACAAACAAAAAAAGAACAAAATCCCCAGCAGGATTGTTAAAACATATAGACAAGTCTAAAATATATATGGGAAGTCAAAGGACGTAAAATACCCAAGTAATCAGGAAAAAGAACAAAGCTGGAGGGCGCTAAGACTTACTTAAAAGCTACAGCAATCAAGACAATGTTGTGTCAGTGAAGGGATAGACACAAAGATCAATGAAACAGAACAGTCCAGAAATAAATTCACAAAAATATGGCCAACTGACTTTTCACAAAGTGGCAGGTACAAAGTCAATGGAAGGGGGTCTTTTTAATAAAGGACTTGTATCCAGAATATTTAAAGAACTCTCAAAATTCAATGGTAAGAAAACAACCTGATTTTGGCCGAGTGCGGTGGCTCACACCTGTAATCCCAGTGCTCTGAGAGGCCGAGGCGGGCGGATCACAAGGTCAGGAGTTCGAGACCAGCCTGGCCATCATAGCGAAACCCCATCTCTACTAAAAATACAAAAATTAACTGGGCGTGGTGGAAGGTGCCTGTAATCCCAGCTACTTGGGAGGCTGAGGCAGGAGAATTGCTTGAACCTGGGAGGCGGAGGTTGCAGTCAGCAGAGATTGTGCCACTGCACTCCAGCCTGGGCAACAGAGCAAGACTCTGTCTCAAAAAAAAAACGACCTGATTAAAAAAAAAATTGGTAAAAGGTTTGAAGAGACCTTTCACCAGTGAGAATAAATGCATGGCAAATAAGGCCATGAAATGGTGCTCGCCATCATCAGCCTTTAGAAAAGTGTACATTAAGGCTGGGCACGGTGGCTCATGCCTATAGTCCCAGCACTTTGGGGAGGTTGAGGTGGGCAGATCACTTGAGGTCAGGAGTTTGAGACCAGACTGGCCAACAGGGTGAAACCCCGTCTCTACTAAAAATACACCATGCTGGGTTTGCTGGAAGGTTGAGGCAGGAGAATCGCTTGAACCTGGGAGGGAGAGGTTGCAGTGAACCAAGATGGCGCCACTGCACTCCACACTCCAGCCTGGATGATAGAGTGAGACTCCATCTAAAAAAAAAAAAAAAAAAGTGTACATTAAAACCCTGATGACAGTCACCACTATCACCTGTTACAACAGCTAAATTAAAAATAACGGATGATAACAAGTGCTGGTAAGGATGCTGAGTACCTTGAACTCACACACTGCAGATAGAAACACAAATTGGTCCCCTAAAGTTGGGCAGAATTGCATAAAGTTAATCATATACTTACAAATGACCCAGCAAAGCCCCCTCCTGGGTATTTAGAGAAAACTGAGCAACAAAAAGGAAAAGATTACTGATACATGCAACAACATGGAGATCTCACAGGTTTTATGCTGAGTGAAAGAAGCCAGATTGAAAATACCCACTGTAGAATGAATGCCGTTTACATAACATTCTGGAAAAGACAAAACCACAGCAACAAAGAATAGATTAGAGATTCTCAGGCATTACAGGTGGGGAAAGATATGACTACAAAAGGGCAGAACAAGGGAGTTTTGGGGGTAACAGAACTGTTCTGTATCTGATCGCAGTGGTGGTTATATTTACTTATTTTGAGAGAGGGTGTCCCCGTCACCCCACCTGGAGTGCAGTAGTGCAATCACAGCTCACCGCAGCCTAAACCTCCCCAGCTCAAGCGATCTGCCCACCTCAGCCTCCCAAGTAGTGGGGACTACAGGTACACGCACCACCATGCCTGGCTAATTTTTGTATTTTTTGTAGAGACAAGTTTTCACCACGTTGCCCAGGCTGCTCTCAAACTCCTGGGCTCAAGTAATCTGCCCATCTCAGCCTCCCGAAGTGCTGGGATTACAGGTGTGAGCCACCATGCCCGGCCCAACACTAATTTTATATATGTGTTAAATCTCATAGAACTGTATTAATAAAAAAGAAAAAGCAGTGTTACTGTATGTTAATTATAAAAACAAAATAAAATAATAATATTATAATTTGACAAGGCAAGGCCCAGACTAGGAGGATCTATTCATGATACATATGCCTAACAAAGACATATCCAAAAATTATAAAGTGTTACTACAATTTACATGGAATAAACACATGGACTAATTAAAAAATGTGCAGAAACCTTGAACAGTCGTTTCACCAAAAGAAAAATCATCCAAATGGTTAATAAGTTATTAAAAGGGCTCAACATTATCATTCATTAGGGAAATCACATTAAAACCACTAGGAGGCCGGGCATAGTGGCTCACGCTTGTAATCCTAGCACTTTGGGAGACTGAGGCCAGCGGATTACCTGAGGTCAGGAGTTCAAAAACAGCCTTGCCAACATGGTGAAACCCTGTCTCTACTAAAAATACAAAAATTAGCCAGGCATGGTGGCGCATGCCTGTAATCCCAGCTTCTCAGGAGGCTGAGACAGGAGAATTGCTTGAACCCAGAAGGCAAAGGTAGCAGTGAGCCGATATAGTGCCACTGCACTCCAGCCTGGGTGACAGAATTCCGTCTCAAAAAAAAAAAACCCACTGGGAAATACTGCTGCATAACCACCAAAAATTTAAGACTGTTAACACCAATTGTTGGCAAAGATGTGAAGTAACTATAATTTTTTTTTTTTTTGAGACGGAGTTTCACTCTTGTTGCCCAGGCTGGAATGCAATGGCATGATCTCGGCTTACCTCAACCTCCACTTCCCAGATTCAAGCGATTCTCCTGCCTCAGCCTCCCGAGTAGCTGGGATTACAGGCACACACCACCACAGCCAGCTAATTTTGTATTTTTAGTAGAGACAGGGTTTGTCCACGTTGGACAGGCTGGTCTCCCCACCTCAGGTGATCTGCCCGCCTCAGACTCCCAAAGTGTTGGGATTACAGGCCTGAGCCACCTCGCCCGGCCCTTTTCTTTTTCTTTTTTTTTTGAGACGGAGTCTTGCTCTGTCACCCAGGCTGGAGTGCAGTGGCATGATCTTGGCTCACTGCAACCTCTGCCTCCTGAGCTCAGGAGATTCTTCTACCTCCGCCTCCCAAGTAGCTGGGACTACAGGTGCACGCCACCATGCGCAGCTAATTTTTGTATTTTTTTTTTTAAGTAGAGACGGGGAATCACCATATTGGCCAGGCTGGTCTCAAACTCCTGACCTCGTGATTCGCCCGCCTCGGCCTCCCAAAGTGCTGGGATTACAGGCACCAGCCACCGTGCCCCGTCATGTGATTTTTTTTTTTAGCCCATCAGCTATTGTTAGTTTTAGTGTATTTTATCTATGGCCCAAGACAATTCTTTCAGTGTGGCCCAGGGAAGCCAAAAGATTGGACACCTTTGCATTTCTGTCTGTTTTTTTTTTTTTCACCCACACGCATCAGTAGTTTGAAGTTTGATCAGGTCAGATCACCTGAGGTCGGGAGTTTGAGACCACCCTGCCCAATATGGTGAAACCCCATCTCTACTAAAAATACAATAATTAGCCAGGTGTGGTGGCACCAGCCTGTAATCTCAGCTACTCGGGAGGCTGAGGCATGAGAATCGCTTGAACCCAGGAAGTGGTGGTTACAGTGAGCCGAGATCGCACCACTGCACTCCAGCCTGGGCAACAGAGACTCTGTCTCAAAATGAATGAATGAATGAATGAATGAATGAATGAATGAATGAATGAATAAATCCACAAAAAATCTCGTAATGTTTTAAGAAAGTTTACAAATTTGTGTTGGGCCACATTCAAAACCGTGGCCTGTGCGGGTTGGACAAGTTTGGAATAAAGCATACTGCTTGATTGCAATTACATGAAGTTTAAGAGTAGACACAACTCATAATTGGTAATTTAAGTCCAAATGAATAGTGGTTACCTCTGGGGAAGTACTACTGACTGGGAAGGAGCAGTTGGAAACCTGGGGTGATGGAAATGTTCTAGATCTTGACCTGGGGGCTGATGACATGTGTATACATATGTTAAAGTTCACCCAGCTGTCCTCTTAAGAGCTGTGCAATTTATTGTGTGTAAATTATGTCAGTTAGGAAAAAAATAAGAAAAATGAAGGAATGATGGAGAAAAAAAGAAGCGAAACGTAAGGAAGGAAGGAGGAAGGGAGGGAGGGAAGGAGGGAGGAAGGGGGGATTAAACCTAAGCACGGAGGGGGAGAGATGCTCCTCAAAAATATGCTATCAGTCATGCAGTGTTATTTATTTATTTATTTATTTATTTATTTATTTATTTATTTATTTA
>NC_045438.1:60169473-60321839 GCF_002776525.5 Piliocolobus tephrosceles | reverse complement strand
TTATTTATTTATTTATTTATTTATTTATTTATTTATTTATTTATTTATTGAGACGGTTATCTGCATCTTAAAGATGGGGAAGTTTGAGGTTTGCTCATGTGTTCAGCGTCACCGACTGGGTGAGTGACTCCAGCTGAGGCTAAAACCCAGGTGTGTAGGGCGCCAAAGCCTTTGTGATTCCACCTCCTACAGCTCGGGTCACTTCCTGGAAGAAAGGTGACTCCTAGAAATGCCTCCCACGTGGAACTGATCTCCTCCTGGGAAGAACGTCTGTCTGTCTTATCGCCGTCGACCTTAGGCATGGATAGATACCCTTTTATTCGCCACCCACAACTGTGAGCCTGCACAGGAGGCAGAGCCGCGTTCATTCATTTTACGCCTCCTCAAGGGCTCAGCGCCTGCTAAGCAGATGCGCGTTCCTGTAGGACAAGGGGTGGCCACTGGAGACGCGGGTGCGACGTAGGCGATCACGCCCTCGGACGTCGCTGCGGACTGCGCTTCCTTCCGAAGAGGGAACCATTGAGAAGAGTGAAGCGATTATGTTTCACTAGAGACCAGCCGCGTCCGTGTGACTCACTTAGAAACTCACTGTTACGTATTTGGAGCCCGGGCTGACGACCTTCCGGGTACACCTCAGGCAGAAGCAGGTGCGCGATGGGAGGGTCCGCCCCGCCGCGCCCCGCCGGTGGCGCCGGCCCCACCCCCCTCACCTGCGCGCGCAACCCCGCCCCAGCGCTAGGCTCTGCACCCGCCGCGCCTGCCGTCCAGCTTTTATATGGCGCTATTTTGGTCGCGCGACCTGATTGGCCGGGAGCGGGCGACTACACGCTCGCGCGCCTCAGGGAGGGGCCGGGATCTGGGGGAGGGGAACTTCCGGCGGCCGCGCGGAACCTGGGGCGGTGGAGCGGGACTGCAGCGGTCTCCGGGGGTGCTTTGAAACCTCTGTACCTAGTCCGCAATCTGTCAGTGGGGTTATATTTTAATAAAAGAGCTTGTGTGTCCGAAAGGGATTTGTCAAGAACCAAACTCACCCTTCTGGGATGGAGTTGCCAGATGGCGGGAACAGGCGGCGTAAACCTTACCAGACGTGAGCCCAGGCTGCTCAAGTGTCATTCGCGTCCTGAAGCTCTTGCCTGCCCCCCTTTGCAGGCGCGTCTTCTGCCAACTCTACCTTGCCCTTTGCTAAACAAGCCCTCTAATGTTTTATCGTGCCTCACGTCAGACAATGGCTGGGCCTGCCTCTCTCCCCTTGGTTCTGTCCTCTCCCTTCTCTGAAGTCAGAAGAACAAAACACTCCTAAGATTTGCTAGAGGATCTCATTTCCACCACATTTCCCTGTCCTATCCGAAGAGCCACGTCTGACCTCCCCTGGTCTGGCTGCCCACCAATCAGGCAGCATTACTTCTCTGAGTCTCAAGGTTATTAAATTTCTTCTGGTGGCAGACTGGTTTTGTACTTTGGTGAAAGTGACCAAATAGGTACCAAGTGTGATTCATCAAAAAATCTTACACTTGGCCGCGCGCGGTGGCTCAAGCCTGTAATCCCAGCACTTTGGGAGGCCGAGGCGGGTGGATCACGAGGTCAGGAGATCGAGACCATCCTGGCTAACACGGTGAAACCCCGTCTCTACTAAAAAATACAAAAACTAGCCGGGCGAGGTGGTGGGCGCCTGTAGTCCCAGCTACTGGGGAGGCTGAAGCAGGAGAATGGCGTAAACCCAGGAGGCGGAGCTTGCAGTGAGCTGAGATCGTGCCACTGCACTCCAGCCTGGGCGACAGAGTGAGACTCCATATCAAAAAGAAAAAGAAAAAAAAAAATCTTACACTTAAAAAGATAAGCCAAAAGGACCATTCGAAGCCACCACTCCATATTGGATGGGAACTTAGCTTGAAAGGTGTTCTCTTAAGGATTTCTGTTTACTTCTTAGAATTACAAATATCTCTGGTTGGAAAGCCTATAAACACCTCTGAGATTTCCTGAGTTCACAACTTTGAAGATGATTTGCAGCTGGATGCAGAAAAAACAAACTTAGTAATTGTTGAATGTGGACATCAATGAGAAGTACTTTTGGCCCAAACGTCGTGGTTCACACCTGTAATCCTAGCACTTTGGGAGGTCGAGGCAGGTGGATAACCCGAGGTCAGGAGTTCCAGACCACCCTGGCCAACATAGTGAAACCCCATCTCTGCTAAAAATACAAAAATTGGGTGGGCATGTTGGTGCATGCCTGTAATCCCAGCTACTCAGGGCTGAGGCGCCGAATCGCTTGAACCCAGGAGGCAGAGGCTGCAGTGAATACAGATAATGTCACTACACTCCAGCCTGGGCTACAGAGCGAGACTGTCTGCAAAAAGAACTTTCAATGTGCCAGGCATTTTAAATGCTTAACAGGCATTTCATTTAATCCTCACAAAATCCCCATGACTTAGATACTATTATTATAATACCCATTTTACAGAAAGGGCCTAGAAAGCTTGCATAACATTGTGTCTGTACTTGGTTCCTGCCAGTGGGTTCGTGGTCTCACTGACTTCAAGAATGAAGCCACAGACCTTTGCAGTGAGTGTTACAGCTTTTAAAGATGGCCTGGGGCCAGGCGCGGTGGCTCATGCCTGTAATCCCAGCACTTTGGGAGGCTGAAGCGGGTAGATCACGAGGTCAGGAGGTTGAGACCATCCTGGCTAACACGGTGAAACCCCGTCTCTACTAAAAATACAAAAAATTAGTAGGGCGTGGTGGTGGGCGCCTGCAGTCCCAGCTACTGGGGAGGCTGAGGCAGGAGAATGGTGTGAACCTAGGAGGCGAAGCTTGCAGTGAGCCAAGATTGTGCCACTGCACTCCAGCCTGGATGACAGAGCAAGACTCCGTCTCAAAAAAAAAAAAAAAGAAAAGAAAAGATGGCCCAGACCCAAAGAGTGAGGGGTAGCAAGGTTTATTGTGAAGAGCGAAAAGACAAAAGCTTCCACAGCATGGAAGAGGACCCAAGTGGGATGCCACTGCTGGCTGGGGTGGCCAGCTTTTATTCCCTTATTGTCCCTGCCCATGTTCTATTTCTGTCCTATCAGAGTGCCCTTTTTTTCAATCCTCCCCACAATTGGCTACTTTTAGAATCCTGCTGATTGGTGCATTTTACGGAGCGTTGATTGGTGCGTTTTATAATCCTCTCGTTAGACAAAGTTCCCCAAGTCCCCACTCCACCCAGGAAGTCCAGCTGGCCTCACCTCTCAACATGACTGATGCAGCATATTAGTACCACAGCAGTGCCAGGATTCACACCCAATGTTGTCTGACTCCATGTGTGCCCTTAACTACTAACCTCTGCAATTTCTTCTTTTCTTGTCTTACCTAACCAGAAACTTAGTCTTAAGCCAGCCCAAAAGGAGTTGGGATCACTACCAGGTGTTATAAATCTTCAGGAAGACATTTGTCCTGCTGGTTTAAGAAAAGGATTGCTACTGCGAGGCATGGTGGCTCACACCTGTAATCCCAGCTGCTTGGGAGGCTGAGGTGGGAAGATCACTTTAGCCCAGGAGGTTGAGGCTGCAATGAGCTGTGATCACACCGCTGCACTCCATCCTGGGTGACAGAGCGAGACTGTGTCTTAAAAAAAAAAGATTGCTGTGAAAGGGAAAATAAGGGTGCCTACAGTCTCAACAATCTCCACTTCCCCTGAGCAACAGACCATATTAAACCTGCAGTACAAAGTTTCTGAAAAGGTCTCAGATTCTGCTGTGTTCGTCAATTTGGAGACCGACCTGTTTACAAAGTGGCCTCACTTAGATCCACTTGGTTGGTTAGGAACCGGGCCGCGAACCAATCATAAGAATGACTTTCAAATGTTTTTCTACACTTTCTTCCAAAAAGCTACAAGAACTACCTGATAGAAGTTCCAAATACGGTAGACACTGCAGTGGAAACTGCCTTAGAGCCAGGCAGGCTTGGGTTTAATCCCCAGTCCCTCAATCCCCCAACCCCTCTCTCTGAAGTCATATGAATTTCCAAACTTCTATGAACCTCAGATTCTTTATTTGTAACCTGTTTTGCTGAAAGAATTAAGTGAGATCTCTGAAGTTCCTGAATTATTGAGTGGTACAAATAGGTATTCAAACAAATGTTAATTCTCTTTTTTGCTCCTTCCCCTGAATGATTAAGAAGAAAAGCACCAGTCATGACTATTCTATCTTTATTATTCCTCTTACAGAGCTACATTGACTGTACTAAGTTTCATAGTCAGGTAGTAATTTACAGTAAGACTTAATTATCATCCATAACTTTAAATGTCCTTATCAAAACTTCAACATCACTTCCAAATACTAGCATTAGCTTTATGTCTGACATTCATTTAACAAAGTTACTAAAAATCTATTAAGTATAAGACTTTGGTTAATTTTTAATAGAACTTTCTGAAAACTTTTCAGCAAAATAGCCTATTGAGAAAAGTGGGTATGCTGAAAAACAAAAACAAAAAGCATGATTTACGAACAAGTATTAGGGAAATAGTATTTTTATTATTATAACCTGTTCCTTCTTACTGCTCCCAAGCTCCAACTCTGACCATAATTCTTAATGAAAATAATTAGGTCTGGTAAGATCAAATAAATAAAAAAGAAAACAAAGTTTATTGAAAATTAAAACACTGGGCTGGGCACAGTGACTCATGCCTGTAATGCCAGTACGTTGGAAGGCCAAGGTGGGAGGATTACTTGAGGCCAGGAGTGAGAGACCAGCCTGAGCAACGCAGTGAGACCCATCTCTAAATAAAAAAGAAAAAGAAGACACAAAGACAAAAAACTAAGAACAGAAAGTAGAATTTAACAAAAATTAAAGGTGTTCCTTTACAAACCTAATTCAGAGATGCTTTTCCCTTTAAAGCCATTCAGTACTTTTTGTCAATTGATTTTGCATTACAGACATGACCCATCATTTTCAACGCTGCTATCAGTCAAAGGGAGACTTTTAAGTCTTCACATATAAAGTTGTAAAATGTGCAGTGTGTGTTACACATCAGGGTAGCGGTGGATATTACTGCTAAAATACGAAATTTGCAAACCATTAGACATCCAAATAAGTTTTAAGTGAACAGATTTCCAGAAATTTGGAAAGTGTTAACAAAATGGTTTGAAATTAAGTGGAACAACTTTTCTTGCTCAAAAGGATATGACTTAGACAACATGTAATTGACAGCCAAACAACTGTGTGGATTAGTTGATTTAGTCAAATGAGCAGCCAGCTCAATAGAAAAGAAATTCAGAAAACTCAGTTTTTTAGACCACATTCACTTCTGCTTTTAGACTTAGCAATCTTTCACTTGTATCTAATGTGAAATTAATATATAATATATTAAGTATATAAGATCAATTATTGAAAAAACTGATAAGTTATTAGCTACAAAAATCGTAACATGAACTGAGCATGCACTGTAATAAATGCCGGATGCTGGAGTGGTTAGATACTATTATTATACCCATTTTACAGAAAGGGCCTAGAAAGCTTGCATAACGAGAGGATTATAAAACGCGCCAATCAATGCTCTGTAAAACACACCAATCAGCAGGATTCTAAAAGTAGCCAATTGTGGGGAGGATTGAAAAAAAGGGCACTCTGATAGGACAGAAATGGAACATGGGCAGGGACAATAAGGGAATAAAAGCTGGCCACCCCAGCCAGCAGTGGCATCCCACTTGGGTCCTCTTCCATGCTGTGGAAGCTTTTGTCTTTTCGCTCTTCACAGTAAACCTTGCTACCCCTCACTCTTTGGGTCTGGGCCTTTTTTTTTTTTTTTTTTTTTTTTTTGAAGTGGAGTCTTGCTCTGTTGCCCAGGCTGGAGTGCAGTGGCACAATCTTGGCTCACTGCAAGCTTTGCCTCCTAGGTTCACATCATTCTCCTGCCTCAGCCTCCCGAGTAGCTGGGACTGCAGGTGCCCACCACCACGCCCCACTAATTTTTTGTATTTTTAGTAGAGACGGGGTTTCACCGTGTTAGCCAGGATGGTCTCAACCTCCTGACCTCGTGATCTACCCACTTCAGCCTCCTAAAGTGCTGGGATTACAGGCATGAGCCACCGCGCCCAGCCCCGGGCCATCTTTAAACATAATCGCTTTGATTCTCCTTTTAACTCCTCTCATTGCCAGCAACAGTGATTTAGGGTGTGGTTGGCTCAGATTATTTTTTGCTGCAATAAAGGGCTGCTGTTGAAAATCTGCTTGTTCTCTAACTCGTTACTGTTGCCCCAATACCACATCTTCTGTTAAACAAAACTGAGGAGCCAAACGTTAGCAAGCAGTGAAAGTGTTCTCTACTACTGCTAAACAAGTGAACACAGCCATCACCCTGAAACCTGAGCATTCAATGAGAATCTACAGTTTAAATGGCTCTTTTGAAGCATTCATTCATCCATCCACTCATTCAACGAATAATTCTTACTTTCTATGTCCCAGGCATGTACAAATAAATAGGAATAGTTCGTGTTTCCTGCTATGGAAGGGCTTGCAGTCTAGTGGAGTGAGAGATGAATAAGCAAATAAGGCAGCTGAGAGCTAATTGCAACGATGGAGGAATTTAAGTAGGTGTGCAAAGGTGGAAGGATGGGGAAGGCAATGGAGATTGTAGGCAACACCAAGCACAAGGCTCATGATCTGGGATCGTCGAGGGATAAAGTCAGTCAAAACACAGATGGCTTGACAGCCACTCTAAGGCATTAGACCACCATCCTAAGGGCAGTGTGGAGCCTGTAGGCAGTTGAGAGAATATGAGAGCGGGGAGCCACGGTGGCTCACGCCTGTAATCACAGCACTTTGGGAGGCCGAGGTGGATAGCTCACTTGAGGTCAGGAGTTCGAGATCAGCCTGGCTAACACAGCAAAACCCCGTCTCTACTAAAAATACAACAATTAGCCGGGCATGGTGGTGCATGCCTGTAGTCCCAACTACTCAGAAGGCTGAGGCAGGAGAGTCGGTTGAACTCAGGAGGCAGAGGTTACAGTGAGCCAAGATCGTGCCACTGCACTCCAGCCTGGGCAACAGAGCAAGACTCTGTCTCAAAAGAAAAGAAAAAAAAAGACAGAGAGAGAGAGAGAATATCAGAAAGGCTGTTTCCTAGAGCCTGCTGACTGGCTTTCCATGCTGTACAGAAGGAAGAAAAAGGGAAGACCCGGCTCTAGTGTCCAGTTCTCCTGAGCTGCGGTGTTGTCCTTAATATTTGCCTTAAGATATTTTACTGTCTCTGTTTTACCCAGGACCAGAAGAACGTCAGGTGAAGTTGTAGGATGTTTAGGGAAAGCATTTTGCCAGATGTCATCAGTCATGGTTCTGTGATAGTGAACAAATGGTTCCAGCAGCCTGGGAGATCATTACCACATTTAATACATGCAGTGTTCTTATACATACAGACTTGGCCTTCTGTCTAAAAACTGCAAGTTGGAGGGTGTCTTAATGACATTGCTCTCTTCCTTGCTGTAAAATGCATGGTGAGGCTCTCTGCCAGCACCTTCTTGGAAGCATACAACACTCATTAAAGGCCCTAGCCATTGAGTGGATTAATACATTGCAGACTGCCACAGTCACTGAAGGGGCACGTTCTAACGTAAACATTATTGGTGATATGAAGGCAGCATTCCTGCCAAAAAAAAAAAAAATCAGAGCACGAGAAATACATAGTACAGAATGAACACCTAAAGATCAGTTCGGAGGTACATCTGGGCCTGGAAAGAAGTCACCGATTCTACAGAAACGGCTGTCTCCAAAGAATATGGGATTCAAAATCCATCAGAATGAAATTCAGAAGTGCTCATAACCATTCGTTGTGCCTTGCATTGAGGAATCTTGATTATTTCCTCGACGGTGAAACTAAGGAATTGTACCACATTTAGGTGGATCTGGGCAGGATGGCTCACCAGAGTAGCATTTCACAGCAGGAATCCTAAAAATGCACAGAATGCAAAATAAAGTCTTTTATGACTGCAGCGGAGTCATGAGACACATTCACCCAGTCCCGGGGCATGAGCCCCTTCTCCAAAGCTGCTCACCTTGGATGATGGGTCTGTGGCTGAAGCTCTGTGTGGTGATTGCATGGACTCTTGAGTGAGCAGCTTCACAGAGGTGCCCGAAAGCCTCTTAGGAATGAGCTGGTTCACCCCACCAGGCATAGGAGTCAAGATGGGCAGACCTTGGAAAGGCCTGATGTCTGGATGTTTTCCAGAGGTTTCCCAGGCATTCTCCAAGGACTGGAAGTTTCCAGGGGGTAGCCAGTGGCCTTTATTTTAGACCTGGCCACATAACAGTTTACTTGCCTGTAGAAGTACTGGCAGACTTTTCAGAGGAATTACTCAACTAAGGTATTTTCTTTCTTTTTTTTTTTTTTTTTTTTTTTTTTTTTTGTTGAGACAGAGTCTCACTCTGTCGCCCAGGCTATAGTGCAGTGGCCGGATCTCAGCTCACTGCAAGCTCCGCCTCCCGGGTTTACACCATTCTCCTGCCTCAGCCTCCCAAGTAGCTGGGACTACAGGCACCCGCCACCTCGCCTGGCTAGTTTTTTGTACTTTTTTTAGTAGAGACGGGGTTTCACTGTGTTAGCTAGGATGGTCTCGATCTCCTGACTTCGTGATCCGCCCGTCTCGGCCTCCCAAAGTGCTGGGATTACAGGCTTGAGCCACCGCGCCCGGCCAGGTATTTTCAAACTCGTGTTCAGGACTAAAATTTCTGGTAATAAAGAGAACAATCTGGCCGGGGGTGGTGGCTCATGCTTGTAATCCTACCACTTTCGGAGGCTGAGACAGGAGGATCACTTGAGCTCAGAAGTTTGAAACCAGCTTGGGCAACATAGTGAGATCTTGTCTCTCCTTCCTCCCTCTCTCTCTCTTTCTCTATGTGTGTGTGTGTGTGTGTGTATACACACACACATATATATAAATATATATCCACACATGTATATGTGTATATATAAATACATATACACATGTGTGTGTGTGTGTGTGTGTGTATATATATATATATATATTTTTTTTTTTGATTCAGAGTCTCGCTCTGTTGCCCAGGCTGGAGTGCAGTGGCACCATCTCAGCTCACTGCAAGCTCCACCTCCCGGGTTCATGCCATTCTCCTGCCTCAGCCTCCAGAGTAGCTGGGACTACAGGTGCACACCACCACGCCTGGCTAATTTTTTGGTACTTTTAGTAGAGACGGGGTTTCACCGTGTTAGTCAGGTAGTCAGGATGATCTCGATCTCCTGACCTCGTGATGCACCCACCTCGGCCTCCCAAAGTGCTGGGATTACAGGCATGAGCCACTGCACCCGGCCTTATGTATTTTTAAAAGAGGACAATCTAATTTGAAAACATATTCACTATGAAAACACCTAAACATGCATAAAATATAGCAAACTGCTCTTTAAATGCAATACCCAAAATAGTAATACCCAATAGTCTCAGTAACCTAGGGACTTCAGGATATCCAGAAGCCCTACTTCATCTCTATACATAAAGTGTGTCACAGACTGTTAGTGAAAAAGGACATAAAATCAGAATTTCTGAAGTCACCTTCTTGTTTTTTTTTTTTTTTTTTTTTTTTTTTTTTGATACAGAGTCTCGCTCTGTCGCCAGGCTGGAATGCAGTGGCGCAATCTTGGCTTACTGCAACCTCCACCTTCCAGGTTCAAGCGATTCTCCTGCCTTAGCCTCCCAGAGTAGCTGGGACTACAGGCACACACCATCATGCCCAGCTAATTTTTGTATTTTTAACAGAGGCGGGTTTCACCGTGTTGGCCAGGATGGTCTCAATCTCTTGACCTCATGATTCGCCCTCGTCGGCCTCTCAAAGTGCTGGGATTACAGGCGTGAGCCACCGCGCCCAGCCAAATCACCTTCTTAAGCTGATCCTTGTTACTGGTGTTGCTGATCCACATATATAAGGTCTTTGCAATCTATAATATTCCCATTCTAAAAGCAAACCAAGGCTTTCCTGTCTTCTTTCCTTAATAATTCAGTTCTAAAGCCCTTGAGATCAGTGGCCCACACAAAGAGAGTGTGCTAAGCAGGGCAGTGGCCTGGCAGAGTCAGGAGATTAGTTTCATACAGAGAGATTGAGCAAATAAGTAAATATACTGAGGATAATGAGTGTCGGGTTTCTCACTGTTGAAAGGGGGAGTTACAAGTATGAAAGGGGAGAAGCTGAATAAACCATGTAGCACTGCTTTGGAGTTGGAGGCATCAATATGCACTGTAGGTTTTCAGTATCTCTCTCTCTTTCTCTCTCTCTCTTTCTCTCTCTCTCTTTCTCTCTGTGTGTGTGCATATATTTTCTAGTTCTGACTATTAAAAGATACTAAAGCAGTGAGATCCCAATAGCAGCAAGTGCACCTATCACCAAAATCTTGATTTCTAAAAATCATTCTCTATTAAAAGGAGCAGGGCTTCCTGGTTCCACAGCTGAGTCAAAGAAAGTACAGAAGGAGCTTAGAACATCTTGTTTGGCCAGAAAGTCAGGAAGCACTCAAAGTATAATGGAAATAAGTTCAAAAGGACACAGAAGCCAATTTGAATGTACTCTCACTAGCCAAGTCTGGAACAATTAAAGTATCAAGATATATAATGGTAATAAGAGATGATAAATTCATCAAATAAAATAGGAATCCACAAGTCCATACTGAGATAGATAGATAGATAGATAGATAGATAGATAGATAGATAGATAATTAAAAGGGAAAGCTCAATGTTACCATAGCATGCAACCAGTAAGAATTACATGCAACCAGATAGAATTGGAAAATCAGCTTTTGCTAACCATCATAGTAATAATTAAGGAAGAAACTTCAATGGATGCTAAAACTAGTGACTGAAAGTTTGATGAGGAATAGGACATTTATATAGTCTCAGATAAGTACTTATTAAAAACAAAGAGAAAATAAGTAACTGATGCTGGAAAAACCTGACAGATACCACCTGAATCAAGCGATCAAAGTTAACATCTTTGGCTGACTAGAGTGCAAACATGGATAAGTCCAACAACCACATCACACATAACCAGTTCTCAAAATGACACACACATAGCATCAATAAACCATGAAGATGTTCCTGAGAAACATATAGTTTGCAAAGAAGCACAAAAAGGATCTGGAGGGGGTGGGCGCAGTGGCTCACACCTGTAGTCCCAGCATTTTGGAAGGTTGAGGCAGGCGGATCACTTGAGGTTGGGAGTTCGAGACCAGCCTGATCAACATGGAGACACCTCGTCTCTACTAAAAATACAAAAGATTAGCTGGACGTGGTGGCACATGCCTGTAATCCCAGCTACTCGGGAGGCTGAAGTAGGAGAATTGCTTGAACCTAGGAGGCAGAAGTTGCAGTGAGCTGAGATTGTGCCACTGCACTCTAGCCTGGGCAACAAGAGCAAAACTGTCTCAAAATAAATAAATTAATTAATTAAATAGGGCCTGGAGAAGAAGCAGGTCAACAATGCCAAGGCTGGGAGCATACATGCAGAGGCCATCATGGCCCTCAGAAATCCCAAGGCAGATCCCCAAAACCACAAGTTCAATTGACTTGTCCACATTGCTCAGCCCAAGTTCAGGAAGCGTGCTGGTACCCACATTGCCTGGGGCGCCCACGTCACCAGTGTCTCAGACTCTGTAGGCCAAAGGCTTAGGCCCGGTCTCCATCAGCGCAGGCTCCCAGAGGTTCCTCGGCCCCCATGAAGGCTCTCAAGCAGAGGCTTCCATCTGTTAATGTGAGGACAGAAGGACTGGTGTCTTCCTGGGTTGCCATCTGAATGGGCCTAGTGTCCTTTCTGTGCCATTTATAAATAAACTTCAGGCAAGAGCTGCCAAAAAATAAAAGTTAACATCATTGATAATGGGATAAACAGAACCACGTGCCCCCTGATAAGATACAGTAAGAACATGAATCATTTCTGCGAAATTCCTCCAAAATGCATAATCTGAATCTCTGAGAAAACATCACGCAAACCCAAATTGAAGAACATTTTCCAAAATAACGTGTATAATCTTCAAAATGTCACTGTTCTGAGAGACAAGGAAAGACTAAGGAACCGTTCCAGACTGACGGAGACTAAACAGACACGACAACTAAATGAAGTGCCTGATCCTGGACTGGATCATTTGGCTATAAAGAACATCATTCAGAGGATGGGAGGGGTGAGGGTTGAAAAATTACTTATTGGGTACAGTGTTCACTCTTTGGGGGACAGGTACACTAGAAGCCCAAATGTCACCATTATGCAATATACCATGTAACAAACCTGCATGTATACCCCTTGAATCTAAAATTTAATTATTAAAAATAAGATCATTTGGACAACTGGCTAACATTGAACAGGGTGTCCTGATCTTGATGGTTATACTGAGGGTATATGCAAGACTGTCTTTGTTTGTGGGCCATATATACTAATGTTTTTAGAGGTACAAGGAAATCATGACTGCAACTTTCTTTTTCTTTCTTTCTTTCTTCTTTCTTTCTTTTCTTTTCCTCTCTCTCTCTCTCTCTCTTTCTCCAGGGTCTTGCTCTGTCGCCCAGGTTGGAGTGCATTGCATGATTTCAGCTCACTGCCTCCTGGATTCAAGTGATTCTCCTGCCTCAGCCTCCCGAGTAGCTGGGATTACAGGTATGCACCACCACACTTGGCTCATTTTTATATTTTTAGTAGAGACGGGGTTTCTCCATGTTGGCCAGGCTGGTCTCGAACTCCTGATCTCAGGTGATCTACCCACCTTGGCCTCCCAAAGTGCTGGAATTACAGGTGTGAACCACCATACCAAGCCCTTACTTTCAAATTATTCAAGAACTAAAAAGTCCTTTGAATTATTATTGCAACTTTTCTGTATTTTTTATGATTTTTTTAAACCAAGGACTTCAAACACACTGAGGTTAACAAGTTTTGGCCACAATTGCTAGCATGCATTCACTAACCTGGAGGCGGGTACCCACTTTGTGCCAGGCAATGTGTCCCGCTGCCTTCCTGAGCCTGTGCTACTGACAGAAAGGATTTGAAGAATTGGACCTAGCAGCATTAATTTACTTTTTGAGGTCACCTGTCTATGGAAGTCAGAATCTACAGTACAGTGAAGACAAGCCTCTCCTTAACATTGAAGCTTCCTTACAATTAGGAGGGATGTTCGATCAAAACATGCTTAATTGTTGCCAAGGACTGAAGGACTTACTGCTCCAGGATATGTCATATGGAAACATATCCATGGGTAGATCCAGGTCTTACGATGCAGGTCTATGTTTTGTGCCCCAGACCATTTACAAAAAGTATTATACAGTTATGAATTTTTGGCCGGGCGCGGGGGCTCAAGCCTGTAATCCCAGCACTTTGGGAGGCCGAGATGGGCGGATCACGAGGTCAGGAGATTGAGACCATCCTGGCTAACACGGTGAAACCCCGTCTCTACTAAAAAAAATACAAAAAACAACTAGCCGGCAAGGTGGCGGGCACCTGTAGTCCCAGCTACTCGGGAGGCTGAGGCAGGAGAATGGTGTGAACCCGGGAGGCGGAGCTTGCAGAGTTGAGATCCGGCCGCTGCACTCCAGCCTGGGTGACAGAGCCAGACTCCGTATCAAAAAAAAAAAAAAAACTTATGAATTTTTAAAAAATCAGTATAGGACCTTGGAAGAGGGGCACACAAGCAAAGGACCGTGGAGCTCATGCTTGACTGGCTTCGCAGGAAATCTTCCTCTGACTGTGCACAAATCGGACGGTACCACGGCTGCTTGAGAGGCGACAAGGTCAATCACGTCCTCCATGCTGGTGTCCTTTCATCTGTGAAAATCAAAATGCTTCTGGGACTTCTCTCTCAAGATAAATCTAAGCCTGGAGTTGGGCTGTCCCTTTAGGCACTCTCTTGGTGTCAGCAGAATGATTGGACCCAGTTTTGAAGGAGAACGTGTTCACGGGAATGCCAGAGTTCTTTTTTTGTTTGTTTGTTTGTTTGAGACGGAGTCTCGCTCTGTCGCTCAGGCTGGAGTGCAGTGGCGCGATCTCGGCTCACTGCAAGCTCCGCCTCCCGGGTTCACGCCATTCTCCTGACTCAGCCTCCCGAGCAGCCGGGACTACAGGCGCCCACCACCTCCCCCGGCCAGTTTTTTTTGTATTTTCTTAGTAGAGACGGGGTTTCACCGTGTTAGCCAGGGTGGTCTCGATCTCCTGACCTCGTGATCTTCCGCCTCGGCCTCCCAAAGTGCTGGGATTACAGGCGTGAGCCACCGCGCCCGGCCCGTTTGTTTTGTTTTGAGACGAAGTCTCGCTCTGTCACCCAGGCTGGAGTGCAGTGGCGCAATCTTGGCTCACTGCAACCTCCGCCTCCCTGTTCTTTCTTTGACTTTCATCACTTCAGTTCCAGTGGTCCATTCTTCGACCATCGTCCCTAGTGGCCTGGAGACAGCAGAGGCGGGGACCACATCTTGCTCATCCCTGTAGACCTAATACCTAGCACTGTGCCTTGCCTGTGGCTGGCACTCAATTGTTTCGATTGGCTTTAGATAATAATATCAGCAAGGATTCTGCTTACTGACTGCTTATTCTCTGCCAGGTTGCTTGCTAAATGCATCCATGGATGCAGCTGTTAAAGTGCATGTATGGGCCGGGTACGGTGGCTCACACCTGTAATCCTAGCATTTTGGGAGGCTGAGGCGGGTGGATCGTCTGAGGTCAGGAGTTTGAGACCAGCCTAGCCAATGTGGAGATATATATATATCTGGGCATGGTGGCAGATGCCTGTAGTCCCAGCTACTCGAGAGGCTGAGGCAGGAAAATCGCTTGAATCCAGGTTGCAGTGAGTTGAGATCCTGACATTTCACTCCAGCCTGGGCAAATGAATGAGACTCCGTCTCAAAAAAAAAAAAGAATTTATGACTCAAGGGAGGGTAGAGGGCTCTGGGAGGCCTCCTCCCCACAGTACATGAGACTGAGATGGCTTGTCATCTTGGATGGCACCCACTGGGCCCTTGAGGGACTGAGATCTAGGATGAGGAAGTGCGTGGGGAGGGAGGCGGGGGCTTCTGCCCACAGCACACTTTGGTCAGCCAGAGGCCACTATAGGAGGCTCCAGGGAGTTATCTCTGAGATGGGCTCCCCAGAAAGGTGGGGCAGCATGGGGCACTGGATCAAGGACGGCAGGCCACAGGTGAGGGGCTCTCCAGCCATGCTGAGAGAAGGGGGAGGGGACCTGCAGCATCATGAGAAGGGTGGCCTTATGTTTTGTTTTGTCTTGTGACAGGGTCTTGCTGTCTCCCAGGCTGGAGTGCAGTGAGTGGCGTGATCTCTGCTCACTGCAGCCTCAACCTCCTGAGTTCAAGCCATCCTCCCACCTCCGTCTTCCACATAGCTGAGACTACAGGTGTGCACCATCACACCCAGGTAATTTTTATTTTTTATGGAGACAGGTTTTCACTATGTTGCCCAGGCTGGTTTTGAACTCCTGGGCTCAAGCGATCCTCCAGCCTTGGCCTCCCAAAGTGCTGGGATTCCAGGTGGGAACATCCACACCCAGTGCAGCCTTGTGTTTCTCCACCTCTCAACTGGGAAGCATCTCTGCACGCTGGCTAAATACTGCAAAGAGCAGACAGAGAAAGAGAGCAGCATTTATATACTAATAATGGCCACATTAAAAACATGGTTTCAGGCCAGGCCCGGAGGCTTACATCTGTAATCCCAACACTTTGGGAGGCGGGAGGATCACCTGAGGCCAGGAGTTCGAGACCAGACTGGCCAACACGGCAAAACCTCATCTCTACTAAAAATACAAAAACTAGCTGGACGTGGTGGTGCACACCTGTAATCCCAGCTACTCAGGAGGCTGTGGCAGGAGAATTGCTTCAACCCAGGAGGTGGAGGTTGCAGTGAGCCGAGATCGTGCCACTGCACTCCAGCTTGGGCAACAGAGTGAGACTCCGTCTCAAAAATAATAAATAAATAAATAAAAATAAAAATTCATGGTTTCATGTACAAATCAATGAAAAAAAAAAAACCACAAAGCATTGCATTGGCCTGAAGATTGTTTGCTCTGCCTTGTTAAAGGGAAGAGGAAGATAGAAAAAAATAGGGATTAAAAAGTGCTGGCAACTTTGGAAAATAAATCACTGCTGTTTAGATTCTTGCCCTGTAATCAACATTCCCAGTTGCTCTTCCAGAGGTCTGGCCCAGCCGGTGCTCAGCACTGCCTGACACCTCCTACCTTCTGGCTGGTTTATCTTGCAAAGGGAATATTTGGAAAATATGACACCCTCTTCTGCAAGTGCTCAGTGATTCTATTCAGCACAGCTCTTGGCTCTCATGGAGGGCTGGGGCGGGACACAGGCATTAGAACACCTAACACTAGGAAGTCCCTGTACTGAATCTGGCTACATCTCAGGTTAGATCATGTCCTGATGTCCTTTGGCTAAAATAGAGAGCCCGACGGACTGTGACATTTCAGTGTAAAGACGAGACTTGTTTCAAATATTTCAAATAATTTTTTCTACCCAATATATTCGTCTTAAATACTCCGAATCCTTTCCCCTGTGTATGCCCAGGGCAGTCAAGTTCTTCTAGGCCCCAGGGAATGAGGCCTTGCCGCCCTCTGGTCAAGGCAGGTCCAATTCTCCTGTCCTTCTCAGTGTCACCACTGCTCTGCCCCCTCAGGGCCATGAAGAGGGAGAAGAGAGCCCCTCCAGCCACCAGGAGCCTTCTGTTCTGGAGTATGTTAGCCCAGGGCTCAGAAGTAAACAAGAAGGCCAGGCACGGTGGCTCAGGCCTGTAATCCCAGCACTTTGGGAGGCCGAGGCGGGTGGATCACCTGAGATCAGGAGTTCCAGAGCAGCCTGGCCAACATGGTGAAACTCCGTCTCTACTAAAAATATAAAAGTTAGCTGGGTGTGGTGGTGCACGCCTGTAATCCCAGCTGCTCAGGCGGCTGATGCAGGAGAATTGCAGGAGGCAGAGGTTGCAGTGAGCGGAGATCACGCCACTGCACTCCAGTCTGGGCAACAGAGTGAGACGCCGTCTCAAAAAAAGAGAAAAAAGAAGTCAAAAGGAGGGCCAGGCGCGGTGGTGCAGGCCTGTAATCCCAGCACTTTGGGAGGCTGAAGCGGGTGGATCACCTGAGGTCAGGAGTTCCAGACCTGCTTGACTAATATGGTGAAACCCCATCTCTACTAAATACAAAAAGTTATCTGGGCGTGGTGGCACATACCTGTAATCCCAGCTACTTGGGAGGCTGAGGCAGGAGAATCGCTTGAACCTGGGAGGCAGAGGTTGCAGTGAGCCAAGATCGCACCATTGTACTCCAGCCTGGGCAAAAAGAGCGAAACTCCATCTCAAAAAAAAAAAAAAAAAAGCTTCAGCTGATAATAATAACAACCATAATATGAACAAATATTCTACCGCTTATGCTGCCCCAGGCCCTACGCTAAGCACTTTCTATGTCACCTCATTTAATCTTCACACTACTCCTGTAGGATTAGTATTACTCTGCCCACCTTTCAGAGAAGACTAAATGTCAGTGAACCTCCCAGCGAGGCAGAATCCAGTTTTCAAGCTCTGAACTTTCCAACCCCTCTAATGGTCCCGGGCCTCGAATGGGGGACAGCGACCACACACGATGGGAGTTTGTCAGGTCACTTGTGGCCCCACAAGGTTGATCTGGGGTATCTTTATTCTCCTCCCCACGCAATCTTACCACCAGGACCCATCTCAGTGCCCTCACCCTAGGAAGCCTCCTCCCTCCAACTGTACCAGAATTCACTGACCAACTCCCCACCACCAAGTCCTCTCTGGTACTGTCAGTATTCAAAGTGTGGCCCACAGAACAGCAGCCTGGGGACTGCATGGTGGGGAAGGCAGACTCTCCGCCCCTTCCCCAAATGCACATTTTGACAAGACCCCAGGTGGCCCCAGTGTACCTAGGGGCTCTATCGTTTGTTTCTTCCTGTTGTTAAAGGAAAAGAAAAACTCTCGGGACCCCAATTTTTTCTCGGCAACAGGAAAAAATTAAGCTAGAAGCTGAGACATGCAAGAAGTTGCCTTTCTGTTTGTGCCTAAGCAGGTAGCTACAGATAAAAGGCTAAATATCCCCACAGGCAGCTACTCTATGTTCACCTTATGTAAAGCACCGATTTACAGACTGCTAGAGGAAACATAAATGATTGTTCCTCTTCCTGCTCCCTTTCCCTTGCAACAAATAGATTCCCATGCCCTTCCTCTTTCTTCTCCAGCCCACTTTTCCCCTCTAAACATTGAGGCCCTCAACATCATCTATGGAGAACGGCACAGACCACAGACTGTTTCTGTGATTCCATGTTTCTTCCTTCCTGGTCTGTCCTTAACCTTAGCAAAATAAACTTCTCAGTTGATTGAGATCTGTCTCAGATACTTTTTGGTTTACACTGTACAACTGAGCCCTTAACGATCATTGGTTTCCTACAGTCCTTGAGCTGTTTGTTAGGCAGCCCCTTTGTCTTTCTGGACAGATTCTAAGTGGAACGTACATTTGCCCAAACCACCCAAGACTGTCTGAACTGCCAGTAGAGCTGATGATCTGGAGTCCTTGCCCCTAGCATGATTCATCAGAGGCCCCGTTGAATGGTAGCGGAACTGTCACTATTATCCCAATGGCTCCACGGCCTCTCAGACCCCAACTTCCCTGCCCTTTGCTTGTGTCCTAAGGTTGCATAAAGGAACACTTGTTTAAGAACACCTGTTCAGGCTGGGCGTGGTGGCTCACACCTGTAATCCCAGCACTTTGGGAGGCCGAGACGGGTGGATCACGAGATCAGGAGATCGAGACCATCCTGGCTAACACGGTGAAACCCTGTCTCTACTAAAAATACAAAAAATTAGCCAGGTGCGGTGGCGGGCACCTGTAGTCCCAGCAGCTCTGGAGGCTGAGACAGGAGAATGGCGTGAACCCCGGAAGTGGAGCTTGCAGTGAGCTGAGATCGCGCCACTGCACTCCAGCCTGGGTGGCAGAGCGAGACTCCGTCTCAAAAAAAAAAAAAAGAACACCTGTTCAAGGTCTTCAGGGAAGACCGTGCCGGGAGGTTCATTAAAGAAGTGACACTTTGATTTGTTATGCTGAAAGAACCCAGCCCCAACTCCGGAATTCTCCCCTAGGGCTGCCTCTCTGGCCCCCACAGCTCAGGTATCCCAAGTGCACCCAATGCTCAGAGCATTCTTGGTGGTACAGCCCCGCCGAGTCAATGGGGAAGGCACCTCCTGCAGGCTCTGGAATTTCAGAGCCCTGCCCGTAAAAGACTCTATAGGAATCCTGTGGTCTCTGCCAGGCTACTGCCAAGTCCCCAGACATTGTACTTCTCCTATGACCTTTTAAGCAGCTCTCTGTCTTCTTAATCATCCATTTAACATGTGCATCGACCCTCAAAGAAAAACCACATATTTACTCTTTCTCACTTCCTGTGAGAAGGGTGGAGCCCACCACTGCCTGCTCGGCTGCAGTTTCTGTGACTCACTGTGGGAGGGGCCTTTCATTGGGCAGGGAAGGGATTTGCCGTCTTTGGAATGCAGGTGTGGGCTGCGCCTCCAGAAGAGCTTGCTGATAAAGGAGAGTTGTGGGAAGGCAAACCTGTTAAGTAACAGCACATCGTGGTGGGTGTGTGTGCATGGTACGTGTGCACGTGTGTGTGTGGTATGGGGGAGGGTGCGTAGTGTTCACGTGATGTTGGAGGGGTATGTGTGTGGTACATGGTGTGTGCATAGTGTGTGGTGTGTGTATGGTGTACCGTGTGTGTGCATGGTGTGCAGTGTGCGTGCGGAGGTGTGTATATGTGTAAAGTATATGTGTGTGGCATGTGGTGTGTGAGTGTGTATGTTGTACTGTGTGTACATGGTGTGTGGTGTGTGTGTGTGTGTGGTGGGGGTGTATGGGGTGCATGTGGTATATCTGTGTGTGTGGTGTGTGTGACATATGCGGGTGCATGGGTGTGTGTGTGTGATGAGGGGTCAGTGTGGTATGAGAGTGCATGCGTGTGTGCTATGTGGTGTGGGGTTGTGTGTGGTGAGTGAGGCATATGGTGTGTGCCTGCTCCTCCTTCAGTCCCTTGGAAGAAAGGGCCTTCTGTGTTCTAACAGCCTTTGGCAAGGCCAGAGTGCCAGAACATTCTCTCTGTAATGAGTGTCTGCTAGTCTACTTGGGTGCACCCCCAGGCTTGCCCTTACAGAGAATGTACCTCCTTATGGTGGGTGCAGTTGGCGTCAGAGTGTTTTGCCCCATTCTCCAAGGCCAGTCCCAAGCTTTCAGAGTGTAGGTCTGGAGGTGGCCTCAAGTCAAGCCAGGGAGGCCAGCCTCAGCCTCAGCATGGCCCCAGCTCAAGGACAAGGGAGTCCTGGGGCTGGGCCGGGCATCTGTACTCACTTACATGTGCAAGGCCCTTGAACCTTGGTCCATGTCCAGACCAGATCAGCACAACATCAAGGAGAGTGCAAACGCCAGAATTTCCTTTCCCTTCTCTGTTTGAGAGCTGGTGTTGTAGTAGGGTTAGGAATGAATTATGGAACTAGTCTTCTGCTTCCCATCTCAGTAGATCCAGAGTCTTGAGGCAAGCTAACCTCCCCATGCCTCAGTTTTGTTCCCCATAAAGGGGAACAATAGTAGCATCCGCTTCATAGTGTAGTTGTGAGGATTAAAAAGATTAGTTCATGGAAGGGGCTATGAATAGTAGCTGGCATACAGCAAGCTAACCATTATTCTTTGGGAACATGAATCAATGTCCTAGAGTGTAGCAGGGATGGGATAAGGGAGGCATTTTAATTCTCCAAAACCTAGGAGACAAAGTTCATCCAAAGATTTTTCTATACTGTTGAAAATAAAAACACCCCCAGGACACTTCTTCCTGTTCTTGGGGGGTACTTTTTTTTTTTTTTTTTTGAGACGGAGTTTCACTCTTGTTGCCCAGGCTGAAGTGCAATGGCACGATCTCGGCTCGCTGCAACCTCTGCCTGCTGGGTTCAAGCAATTCTCCCGCCTCAGCCTCCTAAGTAACTGGGATTACAAGTGCCTGCCACCACACCCGGCTAATTTTGTATTTTTAGTACAGACGGGGTTTCTCCGTGTTGGTCAAGCTGATCTCAAACTCCCGACCTCAGGTGATCCGCCTGCCTCAGCCTCCCTGGGATTACAGGTGTGAGCCACCGCACCCAGCTTGGGGAGTACATTTTTAGATGGCCTGTTAGCAAAGCTCTAATGCTGCTTAAGGAGAAGACACTACTTGAGGGAAAAATAGTAAACCTATGGGCCAGTATTCAGGCCTAAGTATTTTCCATTTTTAGAATTAACTCCATGGTCTCTAAAATATAAAAGAATATCAGTCCGGGCGCAGTGGCTCACGCCTGTAATCCCAGCACTTGGGGAGGCCGAGGCAGGTGAATCACTTGAGGTCAGGAGTTCGAGATCAACCTGGCCAACATGATGAAACCTCATCTTCTACTAAAAAATAAATCCATGTCACTGGAAAATGCAATACTATATTAATCACTTGTGCATCCATTCATTCATTTATTCAACAACCATTCATTTATTAATATGAATTATATTCCAAGTTTTACGTTAGATTGGTATTAAGGCTGTAAGGATGCAAGAGATATATGGCCCTGTCTTAATGTGACCATAAGCAGTCTACAACATTTTACATTATAATAGGGTCAATAAAAGAAGAAATATAGAAGATACCATAACATATTTACATCAGGATTTGTTAACTAGTTTGAAATTATAAAAGCAAATCTTCTTACATCCCCAGACACAAACATGCTATCTGTTGAGAAGTTGGGAAGCACATTCATAACTCAGTTGGGGGTAATTTAGAGGTTTACAGTCAGACAAGTCAAACAATAGAAGTCATTTGAGAAAAGGAAAAAACCGTATCTCCTCAGGCAAATGATTTCTAGAGGTGGCAATGTAAAACAAAAGAATTCAAAATTAGAATAGCATTCCCTTTCATAAGCACTGTTTACTATAATACCACGTATTCATGTAAACTCAATGGGTACCTCTTGTACCAAGAAAATCTACTGCTTTCATTAAACAAAAAGAACACTCTGGTTCCTTAGAGGAAAGGAATTGTTGTCACAGAAAACCTATTGCCTAGAAACAAAACAGCAACTCATCACCCCTTTCTTCCAGCCCTAGACACACCCTCACCCTCTTGCCTGCTCATTCCTCTTGACTCCAGAATTCTTTTAATAGTATCTGTGGTTGGAATAACTGAATTTTAAGTTTTAAACACCAGTCAATATAAAGTCCTGCCAAGTGCTAAGCATTTAATCCTATAGTCACAGCCTCTGAAATGGCTGCATTATAAAACAAGAAAACCACGGGGCTGGGTTTCCTTTCCTCTTCTTTTTCCAATCCTGAAAACCTCGCAGGCAGTGTCCGGAGACACTGTCTCCACCAGGAGCACCGGATGGTCCTTCTCCGGCTTTCATGCTTAGTGTGAAGATGGAATCATGCAACACAGCACTTCTTTTCAGAGTCTAAACCCATTGTAAAAACCCACGTCCGTTTCAATGCCAGATTTATTTCATTGCCTATTGCTAAGCCAAGATGAGCAACTCATCTCACTTTCAAATGTTATGTCTAACAGAACCATTGGCCGCGATGTTTGGAAGTGAGTTGCTAACCAACATTCTATAGAACAGTGTATTCAGTGATATGACTCACAGATAAATTACTTCACCCTCATGGACCTCAAACTGGGTGCGCCACTTGTTGTAGATTGACTCAGTGCTTAACCCTTTCAAGTACGGGGAAATTCTCACCAGTCTTCTTTCTCCACAAAGTCTCAAACATTTCTGAGTGGTGGCAAGGGTGTCTATAGAAAGCAGAAACACGGAAAACGGCAGGACATAGGGGACTGCTGCCTCTTAGAGTATGATTTGCTGTTCCTCAATACTGTATGTTTCAACCGTCAACAGGGGCAGTGATTCTAGGGAAATGCAAATTTCACCTGTTCCACAACTAGACATATAAACAGGGAAAACTCTTTCATCTCTAGTGATATGGGCAGATTTACACTCTAGAGTTCAATATTCCGTGAGATTAAACACTTCATCCTGTCCCGTGTGCCACCCTTTCGGAAACAGGCTTTAAAAGTGAGTTTCTTTTTGTCAGCATTCCAAGGTCTCAAACCCCTAATGCCAGCTGAAGGCCTGAATAGGAAGGAGAGGTCTGTGTACTCTACTCTGAGTATGTTCCGCCTAAATGTTTGTATGTATTCTCTCGCACAAATGAACAGGGACCTCACTGTGACGTTAGTGTGAATATTCAGTGGCAGTCATCAAGGACAGATTCCACATTCTCCCATTTCTTTGTGATTTGATGATCTCTCATTTTTTTTGAGACGGAGTCTCACTCTATCGCCCAGGCTGGAGTGCAGTGGCAAGATCTTGGCTCACTGCAAGCTCCGCCTCCCAGGTTCACACCATTCTCCTGCCTCAGCCTCCCGAAAAGCTGAGACTACAGGTGCCCGCCACCACGCCCGGCTAATTTTTTTTTTTTTTTTTTTTTTTGTATTTTTAGTAGAGACGGAGTTTCATCATGTTAGCCAGGATGGTCTCGATCTCCCGACCTCGTGATCTGCCCGCCTCGGCCTCCCAAAGTGCTGGGATTACAGGCGTGAGTCTCTCTCTGTCACCCAGGCTGGAGTGCAGTGGCGAGATCTCAACTCACTGCAAGCTCCGCCTCCCTGGTTCAGGCCATTCTTCTGCCTCAGCCTCCTGAGTAGCTGGGACTACAGGCGCCCGCCACCTTGCCCGGCTAGTTTTTTGTATTTTTTAGTAGAGACGGGATTTCACCGTGTTAGCCAGAATGGTCTTGATCTCCTGACCTCGTGATCCGCCCACCTGGGCTTCCCAAAGTGCTGGGATTACAGGTGTGAGCCACTGCGCCGAGCCAGCATGGCATAGTCTTAATACTGTTAATAAAGGGGTTATGATTTCTGCAAGAATTAAGAAGAACCTAGAGTCAGAAGCCGACCTGAGAAACTAGAAAAGTTGTTTTAAGAGATACCTTCACTTCATCACCTAAGCCCCCAGATGTGTTGACTGTGCCCCAGACCCCACCGTGAAGTGAGGCTTTTCCTCCTGGAACATGTTCTCAGGCCAGCACAGAGGTCCTCGGGGTGGAAGGGCATTGCCTTGGAGACACCTTGACTCTTTATTCCTCCTTCTGGATGAACTCAGGCAAGTTTCTTCAGGTCTCTTACTCTCAGGTTTCTTTTCTATAAAAATTAAGATTGTAACAGTCCCTGTCTCTATTTGTACAGGTTAAGTAAATAACACTGATAACATTCTTAGTGCCGTGTCTGACATGTGGTAAGTGCTTAGGAAACATTGGTCGTGATTAATAAGAAGTGAAATGGCCGAGCGCAGTGGCTCACGCCTGTATTCCCAGCACTTTGGGAGGCCAAGGCGGGCAGATCACGAGGTCAGGAGTGCAAGACCAGCCTGGCCAAGATAGTGAAACCCCGTCTCTACTAAAAACTACAAAAATTAGCCAGGTGTGGTGGCGGGCGCCTGTAATCCCAACTACTCGGGAGGCTGAGGCAGAAGAATTGCTTGGACCTGGGCGGCAGAGGTTGCAGTGAGCTGAGATTGCTCCCCTGCACTCCAGCCTGGCGAACCATGGTTTGGAATTATTGAGTGAAACCTGGGCTTTGAGAATAGGAGTGCTAGCCAGTTTGGATTGTGTGTTAGTTTACTCAGGCTGTCATAACACAATTCCACAGACTGGGTGGCTGAAACAACAGAAATTGATGTTCTCATCACTCTGTCAAATAGAAGTCTGAGATTAAGGTGTCGGCAAGGTTGGTTTCTTTTGAGGTCTCTCACTTCCGCTTGCAGATGACCGTCTTCCGCCTGTGTCTTCACATGCCTGCACCCGTCTGTCCAGATTTCCTCTTCTAAACACACGAGCCATATTGGATTAGAGCACAACTAATGACCTAATTTTAATTTAATTACCTGTTTAAAGACCCTATTTCCACATACAGTCACATTCCTAGGTACTGGGGAAGTTAGGATTTCAACAGAGGATTTTTTTTTTTTTTTTTTGGTGAGAAACACAATTCAACCTCTAAGAGTTCGGAAAATCTATCTACTTAGCTCGGGCCTTTTCCAGAAAATGAGATGGGGCCAGGTGCAGTGGCTCACACCTGTAATCCCAGCACTTTGGGAGGCTGAGGCAGGCGGATCACCTGAGGTCAGGAGTTCAAGACGAGCCTGGCCAACATGGTGAAACCCTGTCTCTACTAAAAATACAAAATTAGCTGGGTGTGGTGGTGCATGCCTGTAATCCCAGCTACTCGGGAGGCTGAGGCGGGAGAATTGCTTGAACCCTTGAACCCGAGAATTGCAGTAAGCTGAGATAGCGCCATTGCATTCCAGCCTGGGCAACAGAGTGAAATTCTATCTGGAAAAAAAAAAAAAAAAAAGGAAAGAAAGAAAATGAGATGGGCTTTGAAGAGACCAGGTAAAGGCATGCTGTACGCCCTGCCCTACCCAGCACCAACTCCACTCAAGCTTGGCCCACGAGGGGGCCCGCTGGCTGCTAGCACAGGCTGCCACATTGAAAGGGCTTCTTCTAACACCGCCCAGCTACAAAAAATGCACAGCCCCATGGGTTATGTGCTAAATGTTATCTCCTCAAATTCCTATGTTGAAATCCTAACACCCAATACTTCAGAATGTGACCTTATTTGGATTGGGATAGGTTCTATACAGAGGCAGTCAAGCTTAAAATGAGGTCAGTAGAGTGGGCTCTAATCCAAAACGGCTGGTGTCATAAAAGGGGAAATGTGGGCCCAGAAACATACATAGAGGAAGAGAATGAGAAGACAATGATAGAGCAGCCATCTACGGGGCAGAGAGGCCTGGGACAGATCCTTCCCTCAGATTGCAAGAGGAACCAGCCCCGTCCACACCTCGATCTTCTTGTTAAAAAAAAAAACAGAGACAGAGTCTAGCTATGTTTTCCTGGCTGGTCTCAAACTCCTGGCCTCAAGTGATTCTCCCTCCCTGGCCTCCCAAAGTGCTGGGATTATAGGTGTGAGCCACTGCACCCAGCAGATCCCAGGCTTCTACCTCCTAGAAGATGAGAAAATACATTTCTATTGTTTCAACCACCTGGTCTGTGGTACTTTGTTATGGTGGCCCTAGCAAACAAACACACCATGCTTTCGTCATGTATTTGACAACCATTTAATCAGTTTATCTGGTATGTTGGGCCTGAAGACACAATGAATAATAATATACATTTCCTGCCTTTAAGAAGCTTGTAGGCTTTGTGGAGGAACAATTACATTTAAAAAATCATTTGGGTTCAATGTGGCTGGCATTCCATCTTCTTATAAGTTGGGAAATACATTTTCAGCTTTTATTTTAATTTTGCAGCAAACACTGACTTTTGCTAAGAAGGAGCCACTCTTTGTGGGATTGGGGGACATTAGGCCTCCCTCAAGCCTCCTGTCCAAGTCACCTAGCTCCTAATCCAATTCAATTGCCCCCTAATATTTCCTCGGCACAGGATCAGAGCATCTTGGGGAAGGCAAATCGGATCTTACCACAGCTCAACCCATCTCCTCTCTGGCTTAAAGCACTTCAGTGACTTTCCATTTTCCAAGGATAAGTCAAATTCCATAACCCCTATGCACTGGCACGGTCTCCAGCCTCTGCCCCACTGGCTTTGCTTCCCACCCCAGAAACTTTGGCTTCTTTTGTGCCTGCATTGCTCTTCCCTCCTCTGTTGACCTGGTTCATCTACCATCCTCCAGATCTTAGTTTATTCATCATTTCTTCTAGGGAGCTTCCCTTGAGGACCCAGCTTAAAGCAAATCTCCCTTATAATAACTCTAGCACCATCTACAACAAATACATCTTCTTATCACAGCTGAAATGTTTTGACTATTTATGTATTGGTTTGATAACTCTAAGCTCTACAATGGCATGTCTATATTCATACACTAAAATATCCTTAGTGCTTGGACACATGGTGAGAACTTGATAAATATTCATTAAGTGAATCAATGAGTATATGAGTGAATGGGTCAATACTGATCCTTAGAATTTCCACCTGGGGAAGCAGTTAAGTAGTTGAAAACCAGGCCCAGGTGTAGTGGCTCACGCCTGTCGTCCCTGACTTTGGGAGGCTGAGGCGGGTGGATCACTTGAGCGTTCAAAACCAGCTTGGGCAACATGGAGTAGAGTAAGTAGAGTAAGTCCTTGTCTCTACTAAAAATACAAAAAAACTAGCCAGGCATGATGGTGCATAGCTGCAGTCCCAGCTACCTGGGGAGGCTAAGGAGGGAGGATCATTTGAGCCCAGGAGGTCGAGGCTGCAGTGAGCTAAGATTGTGCTGCTGCATTCCAACCTGGGCGACAAATGGAGACCCTGTCTAAATAAACAAATAAACAAACAACAACAAAAAAACAAACCAGAAAAGAAAACCAGTAAAGTATTAGTGAATACAGGAAAGTGAATACACATTTGAGTGCTATTGTGCCAACAAATTTTTTGCAAAGTTATTTGTCATTGAGAAGCTTATTTTATCTGTGAAAATTAAATTTCTCCTATGACACTTTCAATATATTTCTCAAATATTTACTTAACATTCTATTCACTACAAAATCTCTCATTCCACTTTCAGAGATTTTTTTTTTTCCCACAGACAGGGTCTCGCTTTGTCACCTAGGCTGGTGTGCAGTAGTGTGATCATAGCTCACTGCAGCCTTGAATTCCTGGGCTCAAGTAATCTTCCCTCCTCAGCCTCCCATAGAAAATTTTTAAGTAATTCTAATGTATTTTTGTTTAAACAACTGAACACCAGTTGACTCTTGACAAACTACCAGCTTTCATTGCTGTACTAAGAATTTGCTAGACCTTCTGGATTTAATTGAATATTGAATGAGTTTTAAGGAACTGTAGGGCAAAGGTGCACCTGCTTCATAGTTGATCTACGAAATGTTTAATGGGTTGTACTAGTGTGCAGAGGATTATGAGTCCAGAGGCCCAGCCCCGCAGGAGGTCATAATCCACCACGGTGCATATAAATGTAAACAAACATTACAGTGCAGCAAGATATGTGCTACCAGTGGAATGTGCAAAACGCTATCACCTTCACACAGCCCACGGAAAATATAAGGATTCTCTTACACCATGACTCCAACTCTCCACATTTCAATATGTGTTATGATTTGAGGAGGAAATATATTGAATAGAACAAGACTTAATTGCCTTGATAGTCCACTAACAGAACAATTAATTTCATAGTTGTCCTTCTTTACCTTTTAGAAAGAGGGAGCTAACATGTTTCCTTATGTTGTTAGCGTCTGTAAAAAAAATCAGTTCCTCTCTTCTTGTCGTCACTTTGTCCTTGTCTCCGTCTTCTGTTCACCACTGCCTCCCTGCAATGTATCATTATTTTTTAACTTTGTGGTTGGTCTTTTGGCACTGGTCTCCCTAAGGGAGATGAATTAATATTTCCTAAATCCCCTGACTTTTGCATGAATTCTTGATCTCTGGCTTTTATAGAAATAGAAAATAAGCCATTGAAGAGTTTAGAGTAAATGGGGAAGTCAGAATCCTAATTTACAGGCTCAACCTTTCAGTTAGGTTTGGGGTGTATGTAATGAAGCTCTCTACAAACGATGTGGAAATTGAAACAGGAAATGAAAATGTTACCCATTTAGTGCAAATGCTCTGTTAGCCACAAGCATAATTTATCATTAAGTACTTCTTTTCTAATGCTACTGGGTAAAATTGTTGTGTTGAGTCAAAATGTTTTCAGCTAATATACTTTTTAATCCATAAGCCCCAATTAGGTTTTGAAAATATTGAGAAGTATAGCTATTATAAAGTATCTGCATTCATGATTTACAGAAAGTAGAGTTTCTTTTTCCTTTTTTTTTTTTTTTTTTTTTGAGACAGGGTCTCACTCTGTCACCTAGGCTGGAGTGCGGTGGTGTGATCTTGGGTCCCTGCAGCCTCTACCTGCCAGGCTCAAGTGATCCTCCCACCCCAGCCTCCTGAGTGGTGGAGACTATAGGCACACACCACCAAACCTGGCTAATTTTTGTATTTTTCGTAGGGATGGGATCTCTCTGTGTTGCCCAGGATGGTCTTGAACTCCTGGGCTCAAGTGATCCTCTTGCCTTGGCCTCCCAAAGTGTGGGATTCCAGGCATGAACCACCGCACCCAGCCAAAAGTGGAGTTTCTTGTTAGCAAACAAAAGATGTTCCTTCTAGCAGTAGAGGCAGCTATGCCTCTGCCTGGTGACCTAGGTGACCTGCAGGTGAGAAGAGAGCCTCTTTCCTTACTAGGTCTCTGTTTCCTGGACCTCAGCAAGACTGTTTAGCCAATCACATGTAGAGTTACGTGATAAGCCAAATGGTCGTTCATTCACTCATCCAATCATTCATTCAATCAGCTAATATTTATTGAGTGCCTTCAGTGTGCCAGGTAAAGTGGGTGCCCATAGAGTGTACGTTCTAACAAGCAAAAAGATCATAAATGTATGAACAAATTGCTATGTACTCTAACGTTGGGTAGAATTAAGTGTTTTGAAGACATTGGAGCAGAAGAAAGGGTTGGAGTTGATGAGAGCACTGTTTCAAATAGGGTAAACAAGGAAGGCTTTCTGAGGAAGCCGCATTTAACAGATCCCTGAAGGAATTGAGAGAGAGCCATTAAATACCCCAGGGGAAGCGTGTCTCAACAGGGGGAGGAGCAAATGCCAAGGCACTAAGATGAGGGTATGTCCAAGATTCAATGTCTGGACACTTTTTCTTTCGTATCTTAATTGAATTGAAACCACCTTCGAAAAGACTGAAACAATGAGAAAATTATGACAGTGCAAGAGATCTATTGATCTAACCAACTCCATCTTGCCTTTAATCTCCAAACTACCTTTGGTCATTCCCGGGTTTGGGTCAAGCTGACAAATTTAGTTTATGGTTTAAATGATAATCCCCCTTCCCCAAAACTAAACCACCCTTGTAAAAGTAACCACCAGCTTAGGAGGATGAGAGGGGCCTGAACTCTGCTAAAATGTAAGAATAGTTAAATGACTACCAGCTGCCATTGCCGCCCAGCATGGAGACTTTGTACCGAGTCCCATTCTTAGTGCTCGAATGTCCCAACCTGAAGCTGAAGAAGCCGCCCTGGCTGCACGTGGTGTCGGCCATGATTGTGTATGCTCTAGTGGTGGTGTCTTACTTCCTGGTCACTGGAGGAATAATTTATGATGTTATTGTTGAACCTCCAAGTGTTGGCTTTATGACCGATGAACACGGGCATCAGAGCCCAGTTGCTTTCTTGGCCTACAGAGTAAATGAACAATATATTATGCAAGGACTTGTATCCAGCTTCCTGTTTACAACGGGAGGTTTAGGTTTCATATTTCTGGACCGATCAAATGCTCCAAATATCCCAAAACTCAGTAGATTTCTTCTTCTATTCGTTGGATTCATTTGTGTCCTATCGAGTTTTTTCATGGCTAGGATATTCATGAGAATGAAACTGCCAGGCTATCTGATGGGTTAGAGTGCCTTTGAGAAGAACTCAGTGGATACTGGATTTGCTCCTGTCAATGAAGTTTAAAGGCTGTCCAATTCTCTAATATGAAATGTGGAAAAGAATGAAGAGCAGCAGTAAAAGAAATACCTAGTGAAAAAACAGGAAGTGTATTGAAGCTTGGACTAGAATTCCTTCTTGGTATTAAAGAGACAAGTTTATCACAGTCTTTTTTTTTTTCCTGCTGACCTATTGCTGTATCAACGATGTTGAGTAGCATTTTCTTCTTAGTTTTTCGTTTCTTAAAGAAAAGATGCTCCATATTTACAACTATAATATCAAATAAAGGGATTATTTTTCACAACCCCCTTAACACTTTTTGGAGATGATATTTCTGATGTTCAGAAATTAACATAAAATCAAGAAGCAAGATTCCATAAGCTGAGAACTCTGGACAGCTGATCAGGTTTACCTATGGTGCTTTACCTTTAACTAGAGTGTGTGATGGTAGATTATTTCAGATACGTATGTAAGATTGCTTCCTGAACAATAAGATGTAAGAAAGGAGCAGAAATAAATACTTTTTCTAATTAAAAAAAAAAAAAAAAAGACTCCCAGCCTTTATTCCGGAGGTCACAAGATCTGCAAATTCCCTATTACTCCTATAAATGACATCACTATTATAGAACCTGAGACTGGCCTTTTGAGATGTCTTTTCAGGCTTTTGCATTGCTGACTACCAGATGGCCCCAGCCAGACCAGCAACTCCTCTGGGGGTCCACCCTGAAGAGGACTTAGCACAAGAGGGCCGTTCTCCACTTCCCTGTGATTGCATCCCCAGCCAATCAGCATTCTTCCTTCCTTAGCTCCCTGCTCACTAAACTGTACTTGCTTCTGAACTGTACTAGCCTCCGAATTTCTGGGGAGATTGAGTAGTGTCTCTTTTTCCATGTGGCATGGCCAGTCTCAAATCAATTAAACTCTTTCTTTACTGCAATGCCATGGTCTCAATGGATTAATTTTGTCTGTGCAGCAGACAGGAAGAACCTGTCAGGTGATTGCAAAACCAGGAGCAACATATTCAAAGTTAATCTCTCAAGTGAGATCAACCATTTTCAAACTTTAGTGTTCCTCAGTGATTCATTAGAGTTATCAGAGCTCAATACAAATTTGTTAATCTGGGAAGATTTAAGACATTTATTTCCTACTCTTTTATACTTTCTAGTAGCTAGTATGTATGTATGGAGCAGGGTAGGGGATTCAGACAAGTACAGGACAATAAAAGGGAACAAAAATTACAGGGTGAAAAAATGCACCCTGACCAGTCACAGTGGCTCACACCGGTAATCCCAGCACTTTGGGAGGCCGAGGTGGGAGGATGACTTGAGCCTAGGAGTTCGAGACCAGCCTGGGCAACATGGTGAAACCCCATCTCTACTAAAAATACAAAATTATCTGGGCGTGGTGGTGGGCACCTGTAATCCCAGTTACTCAGAAGGCTGAGGCAGCAGAATTGTTTGAACCCAGGAAGCAGAGGTTGCAGTGAGCTAAGATCGCGCATTGCACTCCAGTCTGGGCAACAAGGGCAAAACTCCATCTCAAAAAAAAAAAAAAAAGAAACTTGCTTTTCTACCTCAGATCACCAGCTTGCCATAGTTTATTCCCTTCCCTTTATCTGGGCTCTGATCTCTCCCACATCAGAAGAAAGACTTTAGGTACTCTCCTTACTGCCCTCAAAGAATGTCAGCTATTTATACTCTGACCTCATCACACTTTGTACCTCTCTCTGGTTATCTATGTGCATCTTATCCATCGCCCTCACTGGCTTTGCTGGAAAGTTTATATTTAATAATAAAACTACTTTTCTTTTTCTTTTTTTTTTTTTTGAGATGGAGTCTTGCTCTGTCACCAGGCCTGAGTGGAGTGGCACAATCTCGGCTCACTGCAACCTCTGCCTCCCGAGTTCAAGAGACTCCCCTGCCTCAGCCTCCCGAATTGCTGGGATTACAGGCTTGTGCCACTATGCCCAGCTAATTTTTTGTATTTTAGTAGAGATGGGGGTTTCACCATGTTGGCCAGGATGGTCTCAATCTCCTGACCTTGTGGTGTGCCCACCTCGGCCTCCCAAAGTGCTGGGATTACAGGCATGAGCCACTGCGCCGGGTCAAACTACTCATGTTTTGCAGTGTGTCTGTGTTGATCTGCTACAATGATATCTGTCCCTTAGACCTATGATTTCTGGATAAAATTCCATCACTATCTTCTTTCCTAAAAACCTGCATCCCACTTTGGTGTGTCACCTTAAAACAATTTCTCTATAAACCTCAAGTAAATGATGATTAGTGTCTACTATGGAAGGATTTGTCTTGTTTAAAGTCTATGAGTGCATATGCTGGGTCTGAGTTTGCTCTTAAGAAGAGGAAACTCGCCAGGCGTGGTGGTTCACGCCTGTAATCCCAGCACTCTGAGAGGCTGAGGTGGCCTCATCATTTGAGGTCAGGAGTTCGAAACCAGCCTGACCAACATGGTGAAACCCTGTCTCTACTAAAAAAAAAAAAAAAAAAAATTAGCTGGGAGTGGTGGCACATGCCTATAGTTCCAGCTATGCAGGAGTCTAAGGCAAGAGAATCACTTGAACCCAGGAGACAGAGGTTGCAGTGAGTCGAGATCGTGTCACTGCACTCCAGCCTGGGTGACAGAGCAAAACTCCATCTCAAATAAATAAATAAATAAATAAATAAATAAATGGAATGTATTATAAAAAGAAGAAGAAACTCTTCAATATAACACATAGGGTCAGAAAAATGAAAAAGAAAAATAAAGAAGCAAATAAAGAAGAGCAAATCCCTCAAAATAGAAGCATACATTTTTGGATGTTCATAAAATATGCAGAGGAGAAAGGAGGCCTGGTCTGATCCAACTGCAGATGAATATTGAACCTTAGACATATTCCCTTCTTTCTAATAGTAATTAAAAGGTTTAGTTTTGTTTTTTACTTCTTGTTGTCTAAATGAAAATCAAAACAAAGCAAAGCTGTGACAGTACTTTGTAACTTGGATGTGCTTTGGAAATGTATCTTCAAGGGTTGGCAACAATGAGACATAAATATTAACAGCTGGCACTTGTATCATGTTCTTCTTTGATAAGGCAGATTTTATCAGCCCCACTTTGAGAGAAAGCTGCGGTCACTGAGGTCACCCAGCTCCTCAAAGGTAGAGTTCTGTTTCAGACCCAGGTCTCTGATTCCAAATGCTTGGCTGCGTCTGCCACCCACCCTCTTTCCACAGGAGAATCTGGTTCTCCACAGAAACCAGGAAGGCCTGCAGAGCCGGAGGGCATGCTCTGGTTGCCGTCTTTCATTCCAGCCTGAAACAGATCCTTTTGGAAGGACTCTCGGCTCTTCTGGCCTCTGTCTTCCAAGCCCTTACACACAGACACACACATACATACACGCACATAGGCACATACGCACACACCCACACACAGCCTTAGAGAACAGAACTGGGTGTGGAGTCTCTGCCTGTTCCACCGTCACATTTCCACAGAGCCAGCCAGGATTCTGTGGTGTGGGAGTGGGAACCAGGATCTTCCTGCCACCCAGGCAAGAACGGGCAGCGCCACGTAGTCACCTCAGCAATTCTCGCGATGCAGGGGACGGATGAGGCCTCCAGGGCTTGTTGGCCACCGCGTCCCCCTCCCTCTGGAAAAGCTTCTCAGCTCCAGTGTTCTGCCAGCCAGCCAGTTTAGTACATACCTATTAGAGGAAATGGTGACTAACGTTTATTTATTGAGCATCTGCTATGTTCAACACACAATATTAATTATTGTTTTATTAATTGATTGATTAATGTTATTAATTATGATTGTTTTGATTTAATTGTTTTAATAAATTTATTAGTTTATTGTATTATTGTTATGATTAAAATTTCCGGGGCACTCTCCAGGTGCATGAATTGACTCTAATGAGTAGCACAGTGACTCTAGGTGTTGTGGTTATTTTACAGATGGGAAAGGACAGATTGCTTGGGAATCTTGCTCCAGTTTATACAAAGGGTGAGTGGCAAACCCAGGTCTGTCTCATTCCAAAACCACTGAATTCCAAAACCACCTACCTCTAATAGCAGGTGTTATGGGGTGAATTTTGTTCCCCCAAAATATATGTTGAGGTCCTAACCCCCGGTACCTCCTAATGTGACCTTATTTTGAAATAGGATCATTGCAAATGTAATTAGTTTGAGGTCACACTGGAGTAGGGTGGGCTCTTAACCCAATAGGACTGGTACTCCCATAAGGACAGAAGAGACACAGAGGGAAGATGAGGCTATGACCACAGAGGCAGGGATGACAGTGATGTTGCCACTAGCTAAGCAATGCCTGGGGCCAACAGAAGCTGGAGGAGGCAAGGAAGCATCCTGCCTTGTGGGTTTCAGAGGGAGACTTCTAGCCTCCAGAGCTGAGAGACAATACATTTCTGTTGTTTTCAGCCCCCAAGTTTGTGGTCCCTTGTGACAGCAGCCCTAGGAACCTGGCACAGCTGGCAAGGGAGCAGTGAGCGAGTGAGCAGAACTTGAAGTTAGGGGAGTGGCTAAAACAGAATGGGAAGGTCTGGTCTGCTGCCTTTGCGCTGGGTGTTAAAGGATAAGTAGGGTTGAGGAAGTAGAGAGGTGGGCTGCAGGAAAATACAAGTCCAGGAGCAGCAGCAGGGCAACTGCGATCAGCCTGGGAGAGAGTAGAAGCCCTCATGACTGCAGCGTAGGAGAGAAGAGGGTGGTGGGTACACTGGCGGTGGGAATCAGATTCTGGAGGGCTGTGGATCCTCCACACAGGACTCTGGGATGCAGCCATCAGCTGTCTGCTCCCCAGCACTCCCTGTGCCCCTGCTCAATGAGTCAGGCCTCCTAGGACCCAAGTTGTTTCCCCTGGGCTCAAGACCCATCTTGCCTGAAGCAGGCATCCCCTTGCTGTGTTAGCCACAATGTGTACCCATTTCTGCCTCAATTTCTTTCTTTTTTTTTTTTTTTGAGACGCAGTCTCACTCTATTGCCAGGCTGGAGTGCAATGGCGCAATCTTGGCTCACTGCAACCTCCACCTCCCAGGTTCAAGTGATTCTCCTGCCTTAGCCTCCCGAGTAGCTGGGATTACAGGCATGTGCCACCACGCCTGGCTAATTTCGTATTTTCAGCAGAGATGGAGTTTCTCCATGTTGGTCAGGCTGGTCTCCAATTCCTGACTTCAGGTGACCTGCCCGCCTCAGTCTCCCAAAGTGCTGGGATTACAGGTGTAAGCCACTGTACCCGGCCTGCCTCAATTTTTATAAAGCATCACCTGCCTTATAAAAGCAGGTGTAGCAGCCTGGTCCTATGGTGGAAGGACCCTCCTCTTCTTTTTCACCTCTCACAGGATCTGGAGTCCTTTCCCTGACTTGGAGGGGCTTGGGCCCTAGGATATTCCCTGAGTCTGGTCAGCTCCTCCCTGCCCTGCATCCTCCTGCCCTGTGCGACCCTTTCAATGCCCCACCCCTCCCTGCCTCCTGCTGCTGAGCCTCCCAGACCCCAGTCTGCCCTGGTCATGCCCTCTGCACAAGGTGGTCGGCCTTCCCAGCTTCACAGATGGGCGTGGTTTCAGGTCCCAGCTTCTCCCTGACTGCCCAGCCTGCCCAGGCTTTCTTGGCTCCAGCCAGCCCTGTCCTGAGCTATGTCACTGAAGGTTTGGGAGCAGGAGTGTGCTGTAATCCAAACCACAGCTCTGGTTTCTCAGTCAACGCTGAACTAAAAAATAAGCCATGTGGAAGTGTTGCCTGGCACGAATGATGTGCTTAATGACGATCCGTTGGTCGAATGAATGGATAAAGGGGCAAACGTGAAGATTGTTGTAATTGCCCAGGGCGGAGGAACTGAGCTTCTCAATATAGCCTTATCTCATTTCACACCCAGCCAGCAGCAGGACAAGGTGGAGTGGGGCCTGGGAGGTGAGGCTCTGTGATGCAGGAGAGCAGTGAGGGCTTTGCCAGTCAGCTGTCTAGGGGTAGCCCTGGCTCCGCCGCCTCTGGCCACACACCTTGGGTAGGCCACTTAACTTCTGAGCCCCTGCTTCCTCCTTCGTGGGGAGGAGATATTAGTATCCACCTCTCAGAGCAACCTGAGCCAGTAAATATGGAACAGGTGATTTTTACGGCTCGTGGTGATCTGCATCCAGGAGATTGGTCAATAGGGTAGGACTCCCACATCCTCGATTCTAATTCCTTGGAGAAGGAATCAGAAGAGCAAATGCCACCCAGGTTCTCAAGGGTCTGGGCATCTGCGGAAGGAAGGTACTTGGCAAGCACCCAGGTGAGGGAGAGAACAAAGCTCCAATAATCAGGACCATCCAGTGTGCTTAATTAGTAAGAATAAATAATGCATGGCTGGGAAAACAGACTAGTTACATTTCTGACCAGATCCAGGGAGCAAGCTGAAAACACGAAGTCGCACAAAGCCAAAGTCGGGCCACCCTGACACGTGTCCAGTGCTGCAGCCCAAGGCTGTTGGGTCCAGCTCGGCCCTTGGGGCTAGCAGAGGGTTCAGGTGGACTGAATTGGCTCTAGCTAGGGGGGAGAGGGCTCTGGAGGCTGGGAAGGAGGAAATGGATATAAAAGTGGAACTGTCAGGGATTAGAACAGAGGATGTGGTGGGAAAGGGAGGAAAGGAGCTGAGAACAATGCAGAAATTAGGAACCAGTGAACGCCAAGCAGGTACTTGAGAGCCTTCAGGGGTGAATTGACCGTGGGTTCTGCCTGGCAGAAGCCTTGGAGTGGAAACAAGGATTCTTGTACGACTCCCTGAGTGACTGGGGGTGTGCAGATGGCAAGGCTATGCTGCCCGGTTACTCACACGACAGGCAAGCCAGGCCGTGGTCCTGACTGTGTGCCTAGCTCCTTGAGCAACAAATGAGTCCTTCTCAAATGACAGAGCATTCACTTTTCCAGAGATTGATTGATTGATTGATTGATTGATTGATTGAGATGGAGTCTCACTCTGTCGCCCAGGCTGGAGTGCAGTGGCACGATCGCAGCTCACTGCAAGCTCCGCCTCCTGGGTTCACGCCATTCTCCTGCCTCAGCCTCCCAAGTAGCTGGGACTACAGGTGCCTGCCACCGTGCCCGAATAATTTTTTGTATTTTTAGTAGAGACGGGGTTTCACCGTGTTAGCCAGGATGGTCTCGATCTCCTGACCTCGTGATCCGCCCGCCTCGGTCTCCCAGAGTGCTGGGATGACAGGCGTGAGCCACCACGCCCGGCTGGGATTTATGTTTTAAATAATCACAATAAGTTTAAAAATAGAGATGGCGGGTCCCACCATGTTGCCCAGGCTGGCCTCAAACTCCCAGGCTCAGGTGATCCTCCTGCCTCAGGCTCCCAAAGTGCTGAGATTACAGGCGTGAGCCACTGCACCTGACCAAAACAATCACGATAATTATAACTGAGTAGAAATGAAACATCAGTCTGAATTATATAACAAAAATTTATTTTTAAAGAATGCTGGCTGGGCGTGGTGGCTCACACCTGTAATCCCAGCACTTTGGAAGGCTGAGGTGGGTAGATCACTTGAGGTCGGGAGTTCTAGACCAGCCTGGCCGACACAGTGAAACCCCATCTCTATTAAAAAAAAAAATACAAAAATTAGCTGGGCATTGTGGCGTACACCTGTAATCTCAGCTACTCAGGAGGCTGAGGCAGGAGAATCACTTAAACCTGGGAAGCGGAGGTTGCAGTGAATGGAAATCATGCCACCGCACTCCAGCCTGGGAGACAAAGTGAGACTCCATCTCAAAAAAATAAATGAAATAAAGAATGCTTCACATTTAACAATCAAACAATAAGCATGATACAAAGAAACAAAAGTTAAGGTGAAATATTTAGTGGAACAGCTCCTGCAGAGATCTTCTTGAGATTCATTTGCTTACAGTGGAATCTCAGGAAGATCCATGGTGAAAAAAGAGGAACAATGAGGAGAAAATGTGCCCCATCAGAGGTTAATTTCTACTGCTGCAAAGACATAGCCCACAGATGCAAGAATGCACAGACCAATGGAACAGAACAGAGAACCGGCAGACAGACCCAGGGACACACAGGAACGTAATACACCATAACGGTGACATCACAAATCAATGGGAAAAGGATGGATCATGGTCGGTGGTGGCAGCTCATGCCTGTAATCCCAGCACTTTGGGAGGCTGAGGTGGGAGGATCACTTGAGGCCGCGAGCCTGGCCAACATGATGAGACCCTGTCTCTACTAAAAATACAAAAATTAGCTGAGTGTGGTGGTGCACGCCTATAATCCCAGCTACTCGGGAGGCTGAGGAAGAGAATTGCTTGAACCTGGGAGGTGGAGTTGCAGTGAGCCGAGACTGTGCCATTGTACTTCAGCCTGGGTGACACAGCAAGACTCTGTCTCAAAAAAATAAATAAATAAAAAACGAAAGAGTGGATCATGAAGTAAATGCAGCTGGGAAAACTGGCTATCTGTATGGAGAAAAATAAAATTTAACTGCACAGAAGGGTGGACTCTATTTTCAGAGAAAGTCCCAAATGTGGATGGTAAACTAAAATGTTAAGAGAGGAAAATGAAGACTATCTTTCTGAAAAGTGGGAGAGAAAATACTTCTAAAAATAAATGTTAAAAACACAAAGCTGGCCAGGTGCGGTGGCTGACGCCTGTAATCCCAGCACTTTGGGAGGCCAAGGCACGTGGAGATCACCTGAGATCAGGAGTTCGAGACCAGCCTGACCAACATGTAGAAACCCCCATCTCTACTAAAAATACAAAAATTAGCCAGGCATGGTGGCGCATGCCTGTAATACCAGCTACTCGGGTGGCTGAGACAGGAGAATCGTTGCAGTGGACCAAGATCATACCGTTGCACTTCAGCCTAAAAAACCCACAAAGCTGAGGCCTGACGCAGTGGCTCACTCCTGTAATCCTAGCACTTTGGGAGGCCGAGGCAAGCAGATCACCAGGTCAGGAGATTGAGAACATCCTGGCTAACATGGTGAAACCCCGTCTGTACTAAAACTACAAAAAAATTAGCCGGGCGTGTTGGCATGCACCTGTAGTCCCAGCTACTCGGGAGGCTAGGCAGGAGAATTGGTTGAACCCGGGAGGCGGAGCTTGCAGTGAGCTGAGATTGAGCCCCCTGCACTCCAGCCTGGGTGACAGAGCAAGACTCCATCTCAAAAAAAAAAAAAGAAAGAAAGAAAGAAAAGAAAAGAAAAAGAAAGATATCAGGCCGGGCACGGTGGCTCACGCCTATAATCTCAGCACTTTGGGAGGCCGAAGCGGATTGCTTGAAGTCAGGAGTTTCAGACCAGCCTGACCAACGTGGTGAAACCCCGTCTCTACTAAAATACTAAAATTAGCTAGGCGTGTTGGCAGGAACCTATAATCCCAGCTACTAGGGAGGCTGAGGAAGGAGAATTGCTTGAACTGAGGAGGGGGAGGTTGCAGTGAGCTGAGATCATGCTACTGCACTCCAGCTTCGGCCCCAGAGAGAGCAAGACTCCGTCTCAAAAAAATAAAATAAAATAAAATAAATAAAATAAAATAAAATAAAATAAAATAAAATAAACCAGATGAATTTGATTACAAAGAACATCATGGACAAAATACAGTGGATAGAGAGGATACTTGGAATGTTTCAAACTGACAGGGGATTAATAGCTAGAAAACATATGAAACTCTTGCAACAGAAAATCCCAACAGAAAAACAGGCAGAAGAACTGAATTATTTTCAAATAAGGAAATCCAATAAACATAGTAGAAACGCTCAAGCATGTTAGTAACTAGAGGAATGCAGATTAAAACAATAAAGCTATTTTGTAGTTATCATCATGGTACAAAATAGGAATGGTGGATAACGTGAAGTGTGATGGGCAGTGGAGACATGGGGGCCCTTGCCCTGCTCGGGGAGGGCAGCCTGCTACTCCTTCACCAATTTCCATGTCCTCACAGCTTTCAACCTGGGACAGTCTGGGTTTATGTCTCTTGCCCTCATGTGACTATGAATACTGTCCCCTTTCATTCTAAGTTGTCCTTGTTTGGAAGATAAGTTATACGGCTACCTTCCCATGACTCAACAATTCCACTTATGGTTCTATGTCCCAGTGAAATTCTCAAGTCCAGAGAAATATGTGGGCAGGTGATCTTGGCATTTGTGGTGGAGGAAGTGGGAGGTAACCTGAATGTCCAACCTGAGCGGGAGGACAGGTGCAATGAGGTAGACCGACCCATGAAAGATTAGGCAATGGATGTTATGAACCTGCAGCAACGTGGATGGATAAAGCAGTGCTGAGCAGAGGAAGGAAGACTCAGAAGCAGACACATGACCTCATATCATGTATACAAATTGAAAGCATGAGGCTGGGCGCAGTGGCTCACACCTATAATCCCAGCATGTTGGGAGGCCGAGGCAGGCAGATCACGAGGTCAGGAGCATGAGACCAGCCTGGCCAACACAGCGAAACCCCATCTCAACTAAAAGTACAAAAATTAGCTGGGCGTGGTGGCATGCGCCTATAGTCCCCGCTACTCAGGAGGCTGAGGCAGGAGAATGGCTTGAACCTGAGAGGTGGAGGTTGCAGAGAGCGGAGATCGCACCACTGCACTCCAGCCTCGACGACACAGTGAGACTCCATCTCAAAATAAATAAATAAATTGAAAGCATGTGTACGTTAAACAATATACACTTTATAGAAAATACATATAAACAGACATGTTAAACACATTAGGATGATGGGGAAAAGAAAATGAGAATAACAAGAAGTAATTAAAATATAAAGAGCTGGATTCAACTTGAATAGGTAGGATCTGCATCATAAGTCTCCGGCGATAAACATTCAGTTGAGTCTTGGTTGGTCCTGTTTTGCTGAGAGCTCATTGCTTTGGAGAGTTATAAAGGAAAAAGTCCTGGCTCATTCAATCAACCACATTGATGGAACAGAAATGTTTATTAAGCTCTCTGGGTGTCAGATACAGGGATAGAAACCAGGCAATGTAGGCAGATGTCTTCAAGGAGCCATAACCAACTTCCTGCCTTAAATTAAAACACTTTTACTAATGACAAAGTCTCTTTGCTGTAACTAACCATAAACATAAACATTTGGACCCAGTAAATCTGGCTTTCAATGTTTTGGGAGCCGGTACGGTTAGAGAATGCAGTCCAATTCATTATTTAGGGGAAGCTTGATTCCTGAGCTTAAGTTAAGAGGGGGAAAGATACAGTTGCTGAAGATGGGTATTCATTCTTTTCAGCTCCAGCGGAGCAGCCTGGGAGCCAGCAGAGGTGCTGGTTGCAGTGTGAAGGGGCCAGCGAATGAGACAAGGTAGACGAAACCTGTAAGTTTTATTGCCGATAAAGCCACCGTTGGAGGACATGGCCTCGATCTACAGGCAAGCGGACTGCCTAAAACTGCATGACGGAATTAGACGAATGTGCCCCCGGCAGAGGCAGCTCTAGGCCACCATGGGCCACCCACAGGGGACCAGGCCCCATAACATGCATGGCTGGAAGAGATAGAGCAGTGTGTGGGTAGTCAGCTCCCAAGAGGAAGAGTGAGCCACAGGACTGGGCTCTGTATGCCCAGGTTCTCCTTCCAAATTCACCCACAGACAAGCGAGTCCTTCTCCTCTGAGGCTCCAGGAGAGGCCCAACAGTCACCCTCACAGACACACAAGGAAATTGTGTGTCCTCCACATGGAAGCCGGGTCTCCCCCTTCTCAGTTGCAAGTTCTAGGATCCGATGGCCAGGCCGTGGGATAAAGGGAAGAGAAGGGAGGAAGAGCCACCAAGAATCGATGCCATCAGAGTTCTGAGCTTCAGGAGATTCACAAAACCCAGTTTGTCAATATTCCTATGGGCGTCATCCCTGCCCACCTGCCAGTTAGCATCTGCCCCACCTAGGAACCAGGGGATGACTATCCAGGTCAGCTCCACTCTGGAGATGAGACGCAAAGTAGCTTTTCCATTGTGGGGAGATGCCTTTCCTTTTTCTTTCTTAAAAACAATTTGGAAATGAAAGCAAGTCTTAGGAAATCTATGCCTATAGTCCCAGCTTTGCTGTAGGTAGATCCAGGAGGAGAAGCGTGTTGTGAAATGGCCGTGCCTTTGGAAGTAAGCTGCCTGGAAGCGCAGGGACCTGTGCCCAATGCCCATCTGCTGCGGTGGTCATTCCACTGACCCTGAACAGCTCTCGCAGCCACAACAATGGGGCAGATTGGATGTGGAGCCGTCAGAGGTGCTCACCAGTGAGAGGGTTGTGGAACGCTGCCAGTCTAGAAGCAAAACACAACCCTGCTGGTAAGGAAGTGTGCAGAAACCCGGAAGCCATGCTTTCTTATTGTCAGAGTGAGGGGCTCAGAACAGGGGTTCACAGCTCAGAACTCCACCAGGGCGGTCAGCACAGATGGGGCCTGCCAGGGAGGAAAAGCTGAGGCCAGTCATTTAGGGTGTTGTGTCCACCACGAAACCGGTGACACTCCCTCCTCGAATGTCCCTTAAGTCTAAGGCCTACAGTTACCAACAGGACAATTCCCCAAACTGAAAATGCAACCATGAGAGCTGCCTTGCGTGTGCACAGAATGAGGCTGCGTGGACGGGTCTGTGTGTCTTCTACCACACCTAGACTCAGGAGGGCAGTCCCTGCCAGCACTGTCACCAGGGAAAGTCAAGCATGCCAGGAGTGACAGTGTTTTAGAGCCCAGGGGGGCATCAGAAGTTGTCTGGTTGAGGCCGGGCGCTGTGGCTCACGCCTGTAGTCCAGCACTTTGGGAGGCCAAGGCGGGTGGATCACCTGAGGTCAGGAGACCAGCCTGGGCAACACGGTGAAACACCATTTCTACTAAAAATACAAAAATTAGCTGGGCATGGTGGCACACGCCTGTAGTCCCAGCTACTGGGGAGGCTGAGACAGGAGAATCGCTTGAACCTGAGAGGCGGAGGTTGCAGTGAGCTGAGACCACACCACCACACTCCAGCCTGGGTGATAGAGTGAGACTGTCTCACAAAAATAAGTCACCTGGTTGAACCCATGTATAGGACAGACACTAAGTGGGTCTGCAGAGCAGAAGGTAGGGGTGTACACACATCTGGCATGCACACGTTTCATCTGGCTTACAGAGGATCTTGGAAAAAGAACTATAACTCATTTGCCAATATTTAAGAACTGGGAGCTGGGCACGGTGGTAGCTCATGCCTGTAATTCCAGCACTTTGGAGGCCAAGGCAGGAGGATTGCTTGAGTTCAGGAGTTCAAGACTAACTTGGGCAATATAGTGAGGCCTCATCTCTACAAAAAATTTAAAAATTAGCTGAGCATGGTGGCATACACCTCTCGTTCCAGCTACTTAGGAGGTTCAGGTGGGAGGATCACTTGAGCTTGGGAGTTCAAGGTTGCAGTGAGCCAAGAATGCACCAATAAACTCCAGCCTGGGTAACAGAGTGAGACACCATCTCAAAGAGAAAAAAGAATTGGGAAATGTCACATAAAAATCAGGATTTCAGGGTTTTCTTGAAAACGAGACAGGTAGCAGGACAGGGCTCATGTTCTGGCATAGCAACAGCCATGCGCAGAAGCTGAGAGCTGGCCAGCCTACCTCCCAGCTAGCATGCCCCTCGGACAGCTGCTGTGCCAACAATGGCAGAATTAGGACCAGACCCAGACCTTACAGTCAGTTGCCTTTGGACTCCACTTCCCAGTCTCTGTATTCCCCAGTCACATTCTCAGGGTCACCTGAGGACCCAGTGTGAGTAGGTGGCTGGGAATGGCAGATTGACAAAGTGACAATGCTGATTTCACGGAAATTCATGGGAAGTCTAGGAAAACCCAAACAGCCAAAGGCCAAGTTTTAATTAAGCGTAAACTTCAAGATTCATCTGTCTTGCTCTCCCTATAGCTCACTGATTGGTGAATGAAGCATATGGCTGATGTTTCAGCCTAGGGTGAAGCACTGCACAGGACACTACAAGATGAATTCCTTCTGGAACAAGTCCTTTTGATATTCAGTAAGATTCCACAGGGTCAGGTAACATTTGTCACCTGCTACAGAAATTTGTTTGCCCTGGTTATCAGAAAGTTTAATTTTTTTGTTTGTTTGTTTTGTTTTTTGAGACAGAGTCTTGCCCTGTCGCCCAGGCTGGAGTGCAGTGGCTCTATCTCTGTTCACTGCAACCTCCACCTTCTGGGTTCAAGCGATTCTCCTGCCTCAGCCTCCCGAGTAGCTGGGATTATAGGTGCGTGCCACCACACCTGGCTAATTTTTGTATTTTTAGTAGAGACAGGGTTTCACAATGTTTGCCAGGCTGGTCTTGAACTCCTGACCTCATGATCTGCCCGCCTCGGCCTCCCAAAGTGCTGGGATTACTGGCGTGAGCCACTGCACCTGGGCTAAACTTTTTTTTAATTAAAGAAAATATTTCAAGTGCCAATTATCCAGTTTACATGTCAAATCTCTGGGATCCGAGCAGCTAAATGCTTAGTGAGACATTGTCTTCACTACAGAAAACACATGGAGCTCAGTTTTCAATTCAGTTCGATAAGTATTTACTGAGTCCCTATGACGTGCAAGACTCTATTCTAGGTACTTGAGATACCAAGACCAGTAGTCACTGGTTTTACCTTTGAGGAGCTCACAGTTTGAGTAGAGGGCAATCCAAATGAATGTGAAAACCATCCGTGCTGTGCTGGGCATTTCAGCACATACTGCTTTATTAAGGTAGCCTTTGGTAAGAAAAAAAAGAAGGAAGAAAGCGGAAAAGAAAAAAAAAATCAGGATGATTTAAAAATAATTCTTGTTTATATTCTTCAATTAAACACCTAATTAATAACATCTAATTTATTTAGGAAATTGTTTCACGTTTTTGGTTTTTTTCTTTTTTTGAGACAGGTCTCACTCAGTTACCCAGGCTGGAGTGCAGTGGCATGACCTCAGCCCATGGCAGCCTTTACCTCCTAGGCTCAAGTGATCCTCCTGCCTCAGCCTTCTGAGTAGCTGGGACCACAGGAACGCCCCACCATGCCTAAGTAATTTTGTATTTTTAGTAGAGATGAGGTTTCACTGTGTTGCCCAGGCTGGTCTCAAACTCCTGGCCTCAAGCAATCCTCTTGCCTCAGCCTCCCACAGTGCTGGGATTACAGGAGTGAGCCACCACACCCAGCCAGATTTTTTTTTTCATATAAAACATTAACCCTTGCATAGAGGAAACCCAGCAACTTTAGAACATTGATTGTTCCGGGGGAGGGCTAGAGAGGCTTTAATTTATCTATCGTACTTTATTTATTTTTCTTTTTTTCTATTTTTTTTAAGACAGAGTTTTGCTCTTGTTGCCCAGGCTGGCGTGCAATGGCGCGATCTCGGCTCACTGCAACCTCCACCTCCCAAGTTCAAGCGATGCTCCTGCCTCAGCCTCCCGAGTAGCTGGGATTACAGGCATGTACCACCATGCCCAGCTAATTTAGTAATTTTTTTCTGTAGAGACAGGGTTTCTCCATGTTGGTCAGACTGGTCTCAAACTCCCGACCTCAGGTGATCCACCTGCCTCTGCCTCCCAAAGTGCTGGGATTACAGGCGTGAGCCACCATGCCTGGCCATTATTTCTTTTTTTTTAAAAAAACCTGAAACTAATGGGATAAAATAATACCATTTGTTAAATCGAGATAGTTGTCTATTGAATTAACTCCTGAAGATTTAAAACATTTCACCATTTTTAAACATTACAAAATAACATGTTTTATGATAGCAGAGAGCAGACATAGCTCCCTTTCCTGAGAAAACAATCACCAGGAACACCAATCAATGCCCTCAGGCTTCCAGGCAGTCCTGGACACTCCACCCTGCCGCTGTCCTTCTGAGTTGCCTGCTCTGTACAATTCCTGCCTCTTCACCGTCAAGCATTGCTTCTTACTGTTGTCAGTGTGTCTGCCTTCACCTTGCACCCTCTCCGCTAATCTGCCACGGCCTGGGAAAGGAACTAATAAAACTTAGACTCACAATGAAAACAGGAATTAATACACTTTAGGGGAAACCCAGAGAAATTCTAAATACATGAATTCTGTTTTTTTTTTTTTTTTTTTTTTAACATCTGGTTTTCGATGGTGTTTTGCACAGCTAGGCTGCTAAATAAGACTTCGAATAAAGTGTTTCCCATGGTTAGCAACCCAGTGGACAGAAGTATGATACAAAGGGAGGAAAACTTACCTGAGTACCCCGGTTCTGGGACTAACTAGCAGGATTTGTCCATTCATTTGTTCAACAGATATTTATTGAACAGCTACCGCACACCAGACACTGTTTCAGTTGCTGAGGGTCCATTGACAAACAAGACTGAGAGGGGCTTCAACTCTTGTGGGGAGCCCAAGGCGGATGGATCCCTTGAGCTCAGGAGTTCAAAACCAGCTTGGGCCACATGGTAAAATCCCATCTCGACAAAAAATACAAAAATTAGCCAGATATGGTGGCATGTACCTGTAGTCCCAGCTACTTGAGGGGCTGAGGTGGAAGGATCACTTGAGCCCAGGATGTTGAGACTGCAGGAAACCGTGTTCATACCACCACTACTACACTCCAGCCTGGGCAACAATGAAAGTGAGGCCCTGTTTCAAACAAAAACAAAAACAAAACACAATGGGGGAAGCTGAGGCAGGAGGATTGCTTGAGTTCAGGAGTTCAAGACCAGCCTGAGCAACATAGAGAGACCCGTCTCTAAAAATAAATAAATAAATAAATTAGCTGGGCGTGATGGCACACACCTCTGGTCCCAGCTACTCAAAAGGCCAATGCAGGAGGATCACTTGAGTCTGGGAGGTTGAGGTTGCAGTGAGCCATGATCTTCATGATCTCACCACTGAACTCCAGCCTGCACAATGGAGTGAGACCCTATTTCAAAACAGAAAAAAAAAACCAAGGAAGAGAATTGCTGAGTCAAGTGCTCTGAAGGCAGTGAATCGGGTGAAGTGGCAGGGCACCAGAGGGTGGCTCTTCAGATGGTAGGGGGCGGCAGGGGACAGTGGCTGGGAAGTGCTCTTGGAGGAGGAGGCACTGCTGCAAAGACCTGGAGGATGAGAAAAGGCCGGCCTGGCACAGACTGGGGACATGCCTTCCAGGCCATGGGAACATTAAGCACAAGACCTCTAAGGCAGCGATGGGGCTGAGTGATCACAGATCAAAAAAGCAGCAGCGGGAGCAGAGCCAGCTGAGCTCAAGCTCAGCGTGAGTGAGAGTGAGGGAAAGAAGCCGCAGCTGGAGACGCTGATGCACTCGGGGCCAAGGAGGAGTTTGAATTTTATTCCCAAACCCAGCCGTGCACAATCCGACCTAGACTGGCAATGTGGCTGTTTGGTCTGCTAGATTGGAGGCAGAGGGGTAGAGGATAAAATGGGGTTGAGGCAAAAAGAGAATGAAGGTTACCTCTAGGTTTGGGGTCACGCAACAGGGTGTGTGATGGAGCTCTTTGCTGAGAACGGGGAGGCCAGGAAGGAGAAAGCTCTTGAACAAACAAGAACCCTTGTTGCTGGGGGAAAAGGCCAGGCTAGGGAGGTGACTGAAGCCTTGGGATCAGACTATATGACCTAGGAGAAGAATTCCTACATAGATAAGGGCTGGGAAAGACCCGGAGGGGAAGAGAAAAGAAAGCACAGAAATCCTAAGCACAAAATATGCTCAGGGAATGGTTGGACATGTGGGAGGCTGCTTAGGAGAAGGGTCAGATGAGGCCAAGAGGTTTGGCGTCTGGATTCAGCAAGATGGAGGTAATGTTAATCTTGACAAGAGCATTTTAAGTGCAGGAATGAGGACAATCAGTTTAATCTCTTGGGACCTGGTTCCTCTGTCAAATGGAGTATCCGAATAGAGAAGGTTTAAGCTTCCTACTATCTCATTAAGCCACATAGTTTTTTTCAAAAAATGGGGGAAGAGGCCAGGCTGGGTGGCTCATGCCTTTACTCCCAGCACTTTGGAGGCCAAGGGCAGATTGCTTGAACTCATGAGTTCGAGGCGAGCCTGGGCAAAATGGCGAAACCCTGCCTCTACAAATAATACAAAAATTAGCTGGTGGTGGCGCACGCCTGTAGTCCTAGTTACTCGAAAGGCTAAGGTGGGAGGTTGGCTTGAGCCCAGCAGGCTGAAGTTGCAGTGAGCCCAGACTGTGCCGCTGCACTCCAGGCTGGGTGACAGAGCCAGACCTTGTCTCAAAAACAAAAGGGGGCAGGTGGGGGTGGGGGAACAAAACAATGATCAAGGATAAGAAATCATAATAGGCTGGGCACCATGGCTCACGCCTGTAATCCCAGCACTTTGGGAGGCTGAGGTGGGTGGATCACCTGAGGTCGTGCGTTCGAGACCAGCCTGACCAACATGGAGAAACCCTGTCTCTACTAAAAAAAGAAAAAAAGAAAAGAAATCATAATAAAGAAAGCTATGCTATTTGGGAGTTTATTAGTCAAACAGGTTATGTGATCATCAGTACTCTTTTTTTTTTTTTTTTTTTTTTGCAGAGACAGGGTCTCCTTCTGTTGCCCAGGCTGCTCTCAAACTCCTGGGCTCAAGTGATCCTCCCACCTTGGCATCCCAAAGTGTTGGAATTACAGGTGTGAGCCACTGTGCCCAGCCATTAGTTCTCTTTTACACGGAAGTTTTTAAGGATATTTGTGCAAATAAGCCAAGGAAACAATTAAAATAGAACAGTTAGTGGCCAGAATTCTTCTTAGCAGACCCAAATTATATAAATTGTACCATCAAAACAGTACCAAGACACTCTTCCTAGCTTATTATACAATAAAGATCCTTAAACATTTTTTTTTCTTTTTTTTTTGAGACAGAGTCTTGCTCTGTCATCTAGACTGGAGTGCAATGGTGCCATCTCAGCTCACTGCAACCTCCGCCTCCTGGGTTCGAGGGATTCTTGTGCCCCAGTCTCCCAAGTAGCTGGGATTACAGGCACGTGCCACCACACAGTGTAGGTTTCACTGTGTTGGCCAGGCTGGTCTTGAACTCCTGACCTCAGGTGATCCACCCTCCTTGGTCTCCCAAAGTGCTGGGATTACAGGCATGAGCCACTGAACCTGGCCTTAAACATTCTTTCTGAACACAACATACATTTGGATTCCACCGAAAGGTCACTTATCAGGTTGTCTGAGTCCTTAGTTGTTCCTGCGCTCGCTCACCCACTCTGAAAGGATTGGCCACCCTTCCCAAGGTCAAAAAGGAATGTTAGATGATATCAGGAATTTGCATGCCGAGTTCACAGAGCTTTATGATTCCATGCAATGTCTCTCTGTGGCTATCATCTCAGCCAGCAAAATGCTTACTGTGTTTTTCTTTTTCTTAAATAAACATTTCAGGTCAGGCACAGTGGCTCCCACCTGAAATTCCAGCACTTTGGGAGGCTGAGGTGGGTGGATCACCTGAGGAGTTCAAGACCGGCCTGGGTAACATGGTAAAACTTCCTCCCTACAAAAAATACAAAAACTAGCCCAGTGTGGTGGCGTCACCTATAGTCCCAGCTACTTGGGTGAGGTGGGGGGATCTCTTGAGGTTGCAGTGAGTGGAGATCATGCCACTGCACTCCAGCCTGGGTGACAGAGCGAGATCCTGTCTCAAAAATAAATAAAATAAAATAAAATAAAAATTTCAGACCAATAAAGAGGTAGCAAGGAGGCTATAAAGGAAACCCGTAGACTACCAGGCACCTTAGTCAAGTATTACCAAGGCAGTGGAAAACCTCCATGCTTCTCTCACTGTGTCATCACCCTGTCCTCCAGATTTAGTTACTGTCTTGCATTTTCCCCCAAGGTTATTAAGGGTGGACAATAACCCCAATCCTTGTTTTGCCAAGAGTACTCTTTATGTATTTCCCCATTGCCTACTGACTGTTGTTTTGAAGTGACTAGAACTAGATAGACTTTTAGTCACTTTTTCGTTACTGGTTGAGATTAACCCGGCACCAGTATGGAGATAGGCTCCAAGGTGATTTGATAGAAACCCCCATATCAGTGGATGTGACTGTTCTGGGTACAACGGTTCTAGTCCGTGACACTGTTCTGAGCTTCCAGGAGGGCTGTCCTTCCTCACTTTACTTTAACCTTGTCTGAAGAACTCCCAGGAAGTTACCAACAGCCCTTCACCAGGTTCAAGAGGCAGACTTACGATTACCCTTCTCGAGCTGAAAAACTGAAAAATGGAAACCTGGCAGTGAAGGGTCATTCAAGGTAAATACCTAGACTAACAACATAGTCCTGGCTCCATTGTTTCCTCACTTCCTTCTAAGGCACTGAGTATCATATATTAACAAAAGGATGACTTTCAAACACAGGGAACAGCTTCCCAAATGAGGGCTGAAAGGACAGGCAAGCAAAATATGTGTCAAGGTCATGCCACATCCTAAGTCAGTTGTTCTCAAATTATGGTGTACATCAAAATAACCTGGGGACTTGTTAAAGATAGATTCGCAGGAGCTGCCTGAGACTTAGTCTTAGTGAGCCATCATTCCTGGAAAAGGGCACTAAGAGTGATTCTAACGCATATTCAAGTTTCAACACAGCTGGAGTTGAGTCTTCTGTGTGTGCTGGGGGGCAGGGGTTTAGGTTCTAAACCCTAATGAAAAATAAATTACCCTTAGAAAATCTGAAAACATTCATAAGATACACTGTAGGTGTTTCCTTGGTGGGCAGAACAGTACAGTAACATGTAAATGCAATGTGTCATGCTTACAGTAATGATAAGGAATGCATGTACAAATATGACTTTATACAATTTTAACTTAAGAAAAATTATATAGCATCCCTCTGTATCCACAGATTGGTTTCAAGACCTCTGAGGATGCCAAACTTCTCCAAAGACCAAGTTTCTGACATAAAATGGTATAGTATTTGCATATAACGTACAAAATCCTCCTGCATATCTTAAATCATCTCCAGATTACCTATAATATGTCATATAATGTTACTACTTGTTATACTATATTGGATTTTTATTAGTATTTTAATTGTACTATTTTTTTTTTCCCAAATCTTTTCCATCCAAGGTTGGCTGATTCCATGAATGCAGAACCCACAAATACAGAGGGCTGATTGTACATATAAGTTGAGTGAGTTAAATGATCCTATGATACGACTCAGTGATACAAGAATACCATGAAATACATATTATCATTTCCATTTTACAGATGAAGAGACGGATGCTGAGTCAGGTTGACAGACTTGCCCAAACTGACCATGTTGGAAGTACAGGAAGCAGAATTCAGACTTAGCTCCGTTTGCCTCAAAAACCTGCCATGGTTTCATTTTTATTTTATTTTATTTATTTTTTGAGACAGAGTTTCGCTCTTGTTGCCTAGGTTGGAGTGCAATGGTGCGATCTCAGCTCACCGCAACCTCCACCTCCCGGTTGGTTTCAAGCGATTCTGCTGCCTCAGGCTCCCGAGTAGCTGGGGTTACAGGCATGCGCCACCATGCCCAGCTAATTTTTTGTATTTTTAGTAGAGATGGGGTTTCCCCATGTTGGCCAGGCTGTCTCGAACTCCTGACCTCAGGTGATCCGCTCGCCTCAGCCTCCCAAAGTGCTGGGATTACAGGCTTGAGTCATCACACCCGGCCATTTCATTTTTACCACACTGCCACAGGCCACTTCATTTTTCAGCATTCCCCTAAAGGGTAAAGTTCAGAAATGCTCTTCAAGGTCTTGGGGGCACGGCTATTTCAAATATTCAATTTAGAAGACAGTATACTTCAAATGGAGCGAGATAAAAATTAGATTAGAGGCATATTCTATTATCAGAGTTGGGAACCCAAATTGGCTAACCAGGCTCCAGGCAGTGATAAGGCGGTGGAGGTACTGATGTCCAACTGGAAACATTATCAGTACAGGTAATTTAAATATCTTTCATAGTTTCCTTTCTACTGCAGTTACCATTATATCTTCATTTTATTTATTTATTTATTTATTTTTGAGACGGAGTTTCGTTCTTGTTGCCCGGGCTGGAGTGCAATAGGACAATCTCGGCTTACTGCAACCTCTGCCTTCCAGGTTCAAGCAATTCTCCTGCCTCAGCCTCCCGAGTAGCTGGGACTACAGGTGCATGCCACCAAGCCCAGCTAATTCTGTATTTTTAGTAGGGATGGGGTTTCTCCATGTTGGTCAGGCTGGTCTTGAACTCCCGACCTCAGGTGTTCCACCTGCCTCAGCCTCCCAAAGTGCTGGGATTACAGGCGTGAGCCACTGTGCCCGGCCTATATCTTCATTTTAATAAAAAAGAAATTCAGGCCAGGTGCGGTGGCTCACACCTGTAATTCTAGCACTTTGGGAGGCCGAGGTGAGCGGATCACCTGAGGTCAGGAGTTCAAAACCAGCCTGGCCAATATGGTGAAACCCCATCCCTACTAAGAACACAAAAAATTAGCTGGGCGTGGTGGCGGGTGTCTGTAATCCCAGCTACTGGAGAGGCTGAGGCAGAAGAATTGCTTGAACCTGGGAGACAGAGATTGCAGTGAGCCAAGATTGCGCCATTGCACTCCAGCCTGGGCAACAAGAGTGAAACTCCGTCTAAAAAAAAGGAAAGGAGGCCGGGCGCGGTGGCTCAAGCCTGTAATCCCAGCACTTTGGGAGGCCGAGGCGGGTGGATCACGAGGTCAGGAGATCAAGGCCATCCTGGCTAACATGGTGAAACCCCCGTCTCTACTAAAAATACAAAAAACTAGCCGGGCGTGGTGGTGGGCGCCTGTAGTCCCAGCTACTCGGAGGCTGAGGCGGGAGAATGGCGTGAACCCGGGAGATGGAGCTTGCAGTGAGCCGAGATCGCGCCACTGCACTCCAGCCTGGGCGACACAGCGAGACTCCGTCTCAAAAAAAAAAAAAGGAAAGGCAAGAAAAGAAATTCAGTCTTTCAGAAGGAATACACTTACCTGAATAGAGGTCAAAGTCTCAGAAGAGGCCTCCCGCCTCTCTCTGACCTCTGAAATGCCCTGGATCTGCAAGTGGGAGATTACAGGCCCTGACAAGGGTTGCCCAAACAGCAGTGTGTCACTAGGAAGGCAGGTTAAGCATCAATTACTATGATGCTAGCACAAGTTAAGCACTCCGCATGCACAATCTCATTTAATCCTTACAAGTGTATGTAGGAGGGGCTACTAGTATGTTCATTCAACAAACTGGGAAACAGAGTTTGGAACTTCACCCAAAGTCACTGGTTTCTCTACCAGGATAGATTTAAGTGCTTACTAAGTGTCAGGTACTGTTCCAGGCATCTTATATGTACTAACTCATTATCCCCATTACAACCCTCTGATACAGGTGCCATAATTATGCCGCTTTACAGACAAGAAAACTAAAAGCAGAAAGGGAGTAGTAAACCCAGGAGAGGAATTCTGGAGAAGCTCTCTGGTTTCAACCTTTAGCCAACATCACAATCACCTGAAGGACTTGTAATACACTGATTGCTGGGCCCAGCCCTAGAGTTTCTGAATCCTAAGGCTGAGCAACACCTAATTTCCACTTCTGCAAAGTTCCCAGTGAACGCTGTTGCTGCTCGTCTGGAAGCCAGACGTTGAGAACCCCTTCTAGAGTGAGGTCTCCCGCAACAAATTCTACTGGCCCCCAAAGCACGTGTTTTGTGTGTCTTAAAAATTTGTTGAGAACCATTAGCAAAAAACAAAAAAACTTAATTCCTAGAATTTCAGAGAAATCCCATGGAGTTTTTTGCTAGTCACGTCAAAAGAGGCCACAAAGTGCCGCTTAACCAGAGCTTCGGAAGACAGCGGCAGGGCCGGCCACGTGCACCGAGACTTGGGGCAAGGTGCAGCCGCCCCAGGGCCGGGGTATCGGAAAAGGCCCCCGGTCCGAGCCCCAAGCGGCCCAGCAATTCCCCCGGGCCGTCCGCCCCTCCAGATTTATTTACGTTTTCCTGACTTCCCCCTGCCCGCCGCGGGACAAACAGCCTCCCCACTTGCATCTGCGCTGGGAGTAGCGCGTTCTTCCGCCAAATTGCCCTCCGAGCCCGAGTCCCGGCCGCCGCCATCTTGCGGGGGGCGCACCTCACAGGTCGGGAGTTGGGCGGGAAGGGGCGTGGCCCCGGGACCCGCCCCGCCAGGGCTCTTGGGAGCGCGGGCAGCCAGCGCACTCGGCAGACGCCAGGGCGGCCGGGAGCACACTGAGCACTGTAGGCGTCGGGTGAGGCGTACGGCGGCGGGGGTCGGGGCGGGGGTTCCTGGCGGAGGGACCGGGCAGGCGGCGGGAGCTCGGCTGCAGGTGCGGCGGGCAGCCTGGGAGGCGCGGCGCGGGTCCCTGCCCGGCACTCGCGGGGCAGTGGAGCTGAGCCGGCCCGCGGCCCCGCGACCTTCCCCTCGGCGCCGGGTCCCCTCTCCCGAAGGAAACGCGGAGCCTGGGTGCCTGGGCGCCGTCCCTTGGCGGCTCCCGGGCGGTTGCAGTTTTTTAAAGAGTTTCTCAAAGGCTTGACGGTTGCGATTGCAGCCGCGGGGCAACGGTTGCTACACAAAGTGAAACTTGCCGAGTGCTCGGCTCCTCACGGGCTTCCCCGCAGCCCTGGGAGGTTCCTCGGCTGACCCCGAGCCCACGCCCTCTCTCCACGGACCCCTCCCCGCCGAGTGCTCCCCGGCCCTGCGCCCCCTCTCCCCTGACCCCTCCCTGCCGAGTGCCCCGAGGGCTCGCGCCGGCGCTCCCGGAACTCCTTCCTCCTAGGTGTTCCCCCTGCCCCTCGCCCTCTCTCTCCCAGGCCCGCGCTCCGTCTTCCCGGGCCTTTCCCCGCCGGGTACCCTGGGGCCCGCGCCCTTTCTTCTCCGCCTCTCAGTCGGGTGCACCTCGAGTGCCCCCCAGACCCCTTCCCGCCCGGTCGGCGCTCTTTCCCCTGACCTCCCCGCTGAGTGTTCCCCGGGGCCCGTGCCCTCTCCCTCCGACCCTCCCCGCCGAGTGTTCCCCCTGCCCTATCCCGGACCCGCGTCCCCCACCAGCCCCTTAATGCTGGGGGTCCCCGGGTGCGCACCCCCTCTCTCCGGACCCCCCCCACCGGGGGGGCACCTCGAGTGCCCGCCGGCTGCCCCTTGGGCGCGCGCCCCCGCTCTCAGGCCCCTCCTCGCCGGGGGCCCCGCCCAGCCGCGCCCCCTCCCCGTGCCCGCAGTGCTGGGCGGGGCGCTGACTCACCCGGGCCCGGGCTGGCGGGTTCTTAAGCTGCTGCGCGCGGCGGGCGCGGAGTATCGGGCGCGGCAGGTGGACGAGGCAGGGGGGACCGGCGCTCTAAGGGCTCTGCTTTGACTCCAGGTTGGGACAGCGTCTCCGCTGCTGCTGGAGAGTCGTGTTTCCGGGGATCGAGGATACTCAACAAGAACCGAAAATGCCGAAACCAGTAAGTTGCCCAGTTTCTGGGACGGGCGGACGGGGGAGGCTACATTGGCGAGGGCAGGCACCTGCACGAGGTGTTGGGGCAGTTCCTGGTGGAAGAAGGCTTTTCTCACACGCAGAAGAGGATGGGAATAGGGGGTTGTCGCCGCTGTTTGTTACTTGTTGACCCTTTTGTGGAGCGTTAGGAAAACACCATTTTGATGCTTTTCTCTGCTGTCTTTTTCTTTGTGAGCCCCCTCCCCAGTAGTTACGATGTTTTCTTAAAACTAGAGGCCCTTTTACACTGCTTCCGTCTGTTTTTAAAGGGTATGGTAATGCAACTTCGAATTTTCTTAAAAAGTCCAAATCACAGGGAGACTCAAATGGCTTCCGACCACACACACCAACTCTCAGAGTTCCTAAGGGTCCGAAACCACAGGCGCCCAAGATCCAACTGGGGAGATTTAAAGGGCGTTTGGGAGAGGAGACTGGCTTTCGGAAGTTGCCTTTCAACTTCGCTTCCTACCAGGCCCATGAAGCGGTGCCCTGTTGACCAGGAAACTTGCTGGCTGCAGCAGAATTTCTGTCTCTAACAGAAGGTTAGCCATGGTCTTGAATTGTAGATGCAGGCAGTTGGCGGAGTTTGATGAGCGGCTGTTGGCACGCCGGGCAGAGCACTCCTGGTCGACTGATGAAAGGGCTATGCCTGCACCTCTGTCTCCTTGAATCTGATTGTGTTGAGATTGCTGGCCAGGCCTAGGGGTTGTAGGCATAAGGCAGGTTCTCTGGGACTGACACTTCTTGGAAAGTTGTATGTATTCTACCTACTTCTAACGCTGGGGAACTGGTGACTAGACATTCGGGGGAAGGTTTAACATTTTTTGAGTTTTGAATCACAGTGGACAAAATAACAGGATTCATTACAAACTGGGATTACAGATACATCCGGAATTTTTTTCTGGTTTTTCAAACAAGTTGGTTCTGTAAGCAATGCTTGTGTGCCTTTTTTTTTGTTGTTGTTGGGGGGGGGGTGGCGGGGAGCAGACTCTCCCACTGTCGCCCAGGCTGGAGTGCAGTGGCCTGATCTCAGCTCACTGCAACCTCTGCCTATTGGGTTCAAGCGAATCTCCTGCCTCAGCCTCCCGAATAGCTGGGATTACAGGCATGTGCCACCATGCCCAGCTAATTTGTGTATTTTTGTAGAGAGAGGGTTTCACCATGTTGGCCAGGTTGGTCTCAAACTCCCGACCTCAGGTGATCCGCCCACCTCGACCTCCCAAAATGCTAGGATTACAGGCGTGAGCCACCCCACCCGGCCTTGGTGCTTTTTCTACTGTTAAATTTTATGTTCTCTAAGAAGATCTTTGTTAGAGGTATTAATTTTGCTGTTAGGTTAAAGAATATTAATATGCCAGTAGATTCAGAAGCCAATATCATTTTTGCCTAAGTTACATTAAGATGATTCATTTGCGATGCAGAGTATTTTCTATACAAAATTTTGTCTTTTTAATTCAAACTTAAAAGTGACACGTGACATCCAGGCTTGACAGTGCATGTGATACGAAACTGACCTAAGTACAACCCCTTACTTAGGCAGAGCTGAGTGCAAGGGTATGCGGAGGAGTGGTCAAGATTACCCTTCTGGGTGTGGTTTTCTTTATTTCACTAAAAGAAGAGATGCAGAGCTCAGCTAAGATAGCACTCAGGAAAAAGTTAACCTGTTCTCAGTCACTACTTTTCTTTCTCGTAAGGAATGGTAATTTATTTTTCTGTTTTTTTTTTTTTTTTTTTTGTATCTTGGTAAAATATGCAATTTATCCTCTTTTAGGTTTACATTTCAAAGGTATTAAGTACATTTACATTGTTACATCGCCATCACCAAAGTCCATCTCCAGAACTTTCCTTCCCAGGTTGAAACTCTACCCATTAAATTCTCCCTCCCCATCCCCCCCACCAGCCCTTGGCAACCACCATTCTACTTTCTGTCTCTATGAATTCCACAACTCTAGATACCTCATATAGGTGGAATCATGATAGCATTTGTCCTTTTGTGGTAGTCTCATTTCCCATAGCATAATGTCTTCAAGGTTATCCATGCTGCATTGTCAGAACTCCCTTCTCTCTTTTATTTCTTGTGGCAGGTATATTTTCATTTCATTTTGTTTTAAAGGTCTTTTATGATAGATCAGAACTTAAAAGATGTTTCTGACATTTGATAAAGTGAAGATAGTTGTGAAACAGTTAAGGAAAGACAGTAGCCATCACCTTGTGTATTAGAGCTAGAGTTACTCTTTGAAAGACTGTATTTTGTATAATATCTACAATTAGAATTTTCAAACTTTTTTTTGAGGCCAGGCAAGGTGGCCTGATTACAGGCATGAGCCTGTAATCCCAGCACTTTGGGAGGCTGAGGCAGGCAGATCACATGAGCCCAGCAGTTCAAGACTCACCTGGCCAACATAGACTCTGTTTCTACCAAAAAATAGAAAAATTAGTTGGGTGTGGTGGCCTGCGCTCTGACTGAGCTACTTGGGGGTGGAGGCTGAAGTGGGAGGATTGCTTGAGCCCTGGAGGTCAAGGCTGCAGTGAACTGAGATCAAGCCACTCCATTCCAGCCTGGGCAACAGAGTGAGATGTCTGAAAACAAACACGAACCTTTTCACTCAGTCTGCCATGGGAAATTTCTCCCTTCCCCTTCTTTGGCAGAGGAGGGTCTTAGAGATAAATTAAACACACTAAGCCTTTCTGTGTTTAAGTTATTAGAGCCATCCCACAAATCACTGATAAAAGCATAGTAGGTTGCACATATTTGAATATGACACTTCGTAAGGCTGCTAGAGAGGATCCAGTTAGTTTTGGTTTGGTTTGGGGTTTTTTTGCTGCCTGAGTAAATGTTAAAATGAAACATCTACCAACAGCTCTATGGATGTGTCTTTTAAACAAAGGTTTATTGATTCTAATTATTGAAGCTCAAGTTAAGAATGTTAGTGAAGAATGTCAGGTGGTTTTCTTGGGCTTAATGTTTAACAACTGGATTAAGGGGCAGCCACACTTAAAGGATGGATACCTCTGAGTAGTTGGCCTTCCACCTGATTCATTGCAACTGTTAACCCTTGAATTCAACAGGCAAAGTATTTTTGATTGATTTGTCTGAACTGAGTGAGTGGATGACTTTATGCGTAAAACAGTATAACTGAAAATATTTATTTGCTGTGTTTTCTCCTAATACTATTTCCCAAAAGCAACACTTACTTAAAAGACTGAGGCCGTGCACAGTGGCTCATGCCTGTAATCCCAGCTCTTTGAGAGGCCGAGGTGGGCGGATCACAAGGTCAAGAGATTGAGACTATCCTGGTCAACATGGTGAAACTCCGTCTCTACTAAAACTACAAAAATTAGCTGGGCGTGGTGGCGGGCACCTGTAGTCCCAGCTACTTTGGAGGCTGAGGCAAGAGAATCACTTGAACCTGGGAGGTGAAGATTGCAGTGAGCCGAGATTGCGCCATTGCACTCCAGCCTGGTGACAGAGCGAGACTCCATCTCAAAAAAAAGAAAAAAAAAAAAACTTGAGTGTTTATTCATCAGCAAGCAGGGTGACCTGCACAGAGGGCGAGACAGACCTTGTCCTCTGGAAGCTTAGTGTCTGGTACCTGGGCCAAGATGCAGGTAAACGCTGAAATTGAAAACCTGCTGAGTGCTGTCAGACTGGGAAGGAGCCTAGGTAATGCGTGACACAGTCAAGAGGAAAATCATCTGATAGGGAAATCGGCAGACTGTATTGAGAAGTAACACTTCAGCTGAATCTTGCTTGAGGGCTGGGGGGCGCGCGGCAGCACTCCACAGGAACAGCTGTGGTCTGTTGTCTGGTTTTGCTTTTCCCACAGCTGCTTAGGGGACTCTATTCATGTGTGACCGGCTGACGTCCAAGGAGGGTGATTTGGGGTTCCAGAGGGAGCCTTGGCCTCTGTTCAGGCCAGTCCCCAGGACATGGTGTGCTATGTGGCCTTGTGGGTCTGCCCCATCTGGTGAGAGGTGTAGGAGTTGGTGCTCAGATCCTTGGCCCCGGGAGCGTCCTCTCTGCCCGCCCCTTCGTGTTAGGGTGACTGCAGAGCGCCTTACTCTCACACTTGCTTTCTTCTGCCCAATGGAAAGAAAGCATGGGGAGTGAGCAAGGAAAACCACTGTAGTTAAGCTCAGGAAGGAAAAGGGTGTTGTGTTCAGGGCCGAGATCTCTTTAAGCTGTCATGAGAACCATAGAGCTGAACTGCCTTTAAGTGACTCCAACACATCTTACCTGTTCATTTCTGAAGTGTTCTTATAGACATTTCTAATATAAAAGCAGGTTTACCTTTCATTAGAAAAACTCTGAAAGTGTGTTCACATTTCTACTGTGCCAAAATTTTAAGGTTTCTGAGATTACCTTACCTCTTCGGGAATACATAGCCTTTTCTATTAAATATTTTAACAGGGACAATTTACTGACTGTACCCCCCACCGCCACCCCTCCGCAACTGAGGAGGACACGTGGCATCTGTTTCTACCCCTCCTCCTCCGCATCTGTTTCCACCCCTCCTCCTCCAGGAGGGGCAGTAGTGAATTAGGGTAGCTAACATTTTGCCCTGTGGCAGTGAGAAGTGGTGGTAGGATGAGTGATTTGCCGTAACACTAAGGCACAATGAATGTATTTGGATGTTCACAGACATAGTCCCTGTCAGCGGGTTTACAGTCTGGTTTGGGGGACAGACAGCAATCTCAGAGTAAATGTAAAACTGCAGCTCCAGAGAGTATTCCTGAAGAGGGGTATGTGAGGCCTAAGAGTAGATAAGGTGTGTGTGCTGGTGGGAGTGCAAATAGGGAAAGTCAGGAAGGCATCCCTGAGGAGGTGACTGACCTCCCCGGGCAGAGGTAACAACTTGTGCAAAGGCCCTGTGGTGGGAGGAAGTAGTGTGAGTTGGGAGTTCCACATGAAGCTCAACGTGGCTAGAGAGGAAGACAGGTCAGGCCATGCCTCGTAAGCCATCTTTCGGCATTTTTTATTTTAACTTGGGGTTTTGACTGGGAGGTGACATAATCAGATTTGCCTTTTGAAAAGTTGACTGTGATCTGTAATAGGAAAATCACAGGAGGCAGGAGACAGCAAGGGTAGTTATGGTAGCCCATTGAAGGAGCTCATAGCTTGGACCAAGATGGTGGTAGTGGGAACAGAAGTGGATGCATTTGGGGGTTCTTTGGGAGATAGAATTGATAGCGCCTGGTGATGGGTTGGATATGCAGGGCCAAGGGTGGTGTCGAGGCTGACTTCGGGTTTCTGGCTTGCGCAAGTGGATGTTTGGTGGTGCCATCGCTGAGATAAGTAATCCTGGAGAAGGACCAGGTGTGGGGGAAGGCGGGGAGTCTGGATTTGTTGTACATGTTAATACATTTGTGACAATGGTTGATGAAAAAAGTCTTTGCGTTCTTTCATTACTATAACCACTGCCCCCCAAAATATTAAGTACCACACTCCTTAAACTGCGTTATTTTAAAATCCAAATAATTCAGTAGCTTTGTATGTTTTCCCTAAGTATACGTACACACTGTACATACCTAAAGTTCAGAGAAAGGGTTAATTTAGTGCGGTGTTCTCAAAATTTTGTGTACACTATTATCTGGAGACTGTTGATTCCTGGGTCCCTTGAAGAACTAATAAGACTTCCATCTCTAGGATGAGGTACAGGCTGGGTGCTTATGTTTTAAATAAGCTCTCCAGATGGTACTGCTAATTCAATAGGAAAAGGGCAGTTATTATATATTCCTTTCTCCTGCACCCCAATCAAGCCCAGTGTGATTTCAGAGCACCCACTTGGGCGAAAGCAGTCACTGATGCCCAGCCGCCTTCTTAAAGTCCGGCTGAAATGCCAAGAGTGCTGTTACTGGTATTTGAGACTCGAATAGGGGCTAGGATGACTCTGAAAAAGAGCCATAAAAATAAGAATTTCGTAGCTAATTTACTGCTTACCTGTACTTGGGCAGGCAATTCAGCATAATATCCTTCTGACTTAAGTTTCTCTCTTCAGGGAGTCCACTAGCAGAGCTTCATTTGGCAGTGCCCAGTGGTCTCTCACATTTTGGCTCTTTGTTTTCAAAGAGGAAAAAAGAGGCTAGACATTCCCTATAAATGGTAGGGAAGTAGGAGATCCCCATTCCTTGTTCCTCTTTTCTCTTTTATTCCTTCCACACTGGCCTCTTTTGTTAATGAAATAATGTGATTTTTTTTTTTGACACAGGGTCTCTGTCACTCAGGCTGGAGTGCAGTGGCAGAGTCACAGCTCACTTCAGCCTCAGCGCCCCCCGCCCCCACCCCAGCTCAAGCTATCTTTCCACCTCAACCTACTGGGTAACTGGGACCACAGGCACACACTACCATACCCAGCTAATTTTTTATTTTTTGTGAAACGAGATCTCACTGCATGGCCCAGGCAGCTAGTCTCAAAATTCCTGAGCTCAAGCTATCCTCTCACCTTGGCCTCCCAAAGTGTTGAGATTACAAGGTGTGAGCCACCATGCCTGGCTGATAATGTGGTTTCTAACAAAAATGTTGAATAATGTTATTAATAATTACAGTTTGGGAAAGGAAAACTCTCAGTGAACTCTAATTTTTTTTTCTTAAATTTTTTAACTGAAACTTTTATATATCTTTGACAATTTGGAGATTCTTAGGGTGGTTTGATATACCTGCTTTCTAATGGTAGTTAGACGTTTCAACTCTATTCTGAAGCAGTGAAATTCAGTCTGCTTTCAAAGTCAGTGAATGCATGTTAATTTATCCCTTATTTCAGTAGTAACTACATTGAGACTCCCCAAGTACTCCAATTAGTTTTTAATTTCAGCACTAAATGTGTGTTTGTTGAAAAGACCGAAGGTTGCATTATTTTCCTTCTAATGTATTTACCATCCATGCCTGTTGACAAAAAGAGTTTTCCAGACTTTGGTAGTTTTCAGAACCGAATGAAACCATTGTGCTGTAATGCATCTTACAGACTTTTGACTGAAATGCTTGATGTAGTTAATATACGTAGTTTTTTTCAAAATGAAACCACAAAGAGCTATAAAAAGAATTTCATAGCTAATTTACAGCTTATCTGTACTTGGGGAAGCCATTTAGCATCTGAGAACCTCAATATAGTCAGCCGTAAAATGGGAGTTAGTTTTTAAGTGGAAAGAATGTTACGTAAGATAAGCGGAGACAAAGTTTTTATTGGTGAAATCCAAACAACTCCTCTTCAGATGCTGTAAGCTTTATGTGTTTCTTTTTTGTTTCCCCACCCCCTAAATGTTTTTCAAACTTACCCTGTTAGCTAAAACTTCGGGTTCCTATAAACAAGGTAAAGTTTGTCCATTGGTTTTCTCAGGGAAAAAGCAATATGAACAGTTTGGTTTATCTTAGTAAAAGGGAGGGCTCTGATTTTCTCGTGTCCATCCTCTGTGTTCTAGTCGGACTTCCCTTATCAGTCACATGGGTATCACCTTCATTGAATAGCGCTTCGTTATTCAAGCGTTATTATAGCGTATTCGTTATTCGTTGAAGCGCTATTATATCCCATTATGTGCTTGGTGCAGGGACAATAAGAATAAGATTGGTTTTGCCTTTAAGGAGTTCTCAGTCTCCTAGTGAAAGCAGATTTGTAAACAATTTACAGTGCATTATAGTGCATTATAGAGATCCTCACAGAAGAGAAGTGTGCCCTGGGAACCAGGGAGGGTGTCCCAGCTGGTAAGATCCTTTGGCTAAGTGTGGAGGGTTGTGGGCTTCCCAGTCAGCAGTGGTCAGTTCTGTTTTCCTTTATTCATTAACCCCCTTTTTTTTTTTTTTTTTTTTTTTGAGACGGAGTCTCACTCTGTCGCCCGGGCTGGAGTGCAGTGGCCGGATCTCAGCTCACTGCAAGCTCCGCCTCCCGGGTTCACGCCATTCTCCTGCCTCAGCCTCCCGAGTAGCTGGGACTACAGGCGCCCGCCACCTCGCCCGGCTAGTTTTTTGTATTTTTTAGTAGAGACGGGGTTTCACCGTATTAGCCAGGATGGTCTCGATCTCCTGACGATCTCCTGACCTCGTGATCCACCCGTCTCGGCCTCCCAAAGTGCTGGGATTACAGGCTTGAGCCACCGCGCCCGGCCTCATTAACCCCTTCTTAACACTTATAGGTAAATGGTAATGCTGTTTCAAAGGAAATGTAAAAGTTCATTAATAATTAATCCTTTTAATCTAATATACTTGAGAAAACAAAACCTTAAAAGCAAAATAAAAAAATGTCTCACCATGACCCACCTTTTATTGATAGGAGAGGAACTAGTATCACCTGAGGATCAAACTGTACTAGTCAGTATATCAGATTTTGCTTATGTTTTTAAGTTTGAAGTCACTTTTCTGCAGCCTAATTTTGTTTTCCATTTTTGCCTGAGAGATCGATTTGAAACTGCCTGTGTGGACAGTTGTCATTTCAGATATTGTAAACAATTGTTTTTACTTTAGGATGGGGTAGGTAAACTATCATCTTAGGGCTGAGTCTGGCTGTGGCCTGTTTTTATTTGGTCTACCAGCTAAAAATGGTTTTCATATTTTTGAAGGATTTTGAAAACAATATGCAACGGACTCCAAATAAGGCCCTCAAAGTCTAAAATACTTACTGACTGACTCTTTAGAGAAACAAATGGGCCAACTCCTGCTTCTAACATAAAAATAATTATTGTTAAACATTTATTGTAACCTTGTATATATTTTATGGCTGGACTAATATTTGGAAGCAGATCCACCCCATTGGTTCCTGTTTTTAAAAAAATTGTTCTCAAAGAACAGAATGTGTTTTGTTAGCCAGTATTGAGCGCATCATGGGCTCTGAGCATGGACTCAGAAACTCACTGAGGAGAGGCATAGTGGTGCCGAGGTAATGTTTTAAACAAAGCTGGTGTTCGGGTGGGTCTTTGTGTAGAGAAAGTGGCAGTATCTTGTGTCACACTTGCTAAGCCATTGTGTAATGACAGATTTCTGGCATATGCTAAAAGAAAGCAATTTGTACCTGATATTTGAGTTGGAAAGAGAATGTTATGTAAATAAATTGCTTTTTTGCTCATTGATAGTTTAAAATGAGCTTTTGACCTACTATAGTCTGTATGTGAATTTCTGACTGCTGATGTTTTATAAGTCCATTACTGATTCAGAACACCCTGTCTAAAGTACAGCTCCATCTCTATCTGTGCTGTGCCCTACTTTACTGCACTCATAGAACTCAGTCTCCACCTATAACGCTGTCAGGTGCTTGTTTATTTGTGCTTTTTGTCTTTTCCAGCAGCAAAGAAAGAGGATAGGTGTTGTTTTTGTTTTCGAGATGTGGTCTTGCACTGTTGCTCAGGCGCGAGTGCAGTGGTACAATCATAGCTCACCACAGCCTTGAACTCCTGGGTGGACTGCAGGCGCTCACTACCACACCTGACTAATCTTTTTATTTTTATTTCTGTAGAGATGAGGTTTCACACTGTTTTGTGCAAGCTGGTCTCAAACTCCTGGCCTCAAGCCATCCTCCTGCCTCAGTTTCTCAAAGTGTTGGTGTTATAGCCATGAGCCACTATGCCTGGTCCAAGTTTGTTTTGTTTTTTGTTTAGCATTATTATTTTATTGCAAACTTTAAATTCTTGTTTATTGGTAGGAGAAATAGAGGGAAGGAGGACGACCAAATAGGTAAACATACCTGCCTCCTAGTGGGTAATCTTGGGCAAGTTTTTTCACCTCCCTTTGCCTCCTCATCTGTAAACAAGATCCTGCATGCCCACCTGGGATGCCTGCTGAGATGGCACACAGGAAGCGCCTGGCCTTGTGCCTGGCCCTGGTCAGTAAGGGCTGTGTGGTTCCACTTGTACCTACTAAATTCTAATCTGATTAAAAGCTTTACTAGCTCATAATGGTCATTCTTTTCCTCTAACTTAGCAGCCCAATGAAATAATATAGTAAGTAAATGTAACCTTGCTTTTTGTCCTTTTGATGCCACGTGAACACAGCTGTCTTGGTAGACCCCTATTGATTCAGCAGGGATAGCACCAGGTTTATTGGAAATTTACATATGGGATAGTCCAGTGGTGGTGGGTTGGACAGAACAGCAACTGCTTCCCGAAAGCTTGCAAAAAGCATGCAGTTTACGTAGCATTTTTACTTAACATGCTCACCCTAACAGCCTCCACCTGGCAGCCTTCATGTAACCCAAAACAAAGGGCTTGTGGGCTGGGGGTTCAGATGTTCCTCATAGATAAGGAATTGATTTCAGGGTTGGCCACTAGGATTCCTTAGCTCAGAACTCCACACACACATTCTTCTTAAGTTATGGATGTTAGGTACACCTGTACAACCATCTGCATAAAATTCATTCCTTCAATAGAGCACCTACTTTGTGCCAGGTTTTCAGGTACTGGGGAGACATTGGTGAACAAAAAAGGATTTTAAAGGATTTAAAGGATTATCACCTGCTTGGTTGTCAGTCACATCCAGTGAATGGTGGAACTCATTTCCTGCTAATGTGTATTTGAGCCTGAAATGCACATTGTCCCACCTTTCCTCAATGGCAAAATGCTCTAGAAAGTAGGTGCTGGTCTGACTAAATAAAATGGGCTTTCTGTTTGGAGTTGTAAAGGGAGCCGTGCCTTCCTCAGCCGCTCCTGAAAGAAAGACCTGCTTGCAAGAAGCTTATATTGCAGGGGGAAAGACATGTCTAATACATTGTCAAGGCATGATGAGCATGCAACTGTAAATGTTCACCTAGGCTTTGGCAAGAGGTAGAGTTAACTTTTATTCTTTACTAACTCTTTGAAGCGTTAAAACCATTGGGCAGAGTGACTTATGAGTGAACCCATAGTGATGTGTTTTTGTTGGTTTTCTGGTAAATCACTTTTGGATTGGACAGTGAACCATGATGGTCTTTCTTCAAGAACTTGTTTTTGCAAGAGTTTGGTGATAAGTCCATCATTTGCCAAACCCACTTACACTTCCATCCTTTCTCAGGTGCTGTGGTTCAGGGAAATGATTGTTTTGATAGTATTTTACCTATTGCACCATTACTTTATCTGTAAATTTCTTGTAAAATATGTCTTGTTATGTTTGTGTGTGTGTGTGTGTGTCTGTGTGTGTGTGACAGAGTCTTGCTCTGTCGCCCAGGCTGGAGTGCAGTGGCCCAATCTTGGCTCACTGCAAGCTCCACCTCCCCGGTTCACGCCATTCTCCTGCCCCCGCCTCCTGAGTAGCTGCGACTACAGGTGCCCGCCATCACACCTGGCTAAATTTTTTTGTATTTTTTAGTACAGATGGGGTTTCACTGTGTTAGCCAGGATGGTCGTGATCTCCTGACCTCATGATCTGCCCGCCTCAGCCTCCCAAAGTGCTGGGATTACAGGCGTGAGCCACCGCGCCTGGCCTATTATGTTTTTAAAGAGAAAATTGAACCACAGGTCATTTGGCTAAAGCTTAGCACATAAATATGAGATTGGAATCACTTTATTTGTAGACATATATATAGTATATGTTGGTACAGTATTTTCATTAAGGTGTGTTTCATTGCCTCAGTTAAATAATTAAGGGTGTTGGCTTCTGGGATGTTGAAGTATTTGCTTACGTAATCCATTGCTGTTTGGGTGAGACTCTTAAATGGATTTAGATGGTGAGATATGGTGAGAAAACTGGATTTTTTATTTAGAACCTGTTTGAACAAGGCAATGTGGAAATAGTGTGATAGCAAGTTACGTTATATAACTTGAACAAAATCAACTGCAAAGAGACATTTTCAAAGAAATGGAGGAAAATTGAATATTTACTGAACTTGACGTATTAAGGAATTGTTTTAAATTATGTTGGATGTGATAGTGGTATTGTGAATTTTTTTTTTTTAGTGCTTTAGAGCAATACACTGAAGTTTTTACAAGTGAAATAATGAGGGCCTTAAAATTTGCCAGCAAAAAAAAAAAAAAAAAAAAAAGTGAAAGTGTTAGAAAGAGTAGAAGAAAGAAAAATGGTGTTGAAGCTGAAAAAAGAGAGCGTGGAGGATCATGGTACTAGTTATTCTCTCTACTTTTATCAATGTTTTCAACTTTCCATAATAGAATATTTGCTTTTAAAAAGCATGTTATAGGGTAGAAAGGGAGAGATGCTTTACTTTCACTCATCATGAAGTGCCTGAGTGTTGAGGTGGGAGGATCCCAGGGCCAGGGCAGGTCCCCCATTCCCTTCTGTTGGGGCAACCTTTGTGCTTTGAATCAAATGAGTAACTGATTTAATCCCACCCGGGCCATCTCACCCTCCATGCACATGTTTTAAAAGGAGGTCTCTACTCAAAATTGCAGCTGACTTAGAAACACGTAGAACGATATGTTCCCAGTTTTTTCCACTATTATTCTGTATTCTCAATATTTTGGGGGGCCCATAGGAATGGGGCAGAGTGCTGTGACCCAACTGGGAATAGGTCATTGTCTTAATAGCAACTTTCTCAGACTTGAAAATTGAAATGAACGAAATAAGGGGCATCTACTGGGTAGGGCTTTAGCCATTTTAAGGTATCAATTTACATACTGGTGCTGTGGGCAAGGATCGGGGAAGGAAATACAGCAAACCATGGGTTGGGGTTGGGGTGAGTGATAGGGTTGTAAAGTGTACACCATGTCTGCTCCAGTCAAGTAATGATGTATAAATTATGCCATTTCAGATGTAACATAGTTGATACTGATAGTGTAAATTGAAGAGTTTTTTAAAAAATTTTAATTAAGTATAATTTCAGAAATGGTGATTTTAAAAGTAAGTTTTGGCGGGGTTTGCTTATTTAAGCAAATTTTGTAAGCTTACTGATTTAGTTTGGATTTTTTTTTTTTTTTTTTTTTTTTTTTTGAGACGGAGTCTCGCTCTGTCGCCGGGGCTGGAGTGCAGTGGCCGGATCTCAGCTCACTGCGAGCTCCGCCTCCTGGGTTTATGCCATTCTCCTGCCTCAGCCTCCAAGTAGCTGGGACTACAGGGGCCCGCCACCTTGCCCGGCTAGTTTTTTGTATTTTTTTAGTAGAGACAGGGTTTCACCGTGTTAGCCAGGATGGTCTCAGTCTCCTGACCTCGTGATCTGCCCGTCTTGGCCTCCCAAAGTGCTGGGATTACAGGCTTGAGCCACCGTGCCCGGCTAGTTTGGAATTTTTAAAAGAAGCTATTTTGGTCTTGCTAATTATTTTGATAGATGGCAAAAGTAAAGACTGGGGTGAGTTCAAATCTTGTCTAATCGAAGTTTCTTATAGGAGAAATGTTCTTTAACGTTGCATAATATTGCTCATGTGATCTTAACTAGGGGCAAAAATTTATCTCGGCAATGGCACAAGACTTAAGTATGGTTTATGTCATATGTCCTCTAAAAACAGGTTAACCAAGAAATTTTTTGACTTTTTTTTTTTTTTTTTTTTTTGAGACAGTGTCTCTGTTACCAGGCTGGGAATGCAGTGGCACCGACTCCCTGATTCAAGCGATTCTCCTGCTTCAGCCCCCTGAGTAGCTGGGATTGCAGGCACGTGTCACCATGCCCAGCTAATTTTTATATTTTTAGTAGAGAAGGTTTCACCATGTTGGCCAGGATGGTCTTAATCGCCTGACCTCGTGATCCACCCACCTCGGCCTCATTGTTTCCTAGACTTAGCGTCTCACCCCCAGATCAGAAAGGAAAAAGTCTTCACAGGCTTCTAAATTTACAGAGAGAACCATGCGTTCCAGGTTTAATCTATAGACCTTTAGTTCTCTGTGTTTTCTGAGCCTAGAATTAAAACCAACTCTAGCATATAATAAGCCATCTTGGCCTTGTCCCTTACTTTTGTTTATGTATATAGTTACTAAGTTTACTAAGTAGTTACTAAACTTAAGTTTCTGTATATAATTACCTGCACATTTCAGTGAAGCATGTTGGTGATGAAGTTTGTATGCTATACCTAGTGAAACTGAAATCACATGGTACCCAATCAAGACTTAGACTTCACAAGTTTATTAGATAAATTCTTGTTCAAGGTCACTTTCTCTTGATTTTGCCTGCCCCGAGGTGAGGAGTTAGTTGAGAAGGATGTAGATTGTGTTTCTAGAAAGAATAGTTTCTTTCTTTTTTTTTTTTTTTTAAGACGGACTCTCACTCTGCTGCCCAGGCTGGAGTGCAGTGGCCGGATCTCAGCTCACTGCAGGCTCAGCCTCCTGGGTTTATGCCATTCTGCTGCCTCAGCCTCCTGAGTAGCTGGGACTGCAGGCGCCCGCCACTTCGCCCGGCTAGTTTTTTTGTATTTTTTAGTAGAGACGGAGTTTCACCGGGTTAGCCAGGATGGTCTCCATCTCCTGACCTCGTGATCCGCCCGTCTCGGCCTCCCAAAGTGCTGGGATTACAGGCTTGAGCCACCGCGCCCGGCCAAGAATAGTTTCTTTTGCTGAATGTAACGTCCTTTGATTATTTCTTTTCCCTTTCCTAGGAGAAAGTGGTGTTTCCAGTTTACTTCCCTGTTAGATAACACACAATGTATATTATTCCCAATGTAGAAGAAGTTGGTTCTTAGAGACACTCACCAAATAGGGACTTAAAAACTAACGGCTAATGGGTCTCAGGAGCATTATTTTCATATGCCGTCAGCGGGTCGGAAATGGCCATCATCGTTACTTGGCAGTGCAGGCTTGGAACTTGGGCATGACTAGCTGTCATTTCATTGTCAGAGCTGTGGAAAGCAGTTCCTTTCTGCCTCCCAGATGCAGTGAACGGTAGGGAAGGCTTAACATAGAACTGTTTCCAACCTGATTTTAAAATGACCCTCTTTTTAATGTGAATGCCCAGAAAGTTCCCTTCTAGTTGTAAGGTCATGATTTTCTCACTGATTATAATGAGTGCAAATGGGACTGGTTTGTCCGCTTTTTGTGTTTGTTAAGCAGCCTTGGTCTGACAGGATGTGGGTCTAGGGGCAGGAAGTGGCTTACTCTCAGAGGCAAAAGGAGCTATTTAGAAGGATTTGAGATTTCATTACATGTTCTTGAAATTATGGGGTGGCTATTAATCTGGACTCTTCATATATATATGTATATATATATAAAATGTTACATAATATTTACCCTGGAATTGGGAAATACAAACTTGTCAAAAGCTTAGCACCGTTGGCATCTATTTAAAGATACTATTTTAGGAGTAAATAAGAGCACAGATATTTGGGTAGCTGATTACCAGAAGTTGAGGGTCTCAGTTTCCTTAACCATTAAAAAAAGGTCATCAGACGAGGATAACCGTATACCTTGTATCGAGTACTCATTTGGAGTCACTCTACCAGTTATACTTCATCACTGTTCTGATTGGTCTACTGAAAACATACATTTATATAACATAAAAATATAACAAAGATACCTGAAAAGTCGGTTACTAGGAAATTCCACGCCCCACTTCTGTGTCAGTACTCTGCCCTGTTAACATCTGCTGCACATTAAGAATTTAGCCTTGACATTTTAAGTTTAGCCTAATGGTGGTGGTGGAGGAGGCAGTAAGGAGAACAGTTTAGAAGAGGAGGTGTGAATGGCATGTCGTGTTAGTTTTCATCATTTAAGTTACTCAAAAAGTACCTTAAAGTGTTTCTGGCTTCACTGGGAAATGAGTTCCTGCGTCCCTGTGGTGTCAGGAGGATCGCAGAGTAGGAGACATGGCCCCTAGGATACTGGACATGGGCTGGATGCTGTATTTGAGGGATAAACCATGTATGGTTCTTGTGCTTTAAACAAGCAAAAACCTGGCTGGGCGCGGTGGCTCACACCTGTAATCCCAGCACTTTGGGAGGCCGAGGCGAGTGGATCACGAGGTCAGGAGATCAAGACTATCCTGGCTAACACGGTGAAACCCTGTCTCTACTAAAAATACAAAATTAGCCAGATATGGTGACTCATGTCTGTAATCCCAGCTACTCGGGAGGCTGAGGCGGGAGAATCACTTGAACCCAGGAGGTGGAGGTTGTGGATCGCATCACTGCACTCCAGTCTGGGCAATAAGGGCGCAACTCTGCCTCAAAAAAAAAAAAAAAAAAAAAAAAAAAAATCTAACTAGCCATGGTCAGTGTAGAAGTATACGAATATTCCAGAGGAACTAAACTATAAGGTGTTTGTAAATACTCAGATGTGAATGAGTATAAGCAGAACGCATCATAAAAAATCCTGCCGGGCGCTGTGGCTCAAGCCTGTAATCCCAGCACTTTGGGAGGCCAAGACGGGCGGATCACGAGGTCAGGAGATCGAGACCATCCTGGCTAACACGGTGAAACCCCGTCTCTACTAAAAAATACAAAAAACTAGCCGGGTGAGGTGGCGGGCGCCTGCAGTCCCAGCTACTTGGGAGGCTGAGGCAGGAGAATAGCAGGAACCCGGGAGGCGGAGCTTGCAGTGAGCTGAGATCTGGCCAGTGCACTCCAGCCTGGGTGACAGAGCGAGACTCTGTCTCAAAAAAAAAAAAAAAAAAAAATCCTAACAGAAATGGGTATTTGGCAAATCTCCCTTTCTGCCAGACTTGCTGGCAGTTAAAATTTGAAACAGTGACTGTACCGAAATGCTTTTTGTTCCGGTTAAAAGTTGTACTCCCATTTCCTAAAATGAGGACTGAACTGAGAAACTAGCTACAGTTGCTTGGTTTTCCATAGAGTTAAGTTGGCTCCTTTGATGTTGAAGTCTGTAGTTATGACCTTGCTTTCATTAGTAGTTAGCACCTGGGCAGGTACTAACCAATGAATGCCCTTTACACCCAGCAAGAAGGAATGGGTGGGGAGGCCAGATTGTTTCAATCTAAAGGGCACTACATTGTGGTGGGTTTCATTTTCTGATAGACACTGCCTACAGGCAACTAAGTCATTCCATTAACTGTCATTGTCAATCCATGTGTAGCCAAACTTGAATTCTCCTGCTGGTTTAGCTTCCTGATGGGGAATAGCTGCTGTCACAAGGGACAGTGTCTGTAGCTCCATCATGGGCCCCAGGACGTCCCACAGCAGCTAACACTGGTCTGTACTCGGGATTCTGCCACCTGGTCAGTGACTTTCTGTGCATCATGTTCCTGGGAATAGTATGACTGTCCATGATTCCTAGGAAAGCTTGAGGAATGACTGAGGACAAGGAGCTAGCACTTTGACCCCTGTGGGGAGTGCTGTCTATAGTGTTTATCAGGGTTGTGACAAGTGGACTCTTGTGAGCTCCAACACTGGATGATTTTATTATTCCTATTACTTAGGCAATAAAAGACTAGTACATATCCTGGTGTTATATAATTATTTGAAAACTTATCAGAATGAGTTTTATAACTAGTGTACCCATGTTTTTGTTATTGTGCTACAGACAAAATGATACACTGAAATTTTACTGAATTACCTGACAATTTTTGTTACAATTAATTCTGTGCACTTTTTACAAGATTTGTGGAGCGTAAATAGGTGGCTGGCCTTTCTTTGGCATCTGAACATTTTCCTGAGCCCAATAGACAAGCAGATTTTTTTTTTTTTTTTTTTTTTTTTTTTTTGTGGAGACAGGGTTCTCCTCATGCCCATAATCCCAGCACCCTGCCCAGTTCAGGACCAGGCTGGCAACATGGTGAAACCACATCTCTGCTAAAAATACAGAAGTTAGTTGGGCATAGTGGTGCATGCCTGTAATCCCAGATACTCTGGAAGCTGAGGCAGGAGAATCGCTTGAACTCGGGAGGTGGAGGCTGCAGTGAGCCGAGATTGTGTCACTGCACTCCAACCTTGATTGACAGCGAGACAGTGTCTCAAAAAAAAGACAGGGTTCTGTTACCCAATATGGTGGCGCAATCATGGCTCACTGCAGGCTTGACCTAGGCCCAAGTGATCTTCCCACATCGGCCTTCCAAAGTTCTAGGGTTACAGGAGTGAGCCACTGTGCCCGACCAAGATTTCTTTGCCTTTGTGCTCACGTTCTTTAACCTTAAAAGAAGAGGTCATATAAAATAATGATCAGGTATAATTTAAGATACAGAAAACTCAATAGAAAGGAGTAGCTGTGTGTTCTACATCTTCATTGCATTTGCTGATACATCTCAGGATTATTAGTACAATTTTTTTTTTTTTTTGAGACAGTCCCACTGTGTCTCCCAGGCTGGAGTGCAGTGCCGCAGTCTCAGCACACTGCAGCCTCCATCTTCCAGGTTCAAGCGATTCTTCTACCTCAGTCCCCAGTGTATCTGGGATTATGAATGTGCACCACCACACTCTGCTAATATTTTTTATTTTTAGTGGAGACGGGATTTCACCATGTTGGCCAGGATGGTCTCAAACTGCTGGTCTCAACTGATCCGCCTGCCTAAGCCTCCCAAAGTGGTGGGATTATAGGCGTGAGCCACCGTGTGCAGCCCAGTGTGATGTATTTATACTGTTATTTCCACCTCCTAAAGGTCAACAAGGACACTTAGCTCAAGAAGGCTAATGTTGAGAGAGACCGCTTATCAGAACAGGATCTCTGAGGAAAAAGGGAGCTTAAATATGTGTCCCTGGAATTTCTTCTAGCCCTTTCCTCAGTGACATGGCCACTGCTATGGGTGGGAATGTTTAGAGAAGAACCCTGACCAGTGGTTGATGTCTTTGCCAAGTATACTGTCAGGTCAATGTCATAGATTGATTTTTTATATATATATATATATAGAGAGAGAGAGAGAGACACTTCATATAATAGAAAATAATATTTTAAGGACCACCTTGCTATTTTACTTCTCTAATAATGTTTTGAATATTTTGATAAATACCTTTAGCAACATAGTGGTTCTCATCTCAGCCCTCTCTGTCCTTGAACGATGTTATTTGTAACAGGGTAGTTTCTAGACTGCCTTTCTGGAGTAAAACTTGGGCACTTCTAACCATATGCTTGCTGGAAACCATAATGTTAAATGTAGTCATTGGGTTATCATTTGCAACTACATTGATATAATTTTGTATATAAAACAGTTTGCTACTGGGAGCAGCATTGTTCATGCAAGAAAGACATTCGTTTCATATAATACATGGAAACAAAGTTATCTTTTCAATGTTAACCGTTACTGTAACACTCCAAAAAAAGGTTGTTGATGTGGAGAAGAGCTTTAAAAACCCACAAACAATTCACTTGCCTCTCGGGCTTTTCTGCTTTGCCTAACTTGACTGAATTAGAGTGTCTGCATTTCTGTACTAAGCTGGTTAAGGTTTGCTAAGTCAATGGTAATGTTTTACAGAGCTTGGCTATTTGTTAGCCAGGATTTGTGGAAAACAACCAGTGTCTGTCATGACTAGTGCTATAATTTATTCAGTTGGCATATTGTTCATGGAGACAGTGAGATAAGGGGATCAGGATCCAGAGAGACTACTAAAATATGTGAGTCCATCTGTTGTGATCTGAGGTTTCATTAGAGAAAACCTGTCTGCTAGTACAATGAATGGAGACTTAGTAAGGATATTTTTATATAAAGGATTATAAATCAGCAGAGGTAAATACATTAATCTTGGCCAAACAGGTCGTGTCCTTTTGCATTTTCCCGATGGCAAGTTCTGCCCCCTGCTGCCCGGGCACTGTTGGTCATAGCGTGGCCTTGGCCAGCAGCATTGGCATCAGCTGTGAGCCAGTAAACATCGAAATGTAGGCCCTTCCCAACCTGAGTCAGACCCTTAGCCTGGGGTCCAGGAAACTATTTTAACAAGCTCCCAGGTGATTTTTTTCACATTTCGAGTTTGAGCACCTCGAGGGCCTGTGAATGGCTGCATATAAGGTACAGCTGGCCATATGTCTTAAATGACTTCAAGGAGCTGTGAGCCAGGCCTCCTCTTCCCACACCAGACTTCATGAACCATACCTGGTATTGTCATGTTTTTGTGAGCAGCTGTGAGTAGGACTGGGGGAGAGAGATGTTCAGCCAATAAAGTCTAAAATGGAAAGGGAATGTTCAGTTATAACAAAACAAATTTTTGTAATTAGAGTGCTGGGTTGTGCTCAGCATCATTGGAGTTCAATGTGGAGCAGTGGCTCACACCTGTAATCCCGGCACTTGGAGAAACTGAGTTGGGCAGATCCCTTGAGTTCAGGAGTTTGAGACCACCCTGGGCAACATGGTGAAACTCCATCTCTACAAAAAAATAGAAAAATTAGCCGGCTGTAGTGGCGGGTGCCTGTGGTCCCAGCTAAGGAGGCTAAGGCAGGGGGAATCTCTTGAACCCTGGTGGCAGAAGTTGTAGTGAGCTGAGATTGTGCCACTGCACTCCACCCTGGGCGACAGAGCGAGACCCTTTCTCAAAAAAAAAAAAAAAAGTGGAGCAGCAAACTAAGACCCTCTTCCATCGAGGGAAGTCTCTGAAGCAAAGCTGAGCCAGCCTCTCAGCTCTGCACTGGTGGGGCACCCCATGGCGCCCAGAAGCAGTGAGAGGACTAACGCAGCAGAGCGCAGCATGGCCATGCATGATTGGAGTGCTGCTACTGCGTTCATGTCAGTTTGGGAGCCGGCAACTTCTAAGAACGTAGAATATTTTCATTTAGAACTTAAAAACAGTAAACCCTAAAAGTTTAGTGTTTAAAAATTCATTTTTGTTTCCATTTTATTCTTTTGAAAATGACCACAGTCTAGTTTGAATGCCATTGTTTCTCAGCTGTTTCTTATTTGCAATTGCTGAAAGCAGCAAGGAGCAAGTTAAATGTCCATCACCTGAATGGGTAGACAGAAGTGACATCCACACAATGGAATATTACTGGGCAGTAAAAAAAGAATGAAATGCTGATACATGCTGCAACATGAATAACCCCTTTAGACATTATGCTAAGTCATGGGATTCAGTCACAAAAGACTGCATATTATAAAATTCTGTGTCTCTGAAATGTCCAGAATAGGCAGATCCTTAGAGACAGAAAGTAGATTGGTGGTTTCTAGGGGCTGAGGGAGCAGGAGGAATGGGGAATGACTGCCAGTGGCCATGGAGTTTCTTTTGGGGCTGACAAACTATTCCAAAACTAGATAGCAGTGTCAGTTGCATAACTCTGAATATACTAAAGACCACTGAATTATACATTTTACATGGGTAAATTTTATGGTAAATTATATTTCAATAGCTGCTATTTAAAAAAGTACATAGTGACTCAACATGAAAAGAAACGTACAGTTTTGTCTCTAATTACCCAATTAAGTGAACCAAAATAGCAGCTACAAAGCTTTTAATTCATTTATCATTGGTTGTAAGAATTTTCCCTATCATACTCCCATCTGTGGGAGAAAATTTACTGTATCTACTTCCTATCAGAGCATTTCTAAGTATTTGAAAGGTCCTATCCAAATATTTGAAAGCTGTTAAAAGTTGCTGAAGTGGCACCTTCAGAAGAGGGCTGGAATGTTTGATAACAGCGTTGACGTTTTAAATGATATGGAAGGTCAAGCTCGCAATGTAATCTTGGTGGTGGTGGCTGGATGGCTCTACTCAGACTGGTTTTATAGTAAATGGCAGGTGTGATAATATAGGGATTAATCTGTTATCACTGAATCCACTGCCTGAAATTCAAACATTCAGATGCTCCCATTTGAATTTCCCTTTTTTATTTTACATGGTTTTCCTGATTTTTGAGTACATAAAAAAATTATTGTAAACTTTTTTCCTGCAGTGTTCTGGCCTCTAAAATTAAATCTGGTTCTTTTGTCTAAGACTCAAGGGTTGCTTTCCTGTAATGTTTGTGGAGGAACTGATCTTGGACTTTTCCCTTCTGTCTTGGGCTTCTATTGCAGTTTGAATTTGTGCTGTAAGAAGTGTGACTGTAGAGGTAATCTTCAAGTTTAAAATATTCAGAGGAAATGGATGCTTCGCAAAGGAAATAATGCATACCTATTTTTATTTACCAAAATGAGGAAAATACCTGGGAAATAATTTGATGGCCGAATATTCAGCAATTATATTCATAGGTTAGAAGCAAAATACAAAATTTAATTGTCAACTTGGTATCTTTTTCATTCCTTAGACTCTTAGAAGGCATTTTAGATGGCATTTTGATAAAATTAAACTGAGATGACTCAGAAAACATGTTTTCCCAACTATATTCTGAAAAATGCTAGTTCCCTGGGATGCTCCATGGAAATAATCTGTGGGCAGAACAGTCTGGGAAGCGGAGACTGTGGCCCCGTCTTGGGCTGCCGCTGTTGGCATGAACACGGCAGACAGGCAGCAGCCTTTCAGCTAAAGAAGGAAGAAAGAAAACCCCACCTTAACCACTGCAGAGTTGCATGACCTCCAAACACTGCCCCCACAGCATATCCCCATTTTTGTCCCTTTCCCTTTCAAAGCCAAATAATTTCAAAGAGAACTACATAGCTGTTGGGTTGGGATGGTGTCAAAAGCCAGACACGATGATTTTAAGTCATAGAATGATCAAGCTGGAAGATGCTCACATATTAAATGGTCTCCAACCACTCAGTATCACCAGCAAGGGAGAGGAACAGGGTTGGCCTGAGTGAGGCTGGGGCCACCCCTGCCACCAGGCCTGTGTGCTAGGCTCAGGTGCTTCAGGGAATGAGCAAAGAGGATGTTGGGTTTATTTTGTTTTAATTAGGCGAATTGTTGAGTTTATTTAAAAACAAAGCAGATTGGGGTTTAACACCCTGCATGTCCATTGCATTGGAGTGGTAACACCTGTGCCATCATGTGACTGCCTGGAGGGGTACTTTCCCTCTGGGGAAAGTGAACACAGGTGTGTTGTCCCTTTTCTGTGAAAACACTCTACTTGCTGGTCTTGAATAGCATTCTAGTGGGTTACTTTTCTCCTAGTGGTCAGACAGTATTTATTGGACCTCTGGTTCCATTGGCATGTGTCCCCTAAAGAGGAGACTCTTCAGGGGGTACTCATACCTCTTCTATCCGATGGCACTGACTGTGTCACACCTGGCCTGCGGGCTTCCAAGCTAGCATTTCAGAGTGGGAAAAGGCCTCAAGCCATCTAGTCCAAACTCTACCTGCAGATCGGGTAACTGATGCCCAGTGGCAGAAAGTCATTTGCTGGGGATCCTCGGATTACAGAGCTAGCTCTCAAACCCAGGCCTTCTGCCTCCTGTGTCTTGTCTTCCAGTGATTCCCAAATTTGGCCTCCTCAAAATCACTTGTGGAAGTGACTGGGCTGAGGGTGTTTGAAAAGCTTCTGTGAGGATTCTGATGGTGGGGCTGATGTGGGAAGCACCATGGTATATGATCACTGTTTGAGGCACAGCCATCTTCATTAATGTATAAGCCACTCAGGGATAGGGAGGGCTAATGCTTCTCTGTACTCACAGTGCCTATCATGGTGCCTGGCACACCTTGCAGTATTTAATTAGTGTTTGTGGATCGAATGAACATGTTAGGTGCCCACTAGCAGGGGTTGGTCCTGTAGTCTGTGGCCATGGAACATGAGAAGAATAAAGCTATTGTGGTTCATCCTGTAGTATAAGTTTGAGCTGAGTTATTACAACACAAATTTTTTTTGAAGTTTTTAAAAGTTAGAGACAGGTTCTCGCTATGTTGCCCAGGGTGGTCTCAAACTCCTCGCCTTGAGATCCTCCTGCCTTGGCTCCCCAAAGGGCTGCGATTACAGGCCTGAGCCATTATACCTGGCCGACAAATAAAATTATTCATTTATTTTGTACAATGGAATCTCACCCTGTCACCTAGGCTGGAGTACAGTGGCGTGATCTTGGCTCACTGCAACCTCTGCCTCCTGGATTCAAGCAATTCTCTCTCCTCAGCCTCCTGAGTAGCTGGGATTACAAGTGTGTGCCACCACACTTGGCTAATTTTTGTATTTTTAGTAGAGATGAGGTTTTACCATGTTGGCCAGGCTGGTCTTGAACTCCTGACCTCAAGTGATCTGCCTGCCTTGGCCCCCCAGAGTGCTGTGATTAGAGGCATGAGCCACTGTGCCTGGCCTAGAATTTTTTAAAGAGTAGATTATTAAGCAAAGGGAGAGTAGAGACAGTATTGGTTTTTCATTAACTTCATCTGCACCGTCAATCACATGGTTCTTTTTGTCTGGGGAGTGGTACAGGAGTAAGATTAAACTGAAATCACCACCACCACCCCCAAGCAAAGCATAACTTTAAAAAGTTTTTAATATTTTGGCAAACCTGATAGAAATATTGCCCTTTTTTGGGTAGATCTTAGATGACTAACTGCTTACTATACACACACCTGTACCACACATGTGATTGTGTTGCCTTCACCGAACACAGTTCTTGATAAGTGTGTAATCTAAGGGGAATTACCAAGATAATAAAAACTGCAAACCATGCGCTCTTTTTCTCCAGTCTTTGCACATAGTTTGGATTTGTGTGGCGGTGTATTTAAGCCCATGGACTTGAGTTTTTTGTGGGACAATCCTTGCGTGTATCAGATTCATACAGTCCCAGTCCCCCATTATTCCTGTGGCACTGTTGAAGATACAAGAACCAGCTGGCATTCAAATATGTTGAGAAAAACAGTTGCTGACTAGGGAAACCTAACACCCTGATAATAAAATGGAAAATTGGGATTTAGATGTGTTTTCTCAGTTGCTGAAGCGTGGTGGTGCTGGTGCTGGTGGTGCTGGTGCTGGTGGTGTTTTTGAGTCTCGCTCTATCGCCCAGGCTGGAGTGTAGGGGTGCGATCTTGCTCACTTCAACCTCTGCCTCCCAGGTTCAAGCACTTCTCCTGCCTCAGCCTCCCAAGTAGCTGGGACTATGTACAGGCACGTGCCATCACCCCCAGTTAATTTTTGTATTTTTAGTAGAGACGGGATTTCACTATGTTGGCCAGGCTGGTCTTGAACGCCTGACCTCAAGTGAGCCACCTGCCTTGGCCTCCCAAAGTGCTGTGATTGCAGGCGTGAACTGCTGCACCTGGCCCCAAAGTCTGGTTTTTTGTTTTTTTTTTTCAAGCCCTTGGATAAGTAGACAAAGTATGTATGTAAATGGTCCTGTCATCTCAGTGAATGTCTCATTTTAAACTTCGGTGAAAGCTTATACTGTATTTGTAGCATATTATTTTATCCGTAATTGTCTTTCTAAACATGAAACTGTCTATCATGCAGTAGGTTAAGGCAGTACCGTGCTGTGGTCCTTAATCTGGGGAGGATCTCCTCCCTTTTCCCCCTAGAGCATTTGGAAATGTGTATGTGGATGGGGTTGCTTTTAGGTATTCCAATGACTGGGGACACTCAGTCATTGGATGGCTTAAGGATGCTAAACGTTCCTGAGTGCTTGGGATAGTCTTGCAGAATGAATACCTCTGCTGTCCAGAATGACAAGAGCACCCCCAGTGGGAAACACTAGTAGCCTAATGACTAATCAAGTAACAGACAGCCCTTTAACTTAAAGCAGCTCATTAACATAGTGTTCATTTACCTGTTGAGATCTTGTGAGTATCTTCTCCTCAATCTCTATGTAAAGATACAGATGTAGAGCCTGCCCTATGTATACATATATGAATGTAGGAGATCGAGACCATCCTGGCTAACATGGTGAAACTGTCTCTACTAAAAATACAAAAAATTAGCTGGGCGTGGTGGCGGGCACCTGTAGTCCCAGCTACTCGGGAGGCTGAGGCAGGAGAATGGCGTGAACCCGGGAGGCGGAACTTGCAATGAGCCGAGATCACACCACTGCACTCCATCCAGCCTGGGCGACAGAGCAAGACGCCGTCTCAAAAAAAAATTGGAGTCTGAAATCTCGTGTGCATGGACTCTGGTCATTTGTCTTTGTCCTAACCAGGTAGTGGCCTTCAGTTCTAATTGTACTTGGGGTTCCACTTCTGAACCAGTAGATAGTAGAGAAAGAAAGGCATACCCAGGGCTCTGCATTTGTGAGCGAATGCCCCTCCACTTTAGTTTTAAGTGTGATATGTCATTGTTGGCTTCTATGTAGGTAGCTGGAGCTGCATTTGTTACTGAAATATTTGACTTGGGGTTGGTTTTCCCATCTCTAATACAGGCCCTTGGAACCATAATTGAGAGAAATGCATGCTTTATTTCATGCTTCATAACAGCTATTTTGTGATTTAAAAAAAAAACTACCAGCAGGAAATGAAAGAAAAGTAGGTTTTTATATTTTAGTATGATTAAAGACTTTAAAACAGGTCTTGTTGCCTCTCAGTAAGCTTGAGTTCTTTAACTTCTGGACTTGGAATTGTGGAGAAAACTTTTAAAACAAGACCTGGAAAACGATACTTCTGTACTTGTTATACCAGTCAGGGAGCCTTTAAAGCATATTGGATGTATATCAGAGGATCTCTCAATCATCACAGTCTGAAATGTTGGGACAGGGGTGGAGGTGGGGGCGGGTGGTTCCTGAAGTAGGAAGTGACATTTGGTGAGTGCTTAATATTTCTGGTGCCCTGGCTGAAGAACAAAACCTCTGTCGCCAAATCCTGGCACAGGTAATATGTCCTCATTACATTTACACCTGTGTTAGGAAGAATCCAGGATAGGTATCTCTCCAGCTTCTGTGTATTTCACTTGAAAATGGTGAGAAGCAAGCATTTCTTAATAGTAAGCATTATAGTTGCTTTGTGGCTCTGCTATTTTCCTTTGGGACAGTGACATAAAGTAGCCAAATTTGAGTGTTTTTCATATGCTTTAGTAAATCTGGGTTTTCTCAAGTGATAAATTTGAAAACTACCTTGATGTAAGTGGATTGTTTTATTGTTGTTGTGTTTTTTTTGTTTTTGTTTGTTTTGAGATGGAGTCTTGCTCAGTTGCCCAGGCTGGAGTGCAGTGGCACAATCTTGACTCACTGCAACCTCCGCCTTCTGGGATCAAGCAATTCTCCTGCCTCAGCCTCCTGAGTAGCTGGGCCTATAGGCGTGTGCCACCATGCCCAGCTAATTTTGTATTTTTAATAGAGATAGGGCTTTACCACGTTGGCCAGGCTGGTCTTGAACTCCTGACCTCAAGTGGTCCACCTGCCTCAGCCTCCCGAAGTGCTGGGATTACAGGTGTGAGTCAATGGCGCCCGACTGTGTTTTGTTTTTTTTTTTTAAACAGCTACATGGCAACATTAGAAATATTTTAAGGCCCTCCTGTCTCTACCTCCTCAATTCTGTGTCTCGCCATCCTGATACTATTTCCATTTTTACATTTTATTTTCATCTCTTGTCTAAATAGATCTCACATTTGCATTGAGAGAGTATTGCTTGTCATATTTTTGATTTCAGAAGCAATTTGCCCAGTTTCTATTTTCATAATTATAATTTAATATCACTACATAATCCATCTTTGATGTGTCTTTGGACATTTCATCCTTTGTCTCTCACTATGGTTTCTAAGGTTGCTTCAAAACTTCTGGTACAAAGCTCTTTCTCTCTTCCCTTGTCTGACTCCCTTGGTGCCCCTCGGGAGCCCTCCTGCCTCCTTTGGCTGTCGTAAGGCTCATATGAGATGGTGCATGGAAAAATAGGTTAAACTATTGTTTAAAAAAAAAAAACTGCTTAGGTTGGGCAAGGTGACCCATGTCTGTAATCTCAGCACTATGGAAAGCTGAGATGGAAGGCTTGCTTGAGCCTAGGAGCTCAAGACCAGCCTAGGCGACATAGTGAGACCCCGTCTCTACAAAAAGTTTTAAGAAAAAAAAAAAAACGAGCTAGTCATGGTGGCACCTATAGTGCCAGCTACTCGAGAGGCTGCGGTGGGAGGCGTTCACGTGAGCCTGGGAGGTCAGGACTATAATGAGCTGTTACCACGCCACTGCACTCCAGCTTGGGTGACAGAGCAAGACCCTGTCTCAAAGAAAAGAGAAAAACTGCTTAGACCTAAGTGTCAGTGTGCTTTATTAAAGCAAAGAGGCTGCGTTTGGTTCACACTGTGCGCCTGCTGAGATGTCCCCAGCCATCTGCAGTCAGGAGTGGTGTGTGGCTTCCTGACTAGCACAGGAACTGATGTCAGGCATGTGCCGTCGCCACACTGAGGAGCAGCTTATGTAGAAGGTGCAGGAAGTTACCAGAAGAAAAGAAGACTCAGTTAAGCGTAATTTGTTTCATTCTGTTTTTCAGATCAATGTCCGAGTTACCACCATGGATGCAGAGCTGGAGTTTGCAATCCAGCCAAATACAACTGGAAAACAGCTTTTTGATCAGGTTGGTCTCTGTACTTGAGAGTTAACTCCATCTACAAAAAAAATTGTTTTGCAACATATTACCTTGTTTTACTCACTTGAGGTAATAGAAGAGAAGGATCTTTTAAAAGGTGAAAGTATTTCATGATAGCATTATAAAATGCATTAATAGACACATATATCATGCCTAGGAGGTGTATGAAAGCACACAGCTATCTGTTGTATAAAGCCAGGTGGATTCAGTGTGTTACCAGCCATGGAAGCAAAGGGCTGAACAGAGTGATTGTGCTTGTCAGTGTAAAGAGGTGTGCTGGCCTGTGTCTCTCTCATGCTGTGTTAGAGACACGGCTTCCTACCCGCAGCCGCCTCCACCTCCAGAGTAGAACCCCTCTCACTGCGTGGATGAGTGAACCTTAGTTGTCTCAGCAGTTGGTGCAGCTTCTCATTTCTAAGTGGTCATACCTGAACGTCTATGAAAAGAAGAAATGAAGATTTAGAGAAAAAAATTCACTTTTTAAAATTGGAAGTTTTTTTTAAAAATCAGGTATTTATTAGTGATATTACTATTTATTTATTAAATACTTTTTTCCCTAATAACAGCTGCTCCAAATACAGTTTCCTTTTTTTTTTTTTTGTTTTTCTTTGAGACTGAGTCTCGTTCTGTTGCCCAGGTTGGAATGCAGTAGTGCAATCTCGGCTCACTGCAACCTCTGTCTCCCAGGTTCAAGCAGTTCTCCTGCATGAGCCTCCCCAATAGCTGGGATTACAGGCACATGCTACCACGCCCTGCTAATTTTTGTATTTGTAATAGAGACGGAGTTTCTCCATGTTTGCCAGGCTGGTCTTGAACTCCTGAACTCAAGTGATCCACCCGCCTCAGCCTCCCAGAGTGCTGGGATTATAGGTGTGAGCCCACGCTCAGCCCAAATACAGTCTTAATGGCTTGGATTTTTTCCAGTCAAGGAGTGACTAAAAACCATTATTTAGTTTTGTTTTTTTTATTTTATTTTATTTTTTTTAAGACTGAGTCTCGCTCTGTCACCCAGGCTGGAGTGCAGTAGGGCAATCTGCACTCACTGCAAGCTCCGCCTCCCGGGTTCGCGCCATTCTTCTGCCTCAGCCTCCCGAGTAGCTGGGACTACAGGCGCCCACCACCATGCCCAGCTAATCTTTGTATTTTTAGTAGGGATGGGGTTTCACCATGTTAGCCAGGATGGTCTCGATCTCCAGACCTCGTGATCAACCCAACTTGGCCTCCCAAAGTGCTGGGATTACGGGTGTGAGCCACCACACCTGGCCTATTTAGTATTTTTATAGCACAGGTCAGAAGTCTTTTTCTGCAAATGGCTGGAAAGTACGTATTTTAGACTTGAAGCCCACACAGTTGCTATCGTAACTACTCAGCTCTGCCATTGTAGTATTGAGAGCAGCCATAAACACGTGAAGATTCAAGCATGACTGTTTTCTAGTCAAGCTCTGTATGGACACTGATTTTTTTTTTTTTTTTTTTTTTGAGACAGAGTCTCGCTCTGTCACCCAGGCTGGAGTGCAGTGGCACAGTGGCACGACATTGGCTCACTGCAAGGGTTCACGCCATTCTCCTGCCTCAGCCTCCTGAGTAGCTGGGACTACAGGCGCCCACCACCACGCCCAGCTAATCTTTTTTGTATTTTTAGTAGAGACGGGGTTTCATTGTGTTAGCCAGGATGGCCTCTGTCTCCTGACCTTGTGATCCGCCCACCTCGTCCTCCCAAAGTCCTGGGATTACAGGCATGAGCCACTGTGCCCGGCTGGGCACTGAAATTTTTATGTAATTTCCCCATCACCACCACTGAAAAAATGTAAACCCATTCTTGGCCTATGGGCTGCACAAATAGCAGACAAGATTTGGTCCATGGGCCTTAGCTTGCTGCACTTGCGTTATTTACAACTCTTTCCTGTAGTTCACTGTAGAATCAGCTTTGCGACATGTACAGCAATGCCCTGTGCATGGCAAGGCACCAGGGCGGCACCCGTCCAACACCTCACAGTTTCAAAATGTCAGACTCTTTGATCTCTCTTATCTTTTTTGATATTTAACAGTGTTTTCTGTTTCTTAAGAAAACACTTTAGATATTCCACTCCAGCAGTCATACCCCACTAAAGAATGCTCATTTTTGGTAAAGAGCTTTTTGAACACGTTTTATTATAAGTGATCCCCTCAGACGGAAATGGATAGAGCTAATAGATCTCACCTTATGGTTTATATTAGAAAACAGTCCTCTTCCCTCCCCTCTTGTTCCTGTTTCCCTGCTTGACTTTGTGAACTAAGTGGGCCAGAGGTCGTGGAGTGGAAAGGACCTTTGTGGCAGTAGTCAGTAACGCAAGTCACTGCAAGGCCCGTCCACCCTGCTCTCAGCGTCTTTGCGCTCACTCAGGTGCCAGCGAAAACTTTTTCTTGAGATGGGCGGCCCAGAATGATTCCCCATTGCTGCATATTCCTCGTGAGACATGGAGTTTGCTTTCAGTAAGACTGGTGAGCCACCATGAAGGCTATGATAACTTTTCTGTGGAGCAGTTCTAAGTTCTAAAGAAAGCAAGATCTTCTTTTCTGGACTAAATGGATTCTTCTCTGGGGCCAGTAGAGGAGCAGGGCCAGGTGTGAGTTGCAAGTCCTTTGAACCATCCCGAGGGGCCCTACTGGTAGAAGTGACATTCTGTGTTCTAGCACCAAACCCAGAAATTAGAGTGGGTGGTGATTGGGAAACCTAGGAGGGAGAATTTTAGCACACTTAGACCACAGGAGACTCCACCCATGCTTGATCATATCTCCCTCTCACTCCAAAAAGGAGTGCCCAGCAGCAGTGGGCTGGCTCCGTGCAGCAAAGCATGCGGGTGCCAGAATGTGCCCAGGTGGATGCCCCCAGAGTAAGTGCAGTGCCAGTGGCTGATCATCATGACAGCTTCCACGGTTATTTTGAGGTCATTTCCTGGGTCTGCCTCAACTGGTAGGGATAAAGATATTTACTACTCTGGGTGAGGCTGGGCTTGGGGTAAAAATTTAAAGGTTTCTCCTGAAAGAGAATCCTGAAGTAAGTTGAGTGCTGCCAGCTGAACCCTGTACAGCACACTTGCGTAGGGCCCTGGCTTCTGGTGTTGGTTCTGCCAGTGTTTCCCTTGGTTAGCCTCCTGGCGCCTGAGTTCTTACCTATAAATGAGACCTTCTTGAGCAAAAACTTTAAAGCAGGGTTGGAAGCCCTAGGATAAGTGGAAAAACTAGGTCATAGTTATGGAGAAGTTTCTGATGGAAAGCTCATTCCTGGACCTGGATGTCACTGAAAATAAGGTCTTGAAGGGAGTAGCTTGAAAGAGATTGGAGGTAAAGTAATCAGCTCTCCTCCCCGCAATACCCCTTTGTTACTCAGCTCTCGCCTGCAGCGCCCCCCCACGCCAGCGTCAAGCCCTGGAGTACTTCTGCTTTACTCCTGGGTCCTAGTCCAGGGCTTCAGTGTGATGGAGAACATCCGGGGCCAGCTGCCACATTGAGGGACAGAACCAGGGCTGGACTGCAGCCCAGGTGTCTTGATAAGCTGGCCCCCCCATGCCAGAAGCTCCTGAGTGGGGAGGAGCTGCTCCAACTGTTGCTTGAGATTGAGTTAAATAGACATCTCCCACCTTTTCCTTCCTAAAAATCTGCCATTTAAAACACCACTGAGCCCAGCACTTTGGAAGGTCGAGGCAGGAGGATTGCTTGAGCCCAGTCTCCTATAGGCTACCAGCCTGGGCAACATGGCAAAAACCTATATCTACAAAAAATTTAAAAATTAGCCAGGCGTTGTGGCACATGCCTGTAGTCTCAGCTACTCGGGTGGCTGAGGTCGGAGAATCGCTTGAGCCCAGAAGGTTGAGGCTGCATTGAGCCAAGATCGTACCACTTGTACTCCAGCGTCGGCAACAATTTAAGACCCTGGCTCACAAACCAAACCAAAACAAACAAAACCAAACACCTCTGAGGCAGAGTTAGGGAGTAGACACAAATGTAGAGACTCTCCACCCATGGTGTGTCAGGATTCACCAATGAAGGGGAATGGCGAGGGGTGTTTTTCTAGGAATGTTGGCTTTTTCCTTGTAGAGATGACCTATGGGTTGATTTTTAGAGCGGACTGAAGAGAGGAAGATTGTTTAATTCTAACGTGTCCCTTTGGGGAATGCATTGTGTGAGCAGTAGGATTCTGAAACATACTCTGAGCATAGTTATCCTGGACATTGATAGAAAATTCCTGCTAGGAAGGTGTGCGCAGGTTAGGGCAGCCAGGGACAGGCCTCACTGAGAGAGAGGCTCTCATTTGGACTGCATAGTATGGCCACAGGTTCTGTGATTTGCCCTGTGGAAGGGGGATGGCCACAGCATAGCAGATGCAGAAGAGGATCCTGAGCTGTGACCCTGAAAATCCGTGAGAGCCTGACAGTTATGTCAAGTGGAAGTCAAGTGGACAAGAGATTATTTCTAACTGGTTCAGATGTGCAGGCTGAGGCTGCAATTGGGTGGATGAAGTGAAGGATGACATCAGAGAGCAAGCAATTTCTTAGACATGTGGGGCTTTCTTGTGTAACTTTTTTTTTTTTTAGATGGAGTCTCAGTTGCCCAGGATGGAGTGCAGTGGCGCAATCTCGGTTCACTGCCACCTCTGCCTCCTGGGTTCAGGCGAATCTCCTGCCTCAGCCTCCTGAGTAGCTGGGATTACAGGCTCGTGCCACCATGCCTGGCTATTTTTAGTAGAGACAAGGTTTCACCATGTTGGTCAGGCTGGTTTCAAACCCCTGACCTTGTGTTCCTCCCGCCTCAGCCTCCCAAAGTGCTGGGATTACAGACGTGAGCCACTGAGCCCGACCTCTTGTGCAACTTTGAAACAACCCAGAGAGGAAGGCCAGGCAGGTTTCATATCAGGTGACAAGATGGAGGCTTGTGAGGAACAAGACATTAGCAAGACTATATACAGAAACCTGGTCTTTGAATTCAGTTTTCTCTGTGCTTTGCTACCACAAAAACAAAAAACATAGATTTTGCAAAAGACTTGGGAGCAAAGCACTGCATAAAAAGTCTAAATGTTTTTTCTATCATTCCATGATGAAGAAGCTTGGTTACAGCCTGCCCCCATCCCCTTTGGGTGAGTGGGAAGAGGGGAAGAACAGGTCAGTCCTGGGCGTTTAATAAACAGACTCTTAGGGCTTTGGGGAGCGACTGGCCTCCCTGCACCCTTCAGATGAAGAAACAGGCCCAGAGCAGGAGTTAATTTGGAATTTTAGGATTTACTTTAAGCAAATGTTCTGTATACCTGAGTTGTTATTTCTAATGTATTCAGCCCTCTTTGGCATTAAATATGATAGAAACCATGTATTTGAAGGATAGTAGCATTTTTTTTTTTTAAGTTTAACATTATATATCATGGGATTTTAAATTACACATCTGTATATATGTAAATAGTCAAACTTGTCTGAGACTCGGTTTAGATGATGTTCAACAAGTGTCCATGGCAAGTTTGACTATCACTGCTTTTCTGTTTCTAAGACACTCATGAGAATAAGCAGCTCAGGACTCCTCTGTAATGCACAATAGAGACTTGAAAATGTGAAATCCTTGCTGTGACCTAGGGTCAGGATTCTACCTTTGCTGCGTCAGAATGTCCCGTTTCTGGAGGCCTATAAGGTGCAGGTTCCTCTGGGCACCCCTGTGCATTGACACCTTTCCGTCCCAGAAGTCTGCCACTGCCTGTTTTCCTACGTTTCCTAGGACTTCCTTGTCCCTGTTCCTAGTAAGTCAGACCCCTGGGCCAGCTGGCTGAGAGGCAGAGGCAGGCAGCCAGAGGAGGCCCAAGTGTGGTGCTGGATACTTTAGTCTTCCACATGAGCACACCTGATGGGCAGGGATGCACCCACTGCACTGTTCCCTGGGGGCCTGTGGGCTCCCATGGTTCCGTGTGTGCTGGCCATACCTGCTGAATTTCATGCAGGAGAGCATCCTGGAGTAGAAAGGAGTAGGAGTGAGGTTTTCTAAGATTTGAAGGTAGAACCCTGAATCTGCTCAAATTTGTATTAAAAATAAGTTGTTCATGGCTTTGAGATAATAGCCTCGGTTAGTAACAAGTTATTTGAGAGAGTGCTAAAAAGGTGTTGCCCAGTGGTGGGACTGAGCAGATGTCCTGGTTTCGTGGGGACTCTGCTAGACCATGTGATGAATGACAGCCAAAAGCTGTTGCCCTTTTGAGTGAGTTTCTCATGACTGTTGGGCCTCTCTCTCTCATGCAGGTGGTAAAGACGATCGGCCTCCGGGAAGTGTGGTACTTTGGCCTCCAGTATGTGGATAATAAAGGATTTCCTACCTGGCTGAAGCTGGATAAGAAGGTAAGTCAGGGTTAACTATTTACAGACTGTGGATTGAGTGTTGGTCTGCTTTGTTGATAAGGAAACAGGAGCAACTCACCCTGTCTCTTGTTTTCTGTTCCTTTTTGTGTAAAAGTTTTTACAGACAAAAATGGTTGCAAGTTTCCAGTAAATGGGGATATCGATTGGAAATCAGATCTTGGCATTTCTCCATACAGCTCACTCATCGGAGCATATGATGGTTAATTGCAAAGCTTTTAGTTGACCTTAGTTTTTTTGAATGAGATTGTTAATCTTATAAACTGTGAATCATCCACTATTTCGTAAGAACCTGTTATTGCTTTGTGTGAACCTGTGACAGATTATCTTCCAACTTTAAAGATTGGATAATTCCATTAACCAACCATAAAGAAAAGTAGTAAGATAAACAATTTTTCTTCAAACTCTGAAAATTATCCTTTTTTTCGAAACCCCCACTGTCCTCCCAAGTCACAGCAACCAGTTAGACAGATGATGGGAGGTAGGGAAGAGTGGAGGAGCAGGAGGAATTCTTAAGAGTAAGCTTTGGGGTCCAGGGCCCTATTGGCATGTGACCAGATTCCAGGTCACTGTGGGGGTCATTTCCAAATTTGAGTTCTCTAGGATTGATAGCATCATCCCATGAGGACTAGGGCTTAGTGAGGCAGTAGCTTTGATTTCCATCTGAGTGCAAGAGTGTGATAGTACTTGTTTGTTTGTTTGTTTGTTTTTTGTTGTTGTTGTTTTGAGATGGAGTCTTGCTCTGTCGCCCAGGCCAGTGGCGTGATCTTGGCTCACTGCAACCTCCACCTCCCGGGTTCAAGTGATTCTTCTGCCTCAGCCTCCCAAGTAGCTGGGACTACAGCTACATGCCACCATGCCCAGCTAATTTTTTTGTATTTTTAGTAGAGATGGGGTTTCACCATGTTGGTTAGGCTGGTCTCGAACTCCTGACCTCGTGGTCTGCCCACCTCAGCCTCCCAAAGTGCTGGGATTACAGGCATGAGCCACTGCGCCCAGCCTTTTTTTTTTTTTTTTTTTTTTGGTTTTTGTTAGTTCGTTGTTTTTTAAGAAGAGACAGGATCTCGCTCTGTCACCCAGCCTGGAGTGCAGTGGCACCATCATAGCTCACTGCAGTCTCGAACTCCTGAGCTCCAGGGTTCCTTCTGCTCAGCTTCTTGAGTAACTGGGACTATAAGCATGCACCACCATCCCCAGCTAACTTTTTTTAAAAAATGTTGTAGAGATGGGATCTCTTCTACATTGTCCAGGCTGGTCTCAAACTCCTGGGCTCAAGTGATCTTCCTGCCTTGGCCTCCCAAAGCACTGGGATTATAGGCATGAGCCACCATATCTGGCGTTTTGACTAACCTTTTTTTGTCTGGAATGCTAAAAAGATTACTTTAAGAATAGACATTATCTCCTGAAAAGTGGCCTGAGGGCCCCATTGAGTCTTGGTTAGAAGCTTGTCTTGGGGGCAGTGGGCCTTCGTCTTCCAGATTTGTGTCGAGAGTGTGGCTTGCTTTGTCCAGGTGTCTGCCCAGGAGGTCAGGAAGGAGAATCCCCTCCAGTTCAAGTTCCGGGCCAAGTTCTTCCCTGAAGATGTGGCTGAGGAGCTCATCCAGGACATCACCCAGAAACTTTTCTTCCTCCAAGTGAAGGAGGGAATCCTTAGCGACGAGATCTACTGCCCCCCAGAGACTGCCGTACTCTTGGGGTCCTACGCTGTGCAGGCCAAGTTTGGGGACTACAACAAAGAAGTGCACAAGTCTGGGTACCTCAGCTCTGAGAGGCTGATCCCTCAAAGGTGAGCACAGGGTGACCTGGCCTGGGCAGGAGCAGTCATGCCATCCTCGGCAGGGAGAAGCGATTACATTAGAAACACAGGGACTTTGCCAGTGTCAAGTGCTCCTTCATGCTGGGACTCAGTCATTAAGGCACTGACCAGCGACCTGAAACATAGCCAGGGAAGGCGAGCTGCCATTCCTCATGGAAACTAAAGTGCAGCCGTGTCCTGTGGGAACGCAGCAACATAGCAAAATTCTCGACCTGACTGCTTAGCTCCTCCTGGATTATGATAGGTTGGCCCCTGTGAAATCTGTTTTTATTTACTAATGGTCACAAAAATTACCCCATTTGGAAGAAAAGGCCACTTAAAATACCTTCTTAGTTTTTCCAGCCTGAGTTCATGTTCAAAATGCTTAGTCTTCCAGATTAATCATCATGAATAGAAATGCTACACATCAGGAAATAGAAACCAAAGCTCTTTGGGATTGATTGATTTGAATGGAAAGTAAGGGTTCGAGTGTGGGTGGTAAGTGGTCCTCCTTCCTTGCCTGTCACAGCCCTTAAGGATGACAGTGCTGTTTCCTTTTGCATCCCAGAGTCATGGACCAGCACAAACTTACCAGGGACCAGTGGGAGGACCGGATCCAGGTGTGGCATGCGGAACACCGCGGGATGCTCAAGTGAGTGCTGCGCCCTGCTCTTGGGATCTGGCCATCTCTGTGCGCTCCAGCGTGTCTTTTCCTGTGACTCTACTTAGTGCTTTAAAGGGCTCTTTGTCAGGCCTTGTGAACACCTTGAGGGAACCAAGCTGAAAGTGGGGTTTCCTTAGGGAAGAGGTTTTTTTTAAAAAAAAAAAAAAAAAGGCCAGGTGTCTTGCCCGGGGAAAGAAACAGTGTAGCTCAAGCCTTCAGGTTCTAAAAGCTTACGCCCTCCCTTTGTAGAAAGTGTTATGTCTAAACTTCATTTTAGTCAGTAGGGCATTGTTCACCTACAATCCACGTTATTTTTCTTCTGTCAAAGAGGTGCTAGTTTGCTCATTGTATGAAGGTAGTTGTCTTACAAAGTGTATATAAATGAAAAAGGATCCCAAGTGAGAAATCCTGATGTCAGAGAACCTGGACGTGGGGCTGTTAATGTAAGACATAGCCAGACCACCAGATTCTGGGTGTTCTTGTCCTAGAGCCTTGTCTCTGGCCTAGTCTTGCGACTCTGCATTATTTCAGCCTCTGAAGTTTGTTTGAGGTTTGAGCCTCAGATTTTGTGCTTCAGGGTTTCCTGTCAGGCCCAAGCATCCTTTGTGGAAGAAAAACAACTCGAAGCCCATGAGGGAGGGTTGTGGGAGTCCCAGAAGACATATGTGTGGGCAAGAGAAAAAGGAGGATTGTGCCAAGTGATAAAACTTAAAAACCTGTCAGAGAAGCCAATGTGAATCAGTTCTTCCTGAAAGTTTGGGGTTTGATGGTGAGGCTGCAGGGCAGCACGGAACCCACCCCAGGCATAGCTTCCGGGCTCCCTGGGTCCCCTCCTCACCAGTCTGCTGCCTGGCCCCTGCCTGTCTGCACGCAGCACACAGCATTGAGCCCATCCTACACAAGGCGCCTTAATTTAAAAATACTGGAAAGGTTTTAGTGTTCTGGATATCGAGTGCTGCCAGTGACTCTGCCTGTTTCACTCTCCCCAATTAAGAGATAATGCTATGTTGGAATACCTGAAGATTGCTCAGGACCTGGAAATGTATGGAATCAACTATTTCGAGATAAAAAACAAGAAAGGAACAGAACTTTGGCTTGGAGTTGATGCCCTTGGACTGAATATTTATGAGAAAGATGATAAGTGAGTTGAACTTCACAGTTATCTTCAGTAGGTGGGGTGGTGGGCCTGGAAATAGTGGCAAAATGGCAAATTTGTGGGTTATTTTTGAAGTTTTTATTTAGCAATTACTATCCCCAAGTAGGAATCTTTTATGGGCTTTTGGACTGCTGTGGCCCGCTCAGAGGGTGGTCCAGAGGTGTGTGGATTATCCTCTCTCATGGTGGGCAGGGCCAATAGTGGGCTCAGACCTGGGAGAGGATGGCAGAATAGAGCAGAGGCTGCCTCTCCTCCTCCTGCCTCTGAGGTTCCACCTCAGCTACCTGCAGGTACCAGCACATCCATTCATAGCTGCTTCACAGGCAGCCCAGCCAGTGCTGACTCCTGGCTCCCGGTTTGTGCTAATCCAACCAAGAATGTTGATGGTGTGATGAGAGACTTGAAGAGCTGTAAACAATAGCTTGTATGTGTAGACTCTTTAGCTAAATGCTGGGAGTCTGCAGGAGATATCTTAATGACCTCACATTTAGTTATGTTGTTTGTTGAGTGAGGGCCTGTAAGCAAGCTAGGTAGTGCAGCAGAGCCAGGCCTCTCCACAGGGACAGACAGTCCTGCTTTCAGATACAGGGCATTTGCCTGCTTTCTGCTGAGGATAAACAGGGAAAGTCATCCTAGTTCGTGAGGGTAGGTTTCCCATGGTGAGTCCGCGACATCAGCATAAGCCTAGATTCTAGATTGATCTGATCAGAAGATACCTGAATTTAAGAGGCAGAAGGAAACTACCTCTGAAAAGAGAAGGGAGAGGCTCCTGACTGCCTCCTGACAATTGTCTCTGCCCCGATTGTCCACAGTCAGCCTGATTGCTCTGCAGGGCTCCCCTAAACAAACCCTCTGATGGCCTCTAGCTTCAGGGACCTGGCAAAGAAGGTGCCAGGGCAAGAATGCTCTTGGGGTCTTTTTGCCAAGCCCTGCCTTTTGGCCTGGGTTCCTGCTTTCCACGTAAGGAGCAGAGTGGCCCAGAGTTCCTGGATGTACCTGGTTTCCTTCCTAGCCTCATGTTGTTCCTTGAAATGATGGTTCTCCCCATTTCCCACTTGAGGCTCACCCATCTCACCTGTTCTCAGGTATTTCTGTTCTTAGCTCCACCACATCTCAGGTTCCCCAAAAATCCTCTCTGGAGTTCTCAAAGGGAGTGGTGCTGCTTTCCACAAATGACCTGCACATGAGTCCATCTCTCCATTCGCAACCATGTGGATTCCTGCCAGAACCCAGGGCACAGATCTATTTCACTTGGGGGTCAGGGACCTATGCCAGCTGTGCCCAACCTCCTCTCACTTCCAGGGCCCACGTGGTGATACTGCACAGGGAGGGAGGCAGGCGCTGTCTGCTGGAAGGAAGGTGCCCATTAGGGATGGAGTTAGTTACGCGATCCAGTGTGATTTACCTGTCAGAATGACAGGAGCTCCTCAGAGAACCTGGAAATGAGATATTGAGGACTCTCGGTTCGCTCCTACTCTGAGTGTGCTGGATGTAGCATTGGTAAAGAAGCGGGAAAAAGCCAGGCACAGCGGCTCACACCTGGAATTCCAGTACTCTGGGAGGCCGAGGCAGGCGGATCCCTTGAGCTCAGGAGTCTCAACCAGCCTGGGGAACATGGCGAAACCCTGTCTCTACCAAAAATTTAAAAAATCAGCTGGCTATGGTGGTGCATGCCTGTGATCCCAGTCACTCAGGAGGCTGAGGTGGGACGATCACTTGAGCCTGGGAGGCAGAGGTTGTAGTAAGCCAAGATTGTGCCACTGCACTCTAGCCTGGGTGACAGAGCGAGACTGTGTCTCAAAAAAAAATTTAAAGAAGTGGGGAAAGTGGGTAGATACAGGAACTTGGAACCAGGACACCATCTTTCTGGGAGACCCCAGTGCTGAAGCCATGGCTCTTAAGATAGTCATGCCAAGGAGAGGTGCACCAAGTCCTCGTGGGAACGTATGTGGGAAACTGCCTCTGCCTTTGAAATCTCTTGAACAAGACCAGATTTTCTAATGTGGCCAGGCCAGGGCTGTCCAAACAGGTTTTTCAACCTGCAGGAAAACAGCCATGAGCAGGAACTTGCTGATGTCAGCTTGTAGCTGCCCCAGCCCACGTTAAATGTCCATTTCTTCCAAGTAAAAATGTGGCTGTGTGCCCTATTTAGTACTGGTCTAGCTCTCTGCTACCCCTCCCCCACCATTGAGCGGTGAACCTGGCAACTCTCTCGGATGGTTCTTTTCCCTCAGAGCACACTGGGGTGTTGGACAGGCTCACTTTCTGCCTCTCTTCTCCCCATTCCTGAAGGCACACCCCTCTCTTCACAAAAAAAGCACTTATGTAGATATTCAGTCAATTAATAGGCCCAAATTCTTTCCCTTTTGAACAAATATCGATAACTTGGTAGCAGCATAAGCAGGAGACTGTCCTGAAGTCTGAGGAGTGCTGAGAACAGCCAGCTGTTGTGCTGTTACCTCTCTCAGTGGAACTAGGAGAATTAAATATGCCTGAAACATTGTTCAGGTGAGAAAGTTAACCTATTGAATATGGAAATTGAGCTCTAAGATTTGTACTCTGCAAGTAAAGTCTCTATTTTATTAAAACACTTACCTGTTTAGTACTAAATAGGGTCTGGCTGGAAATCTGTCTCTTGGGGTCCCCTTTTCATTGTACACATAACCATTAAGTGGGAGCATGTAGGACTATTTGTCATCTTTCTTTAAACCCTTAGCTTGGACTAGGTGGGAGTATAAAGAGGGCAAAAACAGGTAAGCGCCCTCCTGACTGGCATTATAAGCTTGTGAACAGAGAAAGTTTAGCTGCGTTAGAATTTGAAACCTGACACTCTCAGAGCAAAAACAAAAACTACAGGAACCTGATCTATCTGTAGTCCTATAAAATCACTTTTTTTCCCCTTAGCTTCATACTTCTTTGGGCAGATTTCATCATAGAAGTACTTCTGTAGGTAGGAGTTTCTGGAAGTGCACTAGGTCCAGGGCTCCCTTCTTAAAGGGAAAGGGCGCACGGGAAGCTTGGAGACTGGAACAGGAGCCACAGAACGTGTGTTTTAAATTCCTTGCCAGATAGGTACTCAGGGCTTCACTTGCTGTCTCACGTCTCTTTCCATCTGCACATCACTTGTCACCCTCTGGCCCTCTAACACATTTCCAAGAAAATTGCAAGCATCCATATCCTTCCTCAAAATGAAAGTGCATATGATATACTAGAGGTTGGTTATGTTTTGTTCTTTTGATGTAAAATTTAAATACAATGAAATGTAATCTTAAGTGTTCATTTGCTGAGTTTTGACAGATAGGCCCGAAAAATGCAAAATCTTAAGACATATAGAACATTATCACCCTCAGCTGCATATTTTGGATTGAAATTTTTAAATCATTCATTCTTGCATTTATTTATTTATTTATTTTTGAGACGGAGTCTCACTGTGCCACCCAGGGTGGAGGTGCAGTGGCACGATCTCAGCTCACTGTACCCTCTGCCTCCTGGGTTCAAGCGGTTCTCCTGCCTCAGCCTCCCGAGTAGCTGGGACTACAGACACACGCCACCACGCCCGGCTGATTTTTGTATTTTTAGTAGAGATGGGGTTTCACTGTGTTGGCCAGGCTGGTCTCAAACTCCTGACTTCAAATGATCTGCCCACCTTGGCTTCCCAAAATGCTGGGATTACAGGGGTAAGCCACCGTGTCTGGCCCATTCTTGCATTTTAAAGTCATTTCAGGCTGGGCATGGTGGCTCATACCTGTAATCCCAGCACTTTGGGAGGCTAAAACAGGCAGATCCCTTGAGGTCAGGAGTTCAAGACCAGCCTGGGCAACATGGCAAAACCCCGTCTCCACCAAAAGTACAAAAAATTAGCTGGGTGTGGTGGCGCATGCCTGTGGTCCTAGCTACTTGGGAGGCTAAGGTGGGAGGATCACTTGAGCCCAGGAGGCGGCGGCTGCAGTGAACCAAGATTGTGCCACTGCACTCCAGCCTGGGTGACAGAGTAAGACCCCATCTCAGTTTAAAAAATACATATTATTTCAAACTTTAAAAATATTCTAAAAATAGTATAAATAATTCCTATATGCCCTTCACTTAGCTTCCTCAAACATTAACACCTTATGTAACCGTAGTCCAAATGCCAAGATCAGAAAATTAATGTTAATAGTCTCTAGATCTTATTCTCATTTTAATCAGTTTTCTCACTGATGTCCTATTTCTGCCCCGAGACCCTCTCTGGAGCCACACCTACAGTGAGTTGTTAGACCTCCCCATCTCTTTTGATGTAGGATAGTCTTTTTTTTGTCATGACCTTGATATCTTTGAAGAGTACTGGCCATTGACTTTGGAAAGCCCTTCAACTTGGATTGTTTGGTGTTTTCTCATTATTTGGAGTTGTACATTTTTGGTGAGAAGAAAGTGCTGTTTTGCCCTTCCAGGGCCTCTTTCAAGGTGGCACATGTGGTCAGTATATCTTATCTTAGGTGGTGCTAATTTTGATTATTAGTTAAGGTGGTGTCTGCCAAGTTTCTTCACTGTGACATCACTATCCTTCCCTTTACAATTGGTCAGTTTATTTGGGGGAGATAATTTTAAACTATGTAAACATTCTAGTTCCAGCTACCATTGATGAGATTACTGTGGTATTTGAGAAATTGTGATTTTTAAAAACTTCTTTTTACATGTATTGGAATTCTGTAAGGAGCCAATTTCTTTCTCCATTTATTCAGTTACATTAATATGGACTCATGGATATGTGTTTCGGTCTTCAGGTTATAATCTATGAGTATGTATCTTCTTGCTCAGGTGGTTTGAGATTTGGCCTTTAGGAGCACCTTAAAGTGTGAGCCCTGCATTGTTTGCAGGCTTCCTTACTCTCTGGCTCCTCAAGATGCACCAAGTTCATCCTTTGCGTTCCCCGTACTAGTCCTGGAATCAGCCATTTCTGCAGAGGCCTCTGTCTGGTCCCTGTTATTGGAGAATCATGCTTTCTTAATGTGTGGCCTAAGCAAGGACACTTACGAACCCTGTGGCCCCCTTCTCTGTGGACCCTGTTCATGTCCTATATGTGATTTCTTAGGAAAAAGGAAATCCTTGGGCTTTAATTTTCCAACTTTGGTCAAGAATTAAAAGAAGTTCTTTAATTCAAAAGTGAGTCATAATTTTCATGTTTAACCTTTTTATTTTGATACTGCAATTATCCTTATGAGTGGCTATGAATTGTTTTTGAGGTTTCAAAGTCCTAAGAGGACAAACTTACTAGACACACCAGAGAGCTGGAGGCCTAAGTTTTCTAAGGTCAGAACCTGTTTTGAGAGTCCTGTATAGAGACTGGATCCTAGGCCCTTGAAGTTTCAGGATGCCACACGCTGGCTCACAGTGCTATGTGCTGTGGGCAGAGCCTCCGGAGCTTGGATCCTAGCTCCTCTGTTGGTGCCAGCAGGCTGCTCTTGTGTTTTGGGAGGAAGTGCTGCAGAAGCAACACATGCCTACCTGATGCCACTCTCAACAGCCTTTCAATGTAAGGAGGACATAGGCTGAAGTCAGTAGCAGGGCTAGTAGGCGGTATCTGGAGTTCCCCTTCAATGCTCTGAAACGTGTGAAGAAAATTACATCTCGAAGATAAAAGAACAAACTCATTTCATGTTTGTTTGAATGCCAGGTGTGTTTTTTATGGGATTGGTGATTCTAGAGCATAGCACTGTGAAAGAAAGGATGTATACAAAAGCTTTGACATTTAGAACCATGGTCTGGTCAGTGCCCTGCCATCATTCCTGCAGGCACACCATGACTGACCATGCTGTTCCCCAGAAGGGCCAGCTGTCAGGCTTACATGTTTGCCCTCAGCCTCCAGAGTCCACCCCACTGCCTTGATGTAGTTGATGATGTCATAATGAAACTTGCATCGCTCATCAGTATTGAAGCTGTTGGTAGGCCATAGATTGCTTGACCTTCCTGCTACTTCTAAAATGAAGGTTTTTGTGGGATGTTGGAAAGGACTGTTTTGGAGGGCAGCATTACTGGATGGTGGTTTTGAGGATTTGTCGTTACTTCCAGAATGGCATTATCCCTGGTAAAATGTGTTGGAAGAAGAGGGTGGGAAGCGTGAGGTGAGCAGAGCATTATGGTCTTGAAGTCATATGATGAACTTGGGAATGCTAATAAAAGCCAGAGTCTGGCCAGTCATGGCATTGCATTGGCTAAGTAGGGTTGGCCTTGTGGGGCTTTCATTAGGGCTGTTAGTTTGAGGGCTGTCCTGGAAGTTGGAGAGTGGCATTAGAAGATGTCTGTCCAGCCAGGAGAACACGTACTAGAATGAAAACCAGAAGAGCAGAATGCATAGCAAGGCCTTTGTCCATTTTTCTTGGCAAGCTCTGTTGAGTATGGCACGTCTAGGAGCATGATGGGATCTTGGCCCTCCCTGTTGGTTTCATAAAACTAAATGATCAGTAACTTAACATTCAGCAAACAGAATGTAGCAGAAGAGCCTGCATGTTAAGGGAGGCCTCAAGGGAAAGGGAGGCAGCCCCGGGGAACCGTGTGTTGAAAGGTGGGTCTGAACCGTGGAGTTTGGGGCTGGATTTGACAGCTCTTAGATGCTGAGTTAAGAATTGTGTTGACATATGAGGAGAGTAAGTTAATCAGATCGGCCGACTGAAAGTAGGGCTGCTCCAGCACAGTGCTTGAGAGTGGGCTCTGGCAGGATGAGAGGTAGGCGAGTGTGGTGATGTGATGTGGGAATGAATAGCAGAAGATACCTGAGGGAGGGTCAAGGTGCCTGGGTAGGAATTGCAGACTAAGGTTGCAGATGCCTTAAAGCCAGCCACTTGGCTTAACCTAGGACAGGTGGGAACTATTTGATAATAGCATATAACACATTATGCCTCCTGGGTTAAGAGGCATATTATTTTAATTGAAGTAATAAGAATTGATTTGCGAATCTCTTAGCCAATCCAAGAACATACGTATACATCTAACCATTCACTTTCTCTTTTTAACCTCAGGTTAACCCCAAAGATTGGCTTCCCTTGGAGTGAAATCAGGAACATCTCTTTCAATGACAAAAAGTTTGTCATTAAACCCATCGACAAGAAGGCACCTGTAAGTTCCAAAGGATTCTATTCAGGGGCTACTGTTTTTCATTCTTATACTTGTCAGGATAACAGATTTCTCTCTGTGATGAGTAGCCGGTGGTAGTCCAAACTCCCTATGTGGTTACAGTGAGGGCCAGAGATCCTGTGGGCCAGGCAGTTGTTGCAGTGGAGACCACTTAACTTTTCACATGATCTTCCTTACGAATAAAAGGGCAGTTCTGAGTCATTAGCCAAATGATAAGCATTTCCCAAAATGCTGTGCTTTTGGTGTGGAGAGCCAGCTTGCCTCCTGGAGCACCTGGGTGTGGGGACTCTCCCCGGCACCTGATCAACAGTGGGACCTGTGAGTCTCAAGGGCCAGATTTGCCTTTCAGAGCTGTGCTGGAACTTACCCAAGATAGGGACAGTCAGACTTGGACCTAAGCATTGCTGGTCCCCAAGGTTTCGTCTAGGCTTCACCCGCTTCTGTTGTCAGAAGTGTGTGTCCTCACACAGGTGACACTAGCAGGAAGTCATTTTGGGAGGAGATAGTAAGAAGGCGACACTTCATGTCCTGAAATCTGAGAGTATTGATTGTAATAGTTGCAGAGACCAGTGCATTATGGAAATTTGTTTTGGTTTTATTTATTCTGCCGACATTTAAGCTTTTGTTAGCTCAGAACATTTGAGACATATGCACATACCTGTAGCATTGTAGAAGGGGTAAGGATTTTGTTATCTAATCATAAATCTGGTTCTCTAAAAAATTGCCACCTGAAGAAATTCTGTTAATCCACCTTAGAGCCTGTTCTGAATTTTACGAAGATTATAGATTGAAAAGGACTTTGTGTTCTCATGTAATTTTTGTTCCTTAGTTACAGTGTTAAGCTTGGAGAGGCAAACATGGGCTGTGGTCCATACCTTGGTTGTCCGTTAACCCTTTTGGGACTGGGTACTGCTTAGCAATAGTAAATCCACTTAGAACAGTATGTGGTGTTATTGTCCTGTTACTTCTCCCCCCATACAGGTTTGTCTAGCATAATTTAAAATCTGCAGGTCTGGACAATTTTGTGAAAGTATTTTTTTCTTTGTTAAAAATGTCTTGGCTGGGCGCAGTGGCTCACGCCTATAATCCCAGCACTTTGGGAGGCTGAGGTGGCTGGATCACGAGGTCAGGAGTTCGAGACCAGCCTGGCCAACACAGTGAAACCCCATCTCTACTAAAAATACAAAAATTAGCTGGGCGTGGTGGTGGGCACCTGTAATCCCAGTTACTTAGGAGGCTGAGGCAGGAGAATCGCTTGAACCCAGGAAGTAGAAGTTGCAGTGAGCTGAGATTGTGCCACTGCACTCAATCCTGGGCAACAGAACTAGACTCCGTCTCCAAAATAAAAAGTCTCCTGTTGTTTGCAAACTGTTGGCTGCTAGTCTGGGTAGTTACACAGTTATTTAAAATTGAATGCGTATTGAATGCACTCTAAGGCTCCATGGCAGCAGTTCATGTTAATATGCAACATCATGAATGGAGGGTCATAGCATCTTCATGTCACTTGGGTAGTGAGATTGGTGCGGTTTAGAAGAGCAAGAAAATTCTGAAATCTCTCATCAGTAGGCTGCTGCATACTCTGTGATGCTACTGCCTTCTCAGAACACTTTTATTAAAAATCTGACTAGAGCAGAAGCTCTGGACTAGATTGTTTCAGAATGTTTGTGCGTGTGTGTTTGATATAAGTTCATCTCTTGAAGAGCTGAAGAATATTTCATAATAAGCCCCGAGCAGAAGCCATTGTGATACATCTCGTGCCTGTGCCTTTATTATAGAGTAGCCTCATGTGAAGCCATCTCTTAAGCAAAAGAAATATTCACTGGTGGCACGCTGTCCCAGGCACTCTTCCAGGGCTGTGCGCGCCATGAGCAAGGCAAAGCTCCTGCCCTGGTGAAGCCTACATTTAAGTGGAGGAAAGGGTTAAAAACAAGGCAGATGAGATACTTCCTGGTAGTAAATTTAACAGTACAGCTGTGATTAAAAACTAAACCGGATCAGAAGATGGGGGTGAGATTCCTTTGGCAGGTTGGGCAGGAGCCACACTGAGGCAGCAGTATCTGCCTTGAGTGGGCCCTGGTTTGAGGAGGTGGAGTTCTGTCACCCCCACATCACCCCAGGGCTACTCGAGTCACTGCCCTGCTTCAGTCTGTAAACTTTGGGCAGAAGAAGTTCAAGTTTTCAACATCGAACTTGATGTAAAAGAAGAGGAAGCCCCAAAGTTTGAGGCGGTGGGATTCCTTGGATTCCTTATCTCGTGTTGACTTTCAGGGGTCACCCTCACTCCATGTGGTTTCTGCTGTGAACTCATAATGAGTCTTTGTCCAGTTCTCTCCCAACAATTGGCATGTCCTTTTTAAAAGTCAGCTTCTCTTCCCTGCTAAAGTGCATACAGCAGTTTGGCGCCATGCTTTGGCTCTTAGATGGGACCTTGTAGACAGCTGACACAGCCTGCCCAGGTGACCTTACAAGGGGCTGAGGCGGCTGCCTTTTCCCTTTCAAAAGGGCCTTTTGTTTCTGTGGCCTCATGGAAAAGGCCACAGGCAGCTGAAATTTGGAGAAAGCAGCATTTCTGCTCTGACTCTTCAACCGCTTCCTCCACGTGGCCTTCCCAGGAGCCTCCTGCCATCTCTGCGGCCAGATGAGCCTTGGGATTGGCCTCTTGTGGGAGAGTTTCCCGGCATCGTGGGGACTTGAAAAGGGGCCCTTTGACCTTCTCTCCTTCTGTATTTGTAGGGTCTTGGGTTTATTTTTCTTGAACTTTCCTTGTGCCTAGTTTGCATTTTTACCTTGCTGGTCCTCGGCCAGTTTAAAAACCCTGCTCCAGGTCTTGTCGTGTCCTCGTTCTGCATCAGGAAGCTGCATCCTGCATCAGGTTAGGGACTTGGATTTAGAAACCTTTCAGTATGAATCTTTGTTTTAACTTGAGAAACTGGCTTCCTTCATAAGGCACTGGGAGAGATTTCCTGCCAGGCACCGTCCTCCCTCACCCACTGGCAGTGGACTCCCCAAATTCTCCTGGTTCCCGTTTCTGGCAGGACCTGTCTTCTGCAGGGAAAGGGGGAGAGGGGGACATTGTTATGTTAACCTGAAGTTAACATTGAGGTTTTTCATTGATCCGCCCTACCCCTGCACCCCCACCGGGAGTTGGTGCTAATCAGCGTTCTGAGTCAGTCAGAGCCTATTTGGTAGAGTCCTCTGAAGCTGTAATGCAGGATTGTTTCCTCTTGTGTAATAAGGGATAGGTGGGAAATAAAAAGGCAGGTTGCTCCCAGCTCCACAGACTCCTCCCTGGAAAACCCAATGACTTAACAACAAGGGTGTGAAACCCCAAAGACAGCCCCACCTGGGAAGTTAATGGGCTCTCAGGGCTTGGCATCACCTCTCACCCCAGGATTTCTGGAACAGATGAAATGACTGAGAAGCTAAATAGATTCTTCTCAGATATGTCGATGAGTCCGCTCAGCCAGTTCCTCATTAGGTCTCAGAAGTTGCTGTGGGATGTATCGCGCTGTTTCTTTGTTTTAGCCACCCCGTCCCTGTTCCAAATGGTCAGAAGCTGGATGCTGGGGGCCCTGAGGTTAAAAGGAAGCTGACAAAGTCACTTTTGATGGGAGAAAACAACTTTTTGTGGGAGTTTCTATTCTTCTGTCTTGTAAGCTCATCACAGCAGTAGCAAGGAGTTGGGGCTAAGATTGTCAGCTGTGTCCCGAATGTTTCCAGTCATGGTCATGAGTTTCCTGAAGGCTGTGATTCTGCCTTGATTTCGAGGAGGCTCCTCTGGTTGCGGTCTTGCAAGGCACTAGCAATTGGAATGACCGCTGTGTGTGTCAGCCAGCTCTTACTGCGCCAGGTGCTGTTCCGAGTACCTCCTGAACGTCACCGATAAGGTGGGGATGCCAGCATCTAACGGGACTGCTGGGAGGATTGAGTCCTATATCTGAAGTCCCTTGATATACTGGCATCCCTGCCTTATGGTTGAAGGCCCTGAGCCTGGTGAAGGGATGTGCTCAAGGCCATGGAGCTTGCACATGGCTGTCGATGCCACACGAGCTGGTGATGTCTGGCAGGTACTGAGCACCTCAAATATTGACCTTGGGAAGATAGAGATGAGTGAATGTGGCCCCTGCTCTCGGGAGCTGATGGCCTTATAGGAGTGAGATGCTGAAAGGAGTCACCGGAGTGAAGCAACAGTTGCCACTGCAGCGAGCATCTGTAGCGGGTGTGGCGGGTGCAGGAGCAGGGCTGGACAGCGTTGAGAGAGAACTGAGAGCACATGGGAGGCTGGGCCCAGAGTCAAAAGGTCTCCGTATGTGTTGGGCCCAGGCCCTGGAGCTCATCCTGGAGCTCCTAGGCTGGCATTGACAGTCAGGATGGTGACCTGGTCAGCATAGCAATAACAGTGTGGGAGGGGAGGCTGTGCCAGAGGAAGCTCAAATAGAAGCAGAGGCAATCCAGGCAAGCATTGGGGACGGAGCAGTGAGGCTGGAGAGGACGTCATGAGAGAGGTGGCTACCTGGAAGAGCAGGCAGCTCTGAGACTTGAAGGGTTTCCCAAGGCTGAGAGTTCTCACCTTGGAAAAGCTTTGCAGTTTACATGCAGCGGGATTTCATTGTGCATGCAGCATGTACATACCCACATGTAACCACACACACACGCAGCACGTGCCCTTCCTCCACCCGTCCTGGAGAATGCACATTTCCAGTGCTGAGACACTGCCATCCCTGTTCTGCTACATTTGTTCTTTTAGAAAAGTTCCGGACCTTTGTGAAGTATGGTTTGGGAGAAGAACACCAAACAAAGGAGCTTAAGTCCAGGTATCCCTGTTCTGTTTTATAGGACTTTGTGTTTTATGCCCCCCGCCTGAGAATTAACAAGCGGATCCTACAGCTCTGCATGGGCAACCACGAGCTGTACATGCGCCGTAGGAAGCCCGACACCATCGAGGTGCAGCAGATGAAGGCCCAGGCCCGGGAGGAGAAGCATCAGAAGCAGCTGGAGCGGTGAGCATGGGAGGCCAGAGCGGGGGCCTGTGTTCTCCCAGCTCAGCTACTGCCAGCCCTGCCTGCTGTGGCAGCCAGTGCCTGTCAGGTGACCGCGGAGCTGATGGGGAGAGCCTGGTGGAATGGAACCCATTCGCCACACTGGGATTTTTGAGGCCTTTGTCTCTGGAAGGTTGCTGTGGTGCTGAGTCTGGTGTCAGCCCTGGAGCGGCTGCTCCCTCAGGCAGCTCAGGCTGGCGGCAGGCCAGGGTGGCCCTCAGGATGCCAAGTCCATCCTGGAGCTGCACATACCCATGAAGTGTGTTGACCCCTCACTTTCCTGCCAGTCTAAATCTCCCTGTGCCTCTTTTTCCCTGCACCAGGCAACAGCTGGAAACAGAGAAGAAAAGGAGAGAAACTGTGGAGAGAGAGAAAGAGCAGATGATGCGTGAGAAGGAGGAGCTGATGCTGCGGCTGCAGGACTACGAGGAGAAGACCAAGAAGGCAGAGAGAGGTCAGGCGCCCTGGGGCTGGCACTCTACACTGGGTCATGCATTTCCACAGGGGCAGGGGCCACACCCACCCAGCCACCGGAAAGGAAACCAAGAACATGTCCCACAGCGCAGACTCACAACCGAAATGATAAAATAGTTACTTGGTTTGGAAAACAATTCTGTACTTCATTAACTTTGGTGCTAATTGTTCTAAGACATTGTATTTTAAAATTTCCCTAGTCCTTTGCAGTAAGTGCTCAATCACCCAGTTTCCCTGATGAGTACAGTAAGGTTTGGTGCGGTACAGTGATCTTCCCACAGTCCCACAGCCTATGAGTGACAGGGCTATGCTGCACTGTCCTCGATCTCTAGACTAAAACCCAAATGCTTCTTCAGAACCAGACTCCCCAGCACAGCTCCAGTCGACAACCCCAGCAGCTGGGCTGATTACATAAGGTGCCACAGATGCTATGTTCACTGGCAGCCCTTAGCACAGATGGGAAGGGTGTTTGTGTTCTGAGTGGAGTGTGGGCCACCAGCACAGCGGGCGGCTGACCTGGGGAGAGTTAACGCCAAGAGGGTTGAGTCAGGCATGCCAGAGGGCGCCTGGCCCACCACGTTGGATGGGTTTCTAGCCATCTTGAAGTTGTCATGGAAACAACAGCAATGTGAAGTGCTTTCCTCCAGGGTCACTGGAAGACATCCCCTTGACCTGTGACTTGGTCTAGGGCTCTGTGGCTTTGGGGGTGTGAATGGAAGGCAAGGGCTCCTAGGTTCCTGGGCCAAGGGCTTGAACGGCTCTGGCTTTGTGTCTTCTCAGAGCTCTCGGAGCAGATTCAGAGGGCCCTGCAGCTGGAGGAGGAGAGGAAGCGGGCGCAGGAGGAGGCTGAGCGCCTAGAGGCTGACCGCATGGCCGCGCTGCGGGCTAAGGAGGAGCTGGAGAGACAGGCGGTGGATCAGATAAAGAGCCAGGAGCAGCTGGTAGGAATGGCCTGAGTTTCAAGATGCTGAATTATAGAGAGGCTGCTTCTGTGGATGGAAAATATGACACCTGCCTTGTAATAATTGTCATGACTGGAAGCTGTAAGCTGATCTGCTGGGGACTGAAGCAGCTGGCGGGGGAAGGGGCCGGGCTGTTGCCAGGGTCACCCGTTGAAGGTGGGTGTGGGCATCCAGGAAGAGATGGCAGAGAGGGTGCACAAACCCTGCTGGCCATGGAGTGGGGGTGACGGGGACTCAGATGTCACAGTGGAGGCTGCTCACCAACACACATTAACACTCATTCACAACTGGACTCTGTTGAAAGGATATCAGAAGTCACTTTAGCTTGGCATTCCCTTCCCAGGCTGCGGAGCTTGCAGAATACACTGCCAAGATTGCCCTCCTGGAAGAGGCGCGGAGGCGCAAGGAGGATGAGGTTGAAGAGTGGCAGCACAGGGTGAGTCTGCATGGGGGAAACCGCACGGCCTGCGGTGGGGCCCTTCTGCAGGTGGGTGGGTTGGGGGAGAGGTCTGGATCAGCTGCCATGTCCTACTGGAAGCTTCTGGGATGTCTCATGATCCTCTGCCGATACCAGTTGTATTATTGAAGTAGACATCCCCAAAGAGATGGGTTTGACTGTACATGAGTCAGTGCAGCTGCTGGATTCATAGAGGGAGGACTTCTGATTGATTTTCACAACCTTGCTCCCTCCACCCCAAACTGTTCAGTGCTAATCTTATAGCCTCCAGTCAGGAACTGGTTTTAAATCTGATTATGTGCCCCTTGCAATGGGGTCGCAGTGCCTAAAACACAACCTCCTGCAGCGGTATATGTAGCGGGCACCATGAAAAGATCCAGGTCCTTGGAAGTCTCTAGGCTGGAGCAAGAGCCGGGCTCTGCCGCCCATGAGCTATTTGACTGGGGGCTAGTAGCATCACCTCTCCCAGCCTCATTTTCCGTATTGTAGAATGGGGGCAATACCCAACTCATAAAGTTGCTCTGCAGATGTGAGGTCCCATGCCCAGGACCTGGCACAGAGGTTTAATCAGCTGTAGCTGTCATTGTGAGATGCACGCAGGGCTTCTCTCTGGGAGAGAGAAGCTGGGATCCCCTGTGCCCTCCAGGAAGGCACAGCCCCTGAGAAAGTCTGGGGATGGTTCCCATTGGAGACTGCACACCAGGCTTTAAGAAGCTCTTCTCCTTCACAGATCCTCTGGCCTGTTCTTCCCCCACTGTGACTTCTCCATCTGTGGTAGTGCCTTCTGGGGATGTGTCTCCTGGCTCTCCAGGGCCGCTTCTGCCTAGTGCCTCCTTGCCTTTGTTCCAGCCCCCATTCCTGCTGCCGATCTGTATTAGTCTGTTCTCACACGGCTATAAAGAACTACCTGATACTGGGTAGTTAAAGAAAAGAGGTTTAATTGACTCAGAGTCCCACATGGTTGGGGAGGCCTCAGGAAATTTACAGTCATGGCAGAAGGCGAAGGGGAAGCAGGCACACCTCTTACGTGAGGGCAGAAGAGAGAAGCAAAGGGGGGTGGTGCCAAACACTGAAACCATCAGCTCTCACTTGGAACCCACCCACTAGCACATGAACAGCCTAGGGGAAACCACCCCATGATCCAGTCACTCCCACCAGGTAATCCCCCCAACATGTGGAGATTACAGTTGGACATGAGCTTTGGGTGGGGACACAGCCATATCACCATCCGAAGTTGCAAGCAGAAGACTTTGGTTCTTAGGTTTTTGAGAAAGTACCTGTTAAGAGGTAAGTGAGGAGAGCTGGCTCCAGCACAGATCCACACTAAGCTCGACTCCAGGGCTGGGATGGGGCAGGCAGGACTGGGCATCTGTGACACTGTTCGAAGGACTGCAGGTGGTGAGCAGGAGACCACTTGATAATGACCGTGGCATGAGGGGAGGCTAGGAACGAGCCTGTTACTCATTTAACAGGATTTTTTTAATCTAAAAATTATATAATGTCTAGAGTTATAGACAGAAAACAAAGAAATGGTAGTTTTGGGTTTTTTTTTTTTTTTGAGACTGAGTCACGCTGTGTCGCCCAGGCTGGAGTGCAGTGGCCGGATCTCAGCTCACTGCAAGCTCCGCCTCCCGGGTCCATGCCATTCTCCTGCCTCAGCCTCCCGAGTAGCTGGGACTACAGGCGCCCACCACGCCGCCCGGCTAGTTTCTTGTATTTTTTTTTAGTAGAGACGGGGTTTCACCATGTTAGCCAGATGGTCTCGATCTCCTGACCTCGTGATCCACCCGTCTCGGCCTCCCAAAGTGCTGGGATTACAGGCTTGAGCCACCGCGCCCAGCCAAGAAATGGTAGTTTTAAAACTGCCCAGGCTCCGGCATCACAGTTCCTCTTCCTGTCTTGGATGCAGAGGGTTGTAAACCCCATATGCACCTTGAGGGGCTCCTCTTCGAAGCCATGGCCCAGCACGGTTTAGTGCTGCCTTCACGTGCCAGGACAGAGGGAGGCAACAGTTGGTTCTTATAGCCAGGAGGAAAATACTTTTGGGTGAGAAGTCCTCACCTATTAATTTGCTTTCCAAAGGCCAAAGAAGCCCAGGATGACCTGGTGAAGACCAAGGAGGAGCTGCACCTGGTGATGACGGCACCCCCGCCCCCGCCACCCCCCGTGTACGAGCCACTGAGCTACCATGTCCAGGAGAGCTTGCAGGATGAGGGCGCAGAGCCCACGGGCTACAGTGCAGAGCTCTCTAGTGAGGGCATCCGGGATGACCGCAATGAGGAGAAGCGTATCACTGAGGCAGAGAAGAACGAGCGTGTGCAGCGGCAGCTGCTGGTGAGGCCCAAGGGGCTGTGTGTCTCCAGGGGGCCTGCCTCGCTCTTGCAGCAGACAGGCTTGGGGAAGGCAGCGATGTGAGCCAGCCCCACCTAGCACCCCTCTTGCCCTTCCCATTTTCCTAGGGGAGGGGCTGGGCCATGTGGGGAGAAAGGGACCTGACCAATGCTGCTTAATGTTACAGACGCTGAGCAGTGAGCTGTCCCAGGCCCGAGATGAGAATAAGAGGACCCACAATGACATCATCCACAACGAGAACATGAGGCAAGGCCGGGACAAGTACAAGACGCTGCGGCAGATCCGGCAGGGCAACACCAAGCAGCGCATCGACGAGTTCGAGGCCCTGTAATGGCCAGGCCAGGACCGAGGGCAGAGGGGCGCTCACATCGGGCGCTGCCGCTGGCACTGCCAGCCTCGCCACGCTTGTGTCTTTAGTGCTCCAAGTCTAGGAACTCCGAGAGCCCAGTTCCTTTAAAAAGCAGTTACCCAACAGAAACATGGGCTGGGAACCAGGGAGGCGCCCTGGTTGGTTTTCCCCAGTTGTATCATAGTGCCAAGCAGGCCTGATTCTCGCGATTATTCTCAAATCACCTCCTGTGTTGTGCTGGGAGCAGGACTGATTAAATTACAGAAAATGCCTGTAAAGTCTGAGTAAGAAACTTCATGCTGGCCTGTGTGGTACGAGAGTCAGCATCGTTAAAGGAAACCGCTGCGTGGCTTCCATCTGTGCCATACGTGTTCTGTATTTGAAATGAGCTCAAATTGATTTTTGTTTTTAATTTCTATGAAGGATCCATCTTTGTATATTTACATGCTTTGAGGGGTGAAAATTTTTTTGGGAAATTGAGTCTGAAGCACTCTCGCACACACACAATGATTCCCTCCTTCCGTCACTCCATGCAGCTGGCAGAAAGCACAGTGATCACCAGCGTGAGTGGTGTATGTAGGACACTTGGATAAATTTTTTTTTGGTTTTTTTTTAGGTTTTTTTGCTTAACAGTTAGAATACATTGTTGTACTTATACACCTTATTAATGATCAGCTATATAGTATTTATATACAAGTGATAATACAGATTTGTAACATTAGTTTTAAAAAGGGAAAGTTTTGTTCTGTATATTTTGTTACCTTTTACAGAATAAAAGAATTACATATGAAAAACCCTCTAACCATGGCACTTGATGTGATGTGGCAGGAGGGCAGTGGTGAAACTGGTTACCTGCCTGCTGCAGTCACGTGTAAACAGGATTTTTACTGTTAGTGTTTTATGCATGTAATGGACTATGCACACTTTTAATTTTGTCAAATACACACATGCCACTATGACCTTTCAGACTCCAGCCGTGAAGAGACTGTTTGCTTGTGTTTGTTTGTAGTCTCTGCCATGGCCTTGGCAGGCTGCTGGAAGGCAGCTTGTAGAGGCCATTGGTTCTGCCCACTCATTCCTTTTTGTGCACTGCTTACTCCTTCGCAGCTAAGATGCCATGTGCAGGTGGATTCCATGCTGCAGACATGAAATAAAAGCTTTGCAAAGGCATGAAGCAGCATGGGTGTGTACTTGTGTGTGTGGGGGGTGGGAGGGCCACCGCCGACTCACCTGGGCTCTATGCTGTCGTCTGGCTGGGTTTTGTGAGAGGCCATGGTGTCCCTGGGGGTACACTGGTAAGTCAGAGCTGACGAACCCAAGACATGGTGCTCCGTGGGGCACCTAACCTCCCCTGGAGACAGTTTCCACGGGAGAGGACAGCTCCAACACTCACCAGGCTCCTCTAAAATGCTGCTCACCACCGGGCGCAGTGGCTCACGCCTGTAATCCCAGCACTTTGGGAGGCCGAGGCAGGTGGTTCACAAGGTCAGGAGATGGAGACCATCCTGGCCAATATGGTGAAACGCCGTCTCAACTAAAAATACAAAAATTAGGTGTGGTGGCGCATGCCTGTAATCCCAGCTACTTGGGAGGCTGAGGCAAGAGATTTGCTAGGACCCGGGAGTCGGAGGTTGCAGCGAGCTGAGATTGTGCCACCGCACTTCAGCCTGGTGACGGAGACTCGTCTCAAAAAAATAAAATGCTGCTCACAACACAACAAAGGTGTGACTTTTTTTTTTTTTTTTTTTTTTTTGGAGACAGGGTCTTCCTTTGGCCCAGGCTGGAGCACAGTTGTTTAGTTGTTAGGGCTTACTGCAGCCTCAGCCTCCTGTTCTCAATCCTCCTGGCTCAGCCTCCCGAGTAGCTGGGACTATAGGTGTGTACTACCACACCCAGATAATTTTTTGTTTTTTTCCGTAGACAGGGTATCTCTATGTTGCCTGGACTGATCTCACACTCCTGAGCTCAAGCCATCCATTGCAGCCTCCCAAAGTTGCTGGGATTACAGGCGGGGAGCCACCAGGCCCACCAGCCAGCCTTTTACCATTTGATAAGCACTGGAGAATGCCGGTAACAACGTTTATTGAAATCTGGCCATTTTCTGCATCTCGGAGATAACCCACAAGAGGCTTAGGTAACATACATTATTGTTGTATTTAACTTAAATATACACAGATACCAGTAGGTGTTTAAGCCACGGGACTGCAGATGGAGACTGCTCAAGGTCCAAAGGGTCTCCAGCTGGGACCCTGCACCTGGTTTGTAGCCCCACTCTGCAGACGCACAGTGCTTCACACCCGCTGCAACCTGGAACCTTGAGGCCTTCATATCAGTGCAGGACAAGGGTCATGTCTGTCCATAGATTGGGGCTGGAAAGGACTTTTTGCCACTGGAGCTTCAGTTGTGAGCATGCATCCCCGCCACCAGCTGTGTCTCCCTCTGTAAGAGAGGATGACAACTTAGCCATGGTCAGGGAGGGCACCACTTCGACCCTCTCAGCTCTTTGAAAATAACCAGCCAGAAAAGTTTTTCACCTTAAGTCCACATTAAAAGGCCAACCACCACTACCCCCACCCCAACAAAGCTAGTGTGGAGACGGATTCACCCAGGCACTCTGCTCTGCGAGACTCTTTAACAGCCCGGAGCTCTGTAGTTTGAAAGTGAGGCAAGGACTCTGGTTTGATGGGCTGGGTCTTCACCAAGGGAGTGGATAGCTGGGTGGATAGCATGGCTAGCTGGGTGGGGCCGTCTCAGACTGGGGGCTGGGCTTGCCCAGGGGAAAGGATTCTTAGAGGAAGACAGAAAGCTTTGGACAAAATATCTTTGAAAAGTAATTGAGCAGTGAGGCTTATTTCTCTTCAGTCACTGGTTCTCAGTTGGAAGTCCTTGGAGATGTGTGCAGGTGTTTTTGGTTGTCATGCCAGGGACACCACTGGCAGCTGGAAGCAGTGCCAGGCACAGAACCTCACAGCAGAGGGCTGTCCACCCACCATGCTGGCGGCGCCCTGCCGAGCGGCTCTGGACAGCGTTGCTGTTTTGACCATTTTTGATGAAGTACTTTCTGAATTGCCATTTGTTTGAGTTAAGAAGATATTTTCCTTTAAGAAAATAATCCTTTTATGATTGACGCCAGAAACAAAAGCAAATACTGTACCTAGCCCGTTTGGAGGCCTATAATTTTTGTTTCTTTAGCAGATCTAAATCTGATTTAAATTGTCAAAATACTTGGCTGTATTATGGCTCAGCTATAGAGTAAAAACTAGACTTAGGAATTTCCAATTAAGGCAGGCTAGGCAATTTCAAAACCAGTTAAGTCACTGCCCTGTTGCAAGCATTTTCTTTGCACAGTACCCATTAGGATAATCACAAAGGATAAACGTTTGGGATCAATATCTCAGACTTACTTGAACCAAGCCTGGCTCCCCCAAGCAAGCGGTTGTTCATTCCAAGGAGAGCCTGGTCCCACACGGTTAACTCCAAGCTCGACTGCCTCAGCTGAGCTGGGGTTACGCCACTGAAGACAAACGAGTGTTTCCACTGGGGACAAGCCTGCTTCTTCAGTACTGGCGACTTCAGTCTCAGTTTTTGTTGGTCTGGCAGAGTGAGACAGCTGAAGAGGGAACACAAACCCTGCAATCACTGCCACCCACATGGCCTCCTCTCCCGAGGCCTGTGCATCAGTGCAGACCAGAAGCACTAAGAAAAGTGACAAGTCCACAACATCCACACCCTCCACAGTGAAGCAGGGTGGGAACCACAGGATTCGGCACATCTCCCTTAGGGCTGAATTCTGCATCAGGTATGAAGGGCGAGTTGCATGCCCTCATCTTAATCTTCCCTCCTTGGGGTGCCTTGAATGCAAATATACACGTTATCTCCTTTTAACCCTGTTCTCAGGAAAATCAACTTACAAAAGCTTGTCCAAGGCCATGCAGATAAGCAACAGGATTAGAACACAAGCTCAGTTCTCCTTTTTTTGAGATGGAGTTTTGCTCTGTAGCTCAGGCTGGAGTGAAGTGGTGCGATCTCAGCTCACCGCAACCTCCGCCCCCCAGATTCAAGGAAGTCTCCTGTCTCAGCCTCCTGAGCAGCTGGGATCATAGGTGCCCACCACGACACCCGGCTAATTTTTATATTTTAGTAGAGATAGGGTTTCATGTTGGCCAGGCTAGTTGCGAACTCCTGACCTCACATGATCCACCTGCCTCGGCCTCCCAAACTGCTGGGATTACAGGCGCGAGCCACTGCGTCCAGCCTCAGTTCTATCTTGACCGTCATTTTTCCCTTATGTCACTGACAGGGAGTTTGCACTTCAATGTAATAATTAATGGTATTTGCCTTACTTTTAGAGGGCCGCCCTGTAGTGAATGAGAGAATGAAATGTGGACAGTCATGCATTTTACTGTTGGTCCAAGAGGAGATGTTAAGCTCAGGAAATATTTACTGAACACACTACTTTTTAATGCTTGATTTCAAAACTGGCTTGCTGATATCACAAGAACTGAGAAGATTAGGGTTTCCGGTACCCCAGTATGTACAAATCCCATGAATTTTTGGCAATCAAGGTCTTTAATATGTGTTATGTTAGATTTTCACAGGAAAGCTAAAATAAGACATTGTAAGTGGCTTACATTTTTTGGTGTTCCCTGCAGGTTCTGGGCCAGGTTGTGATGTATACTACCTCATCAATAAATATTTGATTACATCGAATACCTACCCCTTAACAAATGAGTTCAAGGTGCCATCTGGCCGCACAGGTAAATTCTTGGCTCCCAGCACTACCAAACAAAGTTGGCCATTAAGTGACGACTCATCTGTCCCTGGAAGGAAAGCCAGTATTCACTGTCAAAGCCATGTCTCCTGACACGTTAGTATGCAGTACCACCACCCCAAAACCAATAGCTTAGCAAGAGAATCTGCCACAGCCCTCAGACCCCAAGAGGGCAGGTGGGAGTGGTGCAGTGGGCTCCGCTGGCCCTGCCCACAGGCTGTGGCGCTGCCCACACCGTGCCGCTCTGTGGTCAGGTGGAGGACAGGATGGAGGGATCACTAAGATCCTAGCAAAGAGTAAAGAGGAACACAAGGAGAGGGAAGACGCTGAAGTTTGAGTCTGTTGTAGCCAGCAGTTTGGGGGGAAGTGAGAGCCCCGAGACCCTGTCTCGGAGGTTGGGACGGCCATGGGGCACTTGCTGCTGGTCTGCTGGTGACCTTGGGTAGCAGAATTCCCTCTTCTAGCCAAATAGGAAGTCACTGAAACAACAGAAATGTGCATTCTTGGCCGGGCGCGGTGGCTCACGCCTGTAATCCCAGCACTTTGGGAGGCCAAGGCAGGCAGATCACGAGGTCAGGAGATCAAGACCATCCTGGCTAACATGGTGAAACCCCATCTCTACTAAACATACAAAAATTAGCCAGGTGTGGTGGTGGGCACCTGTAGTCCCAGCTACTCAGGAGGCTGAGGCAGAAGAATGGCGTGAATTTAATACAAAAAACTAGCCGGGTGAGGTGGCGGGGGCCTGTAGTCCCAGCTACTCAGGAGGCTGAGGCAGGAGAATGGCGTAAACCCAGGAGGCGGAGCTTGCAGTGAGCTGAGATCCGGCCACTGCACTCCAGCCTGGGCGACAGAGCAAGACTCCGTCTCAAAAAAAATAAAAAATAAAATAAAAAAAAAAAGAATGGCATGAACCAGGGAGGTGGACCTTGCAGTGAGCCGAGATGGGTCACTACACTCCAGCCTAGGATACAGAGCAAGACTCTGTCTCAAAGAAAAAAAAAAAAAATGTGCATTCTCCCTATCCTCCTTCCCCACTCTCCTCCTTCCCCACCCTCCTGCTTTCCACACACCCCATATTACTGAAGGAGTAAAATCTCCACAGGGTCCCTGAGGACCCACCTTCCTGACCTACTTCATTTGCTGGGCAGCAGCTACCCACGTGCCTGGGGGCAGGGATTTATCTCATCTGAGCCCTGCAGGTGCCAGCGCCTCGAGATGTGCTTTTGGCTCCACGTTGTCATGGAGCCTCTGTTCTTCAGGAAGGTCTACGGTTCCCCCCCGAGACCATCCAATCTGCCCCTGGGAGGAAAGCCTAGGGCATTATCCTTAGAGGAGAGTAGAGAGGGCATCGGAGGCCTTGTCTGCTTCTGGTCACCCGTTTCCCCCCAGGCTATGGGCTCCAGAGAACCTCTTCCCAGCTCGCTGCATCGCTCAGAAAAGAGCTGCTGGAGCTGGGCATGGGGGCCGTAGAAAGAAAATGCTAGAAAACTTTCACCCCACCTCTCAGTCTGCCTGCCGCACCAGCCTCTGTGGACAATGACACAGACAATGTCCAGGGGGCTGGAGGCCACCGACCTTGAGCCTCTTGGAGTTTTCTGGGCCCTGAAGGGAGGAGCAGCTTAGCTCGGACCGTGAGCTCTCCGTTGCTCTGAGGAACGCTGTCTTCGTATTTCTCTGCCTGGAGAAGAAAGGCACAGCTTAGGCACAGTACTCCCCAAGTTCCGAGGACCTTCCGGGCTCCTCTGGTTGTCTCAGCTCTGTCCACAGATGCTTCCCCCTGGCCCCTGCAAGGCCCTGGGGGGAGCAGACGTGTGTGTGGCAGGACTGGTCTTCTTTCCATCTATGGTTTCACACCCACCCTCCCCAACCCCAGCGTGGGGAGGAACAGCTCGGCCACCCCAGCGAACCACAGCCAGATGAGCTTAAGGAAGCAGAGTGACTCGAGGGCATTGCACACTCCCTAAGACATTTCTATGAAAACCCAGACGCAGCCTAAGTTTGAAAAACAGAAATGAACTCAAGCCTCCACCCCATCCACCCCACCCAGGTCAGTGGAGATTCGCGCTGCCCTCCAATGCCAAGGACTGGCACAGATGCTGGGGACAGCATGGGGCGTAGACTCTGCCCAGAGCCACAGGGGGTGGCCCCCCAGGGTGTGGTAAGTCTGAGGACACGTCCCTGCCCACCGAGAATAAGTACCTGCCCACTTCTGTCATGAGTGGTTTTGCCAGAAAGTGAGTGAAGAGAGGGCCGGGAGAAGAGATGATCCTGAAATCCATACCATCTTTCTCCCAGTGGGGTGGGAGGAGAGTATTGGGAAGAGACTAGAGCAGGGATATCCAGTCTTCCGGCTTCCCTGGGCCACACTGGAAGAACTGACTTGGGTCACACATAAAATACACTAACACTAACAACAGTTGATGAGCTTAAAATCACGAGAAAGTCTTATGTTTCAAGAAAGTTTATGAATTTGTGTTGGGTTGTACCCAATGCCATCCTAGGGCCAGGCATAATGACTCATGCCTGTAATCCCAGCACTCTGGGAGGCCGAGGTGGATCACCTGAGGTCAGGAGTTCGAGACCAGCCTGGCCAACATGGTGAAACCCCGTGCCTACTAAAAATACAAAAAAACTAGCTGGGTGTGGTGGTGGCGCCTATAATCCCAGGTACTGGGGAGGCTGAGGCAGAGAATTGCTTGAACCTGGGGGACAGAGGTTGCAGTAAGCTGGGATCATGCTGCTTCACTCCAGCCTGGGTGACAGAGCAAAACTCCGTCTCAAAACAAACAACAAAAACCAAAAAACAGAGCCGTCCTGGGCTGCAGGTTGGACAAGTTTAGTCTCGACACATCCAGTCCACCATGGCTTCTGCCAGCACTGAGAAGCAGCCCTCTCAGTTACCCTCAGAGGCCTCAAGACTCCTGGGAGCCCACATGGGCAAGCCCTCGTCTCCCTGGCCCTCGAGTACCAAACGAGATATGGCTGTCTCCAGCTTCAGCAGTCAGAAACCGAGTCAGAATGGAACCCAGGGGCAGGCCTGTGGGCAGACTCCCCACCCCACTGGCTTTAGGAGGGATGCCTTTCAGCTCCATGCCATCTGCTCCTCACCCACTTGCCAGAGCAGGCTCAGTCTGATGAGGCCTGGTGGCCACCTGTCCTATTCCAGGCCCTGTGCTTGTTCCAGGCCTTGTCTTCAAGCTGATGACAGAGGTGTGGGAGAGAGAGGGTACACGGGGGATTCAGCCTCTGACAGAAGGGAGTCTAAGCTGGAAACAGGGTGTCCTGGAGGAGCTGATGCTCTTCTGAGAGATGACAGAGTGGGGATGAGAAGAAGGCATGGAAGCCAGACGCTTCACCCACCCGCAGCATGGCTGGGGCAGGAGCAAAGGGACACCGAGGCTGAAGATCAGGCCCAGAGACGGCAAGCATCCTGAGCTCCGGGTCCTGGAAGGGAGGCCACTAATGGTAGGGGTAATCAGGAAAGGCTTCCTAGAGGAGGTAGGCTTTGGGTTGTCTTGGGCTGACCTTGGATAGGGGATGCATTCCAGGTGGGCACTGGGAAGGGGAGGTCTAAGCCCAGACTCTAGCTTGGGGGAGTCAGCACAGGCAATGGGAGTGTGGGCACTGCCTGGAGGAGCAGGGAGGGGGCAGGCGGCTCACCAGGAGGCCTCAGCTGAAACCTGAGAAGCTTCATGGCACAGACACTGCAAATCCCAGCTGTGCTGGCTCCAGAGAGGAAAAGAAGCCAGATGGCCCCCATGCCCTATGTCCAGGTTGGAGCAGAAGGCTGGGCCTGCTGTGGGCCCTTGGCTGAGGGGAGTAGTCCATCCAGCTGGTTTGTTTTTGTTGTTTTGTTTTGTTTTGAGATGGAGTCTCGCTGTGTCGCCAGGCTGAAATGCAGTGGCGTGATCTCGGCTCACTGCAACCTCCGCCTCCCGGGTTCAAGCAATTCTCCTGTCTCAGCCTCCCGAGTAGCTGGGATTACAGGCACACACCACCACACCCAGCTAATTTTTGTATTTTTAGTAGAGATGGGGTTTCACTGTGTTAGCCAGGATGGTCTCAATCTCCTGACCTCGTGATCTGCCTGCCTCAGCCTCCCAAAGTGCTGGGATTACAGCACTTTGCTGAGAGCCACCGTGCTCGGCCTCCTGGCTGGGGTTTTTAAAGAGATGGTAGAAGCCCACGTTTTTCATCCCTCATGGTCTCACATGAACTCTCTCCCAGTCTGAGATCTGGACACAGAAAAGTACAAAGCAGAGTTTCCAAAAAATGCTAACCTCTCTCCCAGGCCTCTCCTCCTACCTGCACAGCCTGGGGGACACGGATCCTAAATCGAGCCTAGTCAACTCCTCTGACCCGCCCACCTGCCCATTTGCTATCTATCTCCTGCTGTACAATTCCAAACCAGGAGCTGGAGCTCCACAACCCAGCCAGGGTAGCCTCTGCCTTCCTCATAGCATTGGGTCCAGTCATCTGTCACTTATTATTGTTCTGAGAGTACCTGGGGTTCAAAGGTTAGAAACAACGCACTGTAGCCCCCAGGGGGACCGCATAGCTGTGGGTGGTGCCCGCAGGGAAGGGCATGGCCCGCTTCCAGCAGGTCAGCCACCAGCAAGGTGAGGCCTCTGCCAGGGGAAGCCACAGGACCTGATCCAGTCGGGTCTGTGTATGATGCTGAGGCGGGGGCTGTTGGGGTACTTGAACAGAGCTGAAACAGTTAAAACAATCCCTCCGTCCACCCCACCCAGGAGAAAGTAACTATTTGAAAGTCACAGCGCCAGGCCGGCAAGCACACACTGTCTTGGGTCCAAGTCTTTCCAGGTATGTTTTCTCCTCTGGGATCTCTCTGAGAAGTGATTTATTTATCACAGTGGGGATGGAGGGCACTCAGTCCAAAACCAGACATCACCTTGGCCCGGAGCGGATGCCAGCAGAAGGACTGTGTTGTGCTGTCTTCAAAGTCCCACGCAGCCAGAGGAATGATCACTTCTCCAAGAAACACTCTCCGGGCCAGCGTGCCCAGATGCCACACGGAGACCTGCAGCTGCCGGGTCACCAGCTGGGCAGGGGCCACCTGATACTGCAGAGGCAGAGCAGAGATGGTCAGGTGGGCTCCTGGGGCCCACACTCCTAGGATCTCCAACCCCACCTCCCAGGGCCCCACTTCCTGGGGCCTGGCGCAGGCCTCCCTCCCACAGGCTGAGTCCAAGATGCGGATGCAGCCAGGGACCTGATGTGGTTAGGGGGGCTCAAGGTGCTTACAGCCAGGTTGGGGCGAGGGGTCCTCTCTCTGCTCAAGAACCCCTCCCGCTACTCCCCAGGTGCCCAGTGCTCTGCCTAGGGTAGCCCTGGCAGCCACTGAGCCCCTCCAACCCCCAATTCTCAGAACAAGACAAGGATGAAAGTCCTTGCCCAGCCCACGCCTACTAGAAATCAAGCCAAAGTCTATGCTCACACAGGATTTGAACTTGCATCTGAACACTGCACCCAGCCAGGCTTAGCCAAAAATACTGAAAACAGGCCCAAAAATACTAAAAAAAAATTTTTTTTTGGAGACAGGGTCTCACTATGTCACCCAGGCTGAAGTGCAGTGGTCCTATCTCAGCTCACTGCAACCTCTGCCTCCTGGGTTCAAGTGATTCTCCTGCCTCAGCCTCCCGAGTAGCTGGGACTACAGGCGCTCACCACCATGCCTGGCTCATTTTTTTGTATTTTTAGTAGAGACAGGGTTTCACCATGTTGGCCAGGCTGGTCTCGAACTCCTGACCTCAAATGATCTACCCGCCTCGGCCTCCCAAACTGCTGGGATTACAGGCGTGAGCCACCGTGCCTGGCCTGTATTTTTTTTTTTTTTAAGCCAACCATGAACTCCCCCTCCTCCATTCCCCCCAATACCACGTATTTGCCCTGGAGGGACAGTGCCTGTGTCCAGGCATGCAGGGCCTGTGCTGGCTTGGCAGAGGCCAACACGATGCTCCTACTGTCCGCACAGGAGGTTCCCAACACACCCAAGAGTGACGAGAGAACCCCTTCCCCAGCCAAGCATGGGGTCTGCCCCATAGAGACTGGAGGCCAAAGGCCCCTGCGTGACACACAGTCCTTCCCAAGGACTCCACCTGAGGTATGGCTGACTCCACCTCAGCCTCTGAGGGCCTCACTTTAAGCTTATTAGTTGGATTTTCTCAATAATGAACAAAACCTACAAGTTATTGAACACAGCCTACAAGTTATTGAACACTTATTTATTTCATACCAGGCTTTTTAGATGCATTGATCTTTTTAGCTTTCACACACACCCCATGAGGTCAGTATTATTCAGACCAATTCACAGGTGAAAAAAAAGAAGCTTGGAAATTCAGCGGCCCTCCCTTGGTCTGGCAGCCAACACTGCAGGCCTGAGTCACGTGCACTGACTGTGTCCAGGCCCAAGTCTCACTGCTGACCTCTGTGGCCCATGCTGCCCTCACTCTGGTGCTTGTTTGGGGTTTGAATGGTGACTCCTCGTGAAATGGCTGTTGCTGTGAGGCTGGACACTTGCACCCACTTGCAGCAGCTGTGCGGTTTGTTTACTTTGGGGTTCATCTCCTCATGCCCACCTTCACCCATCTTTCCAATCGAGGGATGCGATGGAAGAAAACAGGAACTGAAACGCAGTAACTTCTCTCCTTCAGCCTCTGCAAACAGGGGGGAGGCACAGCAGGGCCGTCCCCTGCTCTTGTGGGCAGCTGGGCTGCCCATAGGCTCTGTCCACACTTCTGACGTCCACAGGCCAGGCACACATGGCTTGGCTGGCCAGGTTAGCTTCCTCGCTTCATTCCTTCTTTTCTTCCCCGCTGGGACGGCTTGTGGCCACGGAGATGCGAATTTCTTGGTCACATTCCTTTTTCTCCTGCCTTTGGATAACTTTGAGCCAGTTTTCCCTCAAGTCCATGGGTCCCTATCTTTTCTAGGGGGACAGGATCTCATTCTGTCACCTAGACTGGAGTGCAGCGGTGTAATCTCAGCTCACTGCAGCCTCCACCTCCCAGGCTCAAGCAATCCTCCTACCTCAGCTTCCCAAGTAGTTGGGACTACAGGTAGGTGTCACCATGCCTGGCTAATCTTAATTTCTTGTAGAGATGGGGGTCTCTCTACATTGCCCAGGCTGGTCTCAAACTCCTGGGCTCAAGCCATCCACCCATCTCAGCCTCCCAAAGTTCTGGGATTACAAGCGTGAGAAGCGTGAGCCCCCACGCCCAGCCCATGGGTCCATTTCCGACTCTGCCCCACATTCAATCTGTCTATAAACTCTGGAGTGACGTGACTATTCCCTATATTCCCGTTACATTCCTTATCAGTTAGTCCAGGCAGCTGGCCAGCGGGCTGGCTGCATCTGCTGCCCTCTGAGAAATGAAGTGGTTACTGGAACACTACGCCACTTAGCAGGGTCGGGCTCGGGCCCCAGGCAGCTCTCTCATCTCCAGCTGTGTGTGGGCGACGCTCAGGCCACTTCTCCTGTGTCCTTACCCATTGCTCGCCCCTTTCTGTCAATAGGACTACTCCCTGCTGCATGTAGAATCTGCCTTTTCAAACCAGACGTATTTTCCATTGCCCTGTTAGGTCCACAAGGCTTGCTCCAGGTTCAGCAGGGAATGAGGTGTAAGGATCATTCGAGAGCAGGGCTGGGCAATGACCAATGTCACCCTGTGAGATCACTTCATCTTCTTCAGGCCCCCAAGACAGTGGTCTCAAATGGGGTATAAGTCTCCCTGGGTCCAGAAAGCCTTGCCAAGAAGTACTCTGCTCAGAAAACTTTGAGGATCAATTTCTAGATCCTCGCATTGGATGTGCACTTCTCTCAAAACTGGCTGGAGACAGTTCTCACAGCCTCATCACCTGAATCGTACTCTGATGGCTCACCCCAGGTCGCACAAAGCTCCTGGGTGCAGCACAAAGGGGTGATTGTGATTGGAAATACTGCCTTCTGTGAGACTTTCAATGACGGATCAGCCTCCCTGGCTTCCCATCCTTCGCATCTTATGCATATTTCTATTAAGGATGAGGCTGGCCAGTGTTAGGATGTTCTGCATTTAGGATCGATTAGAGATGCTGATTATTTTAACTGTAACTGGAAAATTTCCCAGGATTATAAAACATTCACAATACACTCGATAAGACCCATGGCTAAAAATTTTAAGTGATATCTTTGAGATTCTGTGCACATTTTAAATAAGGTAGGTAACCATTAAAATCCAATTATATAACTAATTTTTTTTTTTTTTTTGAGACAGAGTCTCACTCAAACACCCAGGCTGGAGTGCAGTGGTGTGATCTCCGCTCACTGCAAGCTCTGCCTCTCGGGTTCACACCATTCTCCTGCCTCAGCCTCCCAAGTAGCTGGGACTACAGGCACCCGCCACCACGCCCAGCTAATTTTTTTGTATTTTTAGTAGAGATGGGGTTTCACCGTGTTAGCCAGGATGGTCTCGATCTCCTGACCTCATGATCCACCCGCCTCAGCCTCCCAAAGTGCTGGGATTACAGGTGTGAGCCACCGCGCCTGGCCTTATAACTATTTATCTAAAATAGAGACAATATGAAATGTTTATCTCATTTCATAAAGCTGTTTAACACAAAATACCTTAAACTTCCTATGAGTAACTTTGGATCTCTATTTAAAATGTGTGAGGGAACACACAGTTTTTCACAATTCTTCTAGCAGGTGCATGAGCAGAACCATCCGAAGACATTCTCCAGCGACTTGCTGCTGCGTGGTGCCTGGTCCCAGTACAGGGAGAAAGGCCCTGCCCACACCTGCTGAATCAGAATCTGTTTTTTTTTAAAAAAAATTAATTAATTTATTTTTTTGAGACAGAGTATCACTCTGTCACCAGGGCTGGACTGCAGTGGTGCAATCTCAACTCACTGCAACCTCTGCCTCCTGGGTTCAAGCGATTTTCCTGCCTCAGCCTCCTGAGTAGCTGGGATTACAGGTGCTCACCACTACACCTTGCTAATTGTTTGTGTTTTTAGTAGAGACAGGGTTTCACCATCTTGGCCAGGCTGGTCTCAAACTCCTGACTCGTGATTCGCCCACCTTGGCCTCCCAAGGTGCTGGGATTACAGGTGTGGGCCATCGTGACCAGCCCAGAATCTGCATTTAAAAAAAAATCCCCAGGGTCCAAGTACAGCTGCATCTTAGAAAACAAATTTAGGCCAGGCGTGGTGACTCAAGCCTGTAATCCCAGCACTTTGGGAGGCCAGGGTGGGCAGATCACCTGAGGTCAGGAGTTCAAGACCAGCCTGGTCAACATGGTGAAACCCCATCTCTACTAAAAACACAAAAAAATTTGCCAGCCGTGGTGACAGGCACCTTTAATCTCAGCTACTCAGGAGGCTGAGACAGGAGAATCTCTTGAATCCAGGAGGTGGAGGTTGCAGTGAACCGAGATCACACCACTGCATTCTAGCCTGGATGACCAAGAGTGAAACTCCATCTCAAAAAAAAAAAAAGAAAAAAATTTTTTAAAATGTAAATCCCCACAGGATTTTATGCACATAAATTTTGAGAACCACCAGTCCTTTGTGGCTTTGAGCTGTATTTCTAAGGAGTCTCTAGGTCTCAGTTTCCCCATGGGTAAATGAGGATTCTAATATTTACTCCACGCTGTATATAAAGCACTTGGTCACAGTAGGGACCCGGGAAACAAGGGCTATTATTATTTAATGAACTCAGGGCTCCGTGCCAGCTGCCCAGATGGCCCCTGGCTGGCAGCTCACAGGCACCCCTACTTGCCAAGAAAGGCAAACAAAGCCCTCTCCTGTCACAGGCATGAGACGAGGGGACCTCTGGCTGCCCAGCCCGGGCGGGGTAGCCTCCACAGGTCTGGGCTACCCCCCTTGCCCTGCACCGAGATGGGGGCCGCCACAGCCAGCTCTCCTAGATACCAGACCTCAGCTGCAGCCTTCCACCCGAAACCAGAGCGCGTGGCCCCATCTCTGCCCTCAACCATCAATCACATTTCCTAGTATCATAGAAAGTGAAAACCCAAACAATTCCTTTGTAAGATTTTTTCATAAAAGGATACATTAAAAAATAAAATAAAATTAGAAGAAACCTGAGTTTGTCAGAAATACAATAAAGGGGCACTTTTACGAAGACAGTAACTTAGGAGTTTAATTTTCAGGGCACTCTGTTTGGGAGCACCTCTTTGATAGAAATATTCACAAAGACAAACTAATTTTTAAAATTATCCTGTGCTCCAGTGTTAGCCCGAGACAAAGAGACAGCCAGGTTCTTTTTCACTATCTTCTCAGAAATAATTAATCAAAAGCCATTCCTGAGTCTGGCAGACTCTGCACTTTTCCTGTACAAATGCTGACATTTATTTTCTACCAACTTAACACTGATTGACAGAGCCACAAAGAAACATAGAGGTGTCTGCATTATATCTAACTGAGTCAAGAGTTTGAAAGCACCATCCACTGGACTCTGCCCCGGGCACCCCACTGGCGCTGGGGAGGACTCCGCACAGGAACATCTGTCTAGCAAGTACCTTCAAGGTCTCCTGAAAGGTCGGGTCCACCGTGTTCCTTTGGACTCCAGTCTTGCGCTTCCCCTGGGAGGATCTGTCAGGCAGAAGGTAGGTCTTCACATACCTAGGGGCCAAGCACAGTGGGGACAGAGTGAGAACTCAGGGAAAAGGGTGGATAAAGAGTTTGGGGGCAGCAGAACCCACGCATCAGCATTTTCTTTACCAGGTTTCCTGCTGGAATTTTTGATAGAAAGGACTTAATAACCTAATAGTGAGCAATGTTAGTGCTAGGTGGGCAGCTTCTGATTCACGCAGTCTATAGTCAAATGCTGATTACATAACCCTCTGGAATATTCCTGGGGGTGTGAAGCTCATCCTGGCTTCCTCAGGCCCTACTCCATTTGGCAAAGACCATGGAACCAGAGAGTCTCTTGTCTGCCTGGACGTCAAGCCATGAGCTGGATTCCCGTCCCTTCTACCACCCACCACCTGCAAAAGAAAAAAAAGTGGAAGTGGAAAAAACATAAGCCTCGCACTGTGCTGTTTCCTTGCAGGGGCCTCCAAGACTCTGCTCCTCCCATCCGCTGAGAAGTGGGATTCTGCTGAGTCTAGAGGTTGCACGCAGCATGACAGGTGGCTCCATCTGCACTCACCCAGCTCCTGAAATCCAGGCGGAGAGGAAGACATGTCCTGTGCTGTTCTAGGCTGACCCCTCCAAACAGGCCCCTACGCTGCCCTTCATGGCTCCTCTGGCAGCCCCAGTGATGGCAATGACCGCCTCCCCCTCCCCCCACCAGCAGCAGTCCAAGCCCCCTCTCCACAGGCTAGAAACAGGCTCCACTTTCCAAAGTAAAAAATCACAGTGAGCCTCCCTCTATCTGTGCCCTTCTTTAGCCCCAGTCATGGGCCTCTTTTTCCCCCTCGGTTAAACTTTTTGTAAAAATACTTGAAATTGGCCAGGAGGCCGGGCGCGGAAGCTCACACCTATAATCCCTGTGCTTTGGGAGGCTATGGCGGGCGGATCACCTGTGGTCAGGAGTTTGAGACCAGCCTGGCCAACATGGTGAAACCCAGTCTGTACTAAAAATATAAAAATTAGCCAGGCGTGGTGGCATGCACTTGTAATCCCAGCTACTCAGGAGGCTGAGGCAGGAGAATCGCTTGCACCTGGGAGATGGAGGTTGCAGTGAGCCAGGATCTCACCACTGCCCTCCAGCCTGGGCGATAAAGGGAGATTCCATCTCAAAAACAGCAACAACAACAACAAAAGAAAACACCCCAAAAACTGGCCAGGCATGGTAGCTCAGGGAGGATTCCATAAGCCAGAAATTTGAGACCAGCCTGGGCAATACATATGGAGAACTCATTGCCACGAAAAATTTAAAAGTCAACTGGGTGTGGTGGTGTGCATATGTAGTCCCAGCTACTCGACGCCTGAAGTTGGAGGATCACCTGAGCCCAGGAGGTCAAGGCTGAAGTGAGCCATGATGATGTCACTGCATTGCAGCCTAGGTGCAAAGCAAGACTCTGTATCAAACAAAACAAAACAAAACAAAACAAAAAATCCCTCAAAACTCCCTGTCTCGAATTCTCCACAGTTCATTTACTCCTAAGTTATTGAGCAGTACACATTCATGCAATCTCATATCTGTAAAACAGAATATATAAAATAAACCTATATGGTTGGAAGCATTATAATAAAGTGCATACCCATGTACCCGCCCCCCAGCTTAGGAAACAGAATATAACCAATGACTTCCGTATCATAATCCTGCCCGTAACCAGGTAATAACCATATTGGATTTTATATTTATCACCCCATTGGTTTTCTTTATGGTTTCGCCATTTTGATGTGTCTCCTTAAACAATGTACTGCTTAGTTTTCCCTGTTTTTGAACTTCCATATAAATGGGATCATTCTGTACACATTCTTCTGTAACTTGCTTTTACTCACTCAATATTATGTTTGGGATTTATCTATGTTGCTATAACCACCACTCATTCATCTCTAATCCTACATATCACTCCATTGAATGAATACACAAGTCATTTGTCCTGTTGATGTATATTTGTCTTATGTCCTAGTTTTTTGCTCTGCTCATGGTGCACATGTGCAAGCATTTCTCTTGGCATATAACCAGAAGTGATAGGGTATATGCCCCTTCAACTCTTCTAGATAATGCCAAATTACCAATTCAATCTCTTTAACAGATACAGGGTTATGCAGGTTTTCTATTTCATTTCATGTCAGTTTTGGCAATTTGTGTCTCTTGAGAATGTGTCAATTTCAGCCAGGTGTGGTGGCTCATGCCTGTAATCCCAGCATTTTGGAAGGCCGAGGTGTGAGGATTTCATGAGCCCAGGAATTTGAGACCAGCCTGGGCAACATAGTGGGACCTCATCGCTACTAAAAATTTTCAAAAATTGGCTGGGCATGGTGGTGTGCACCTGTGATCCCAGCTACTTGGGAGGCTGAGGCAGTAGGACCAGTCAAGCTCAGGAGTTTGAGACCAGCCTGGGCCACATAGTGAGACCTCGTTTCTAAAAAAAAAAAAAAAAGAAGAAGATTTTCATTTCATCTAAGTTGTTAAATTTATTAGCACAAAGTTTTACATAATATCCCCTTATTAATTACACTTTTTTTCTTCTTCTTTTTTTTTTTTTTTTCCAGACAGAGTCTCACTTGGTTGCCCAGGCTGGAGTGCAGTGGCACAATCTCAGCTCACTGCAACCTCCACCTCCCGGGCTGAGGTGATTCTCCCACCTCAGCCTCCCGAGTAGCTGGGACACAGACATGTGCCACCATGCCTGGCTAATTTTTATTTATTATTATTATTATTTTAAATGAGAGGGAGTCTCACTCTGTCACCCAGGCTGGAGTGCAGTGACATGATCTTGGCTCACTGCAACCTCTGCCTCCTGGGTTCAAAGAATTCTCCTGCCTCAGCCTCCTGTGTGGCTGGGATTACAGGCACACGCCACCATGCCTGGCTAATTTTTTCTGTATTTTTAGTACAGACGGGGTTTCACCATGTTGGCCAGGCTGGTCTTGAACTCCTGACCCTCAGGTGATCCACCTGCCTTGGTTTCCCAAAGTGCTGGTATTGCAGTCATGAGCCCCCATGCCTGGCCCCCTTATTATACTTTAATGTCTGCAAGTGCTGTCATGTTGTCTCTTCTTTCATTCCTATACTGGTATTTGAGTATTCTCTCTTTTTCTTTTTTTTTTTTTTGAGGCAGAGTTTTGCTCGTTGCCTAGGTTGGAGTGCAATAACGCAATCTCAGCTCACTGCAACGTCTACCTCCCTGGTTCAAGGGATTCTCCTGCCTCAGCCTCCCTAGTAGCTGGGATTACAGGTGTGCACCACCACACCCAGCTAATTTTTGTATTTTTAGTAGAGACAGGGTTTCACCATGTTGTCCAGGCTTGTCTCAAACTCCTGACCTCAGGTGATCCACCCGCCTTGGCCTCGCAGAGTGCTGGGATTATAGTTGTGAGCCACAGCACCCAGCCTTTTTCTAGCATTTTAAGGTGGAGGTTTAAATAATTCATTTTAAACCTTTTTTCTTTTAAATATAAGCACTGCTTTAACTGCATCCCTCAAATTTTGAAATTTAAAAGTCACGAAATACTTTTGGGAGAAAGACTATTCCAGTTTTCCTGAGGTAAACGGTACAGGAAGAGTAATAATAACAGCTAACACTAGAACAAAAGGAGATATTCTGTTATGAAGGAACCATTAAGTGCTATAGAAATGTGTACTTAATTTGTCTGGTACTAAAGAGCTACTAAAAATTTCAGAGCAGCGGAGGGTTTGATTAAATCAACAATTGATTTCTTTTCCCATCATCACTCTTTAGGTGGTAATTAAAACAATATGCCCGAAGTTCCCCATGTAAGAAAAAAGAAAGGCAAAAATGAGGCCCCTGACTTAAACTATATTTAGAAAATCAATTCCAGTTGTAATGTGAACAAATCTAACTGTGAAAAAAAAAAATGATTAGAAGAAAACAGAGGACGTATTTAAACTCTTGGGTGCCATAGGAATTCTTCTACAGACACAAAAAGCAGACAGTTTAAAGGAAAAGCTTGATAAATTTAATACTAAACTTTCCACAAGAAAAGTCATAATAAACAAGTTAGAAAATAAGTTACAGCTGGGATAAAATATATGCAATACATATAACTAACAATTTTTAAACCTATTTAAATTAGGTTTAACAAAAAACCTCTGATAAATAAATAAAACAATAAACAATCCAATAGAAAAATGGGAGGCCAGGTGCAGTGGCTCATGGTTGTAATCCCAGAGCTTTGGGAGGCTGAGGTGTGAGGATGGCTTGAGCCCAGGAGTTTGAGACCAGCGTTGGCAACAGAACAAAACCCTGGCTCTATAAAAAAATAAGTTAAAAAATCTAGCTGGAAAAAAAAAGTTACAAATTTAGCCTCCTACATAGCTGGGACTACAGGCATGTGCCTTCCAGCTACTCAGGAGGCTGAGGCAGGGAGATCACTTGAGCCTGCAGTGAGCCGTGATTGCGCCACTGCACTCCACCCCTGTAGTCCCAGCAACTCAGAGACTGAGGCAGGAGAATTGCTTGAGCCCAGGAGGTGGAGGTTGCAGTGAGCCAAGATCATGCCACTGCACTCCAGCCTGGGCAACAGAGCAAGACTCCGTCTCAAATAAAATAAAATAAAATAAACCTAACTGGCAAATGCATACATAAGAAGTGGCTCAAAAGACTGGGCTCGCACCTGTAATCTCAGCATTTGGGGAGGCTGAGGCGGGAGAACCGCTTGAGCCCAAGAGTTCAAGATCAGGTTGAGCAACATAGTGAGACCCTGTCTCTATTTTTTTTTTTATAAAAAAAAACAAGTTGCTCATCTTTGTCGGTAATAAGCGAAATGCACATTAAAATAATGGTGCCGGCCAGGTGCGGTGGCTCACACTTGTAATCCCAGCACTTTGGGAGGTCAAGGTGGGTGGATCATGAGGTCAGGAGTTTGAGACCAGCCTGGCCAATATGGTGAAATCCTGTCTCTACTACAGATACAAAACTTAGCTGGGCATGGTGGTGCGTGCCTGTAGTCCCAGCTGCTCGGGCAGCTGAGGCAGAAGAATCGCTTGAACCTGGGAGGTGGAGGTTGCAGTGAGCCGAGATCACGCCACTGCACTCCAGCCTGGGTGACAGAGCAAGACTCTGTCTCAAAAAAAAAGTAATAATAATAATAATAATAATAATGGTGCTACACCTTTTCATACCTATTAGAATAACATTTTAAATCTCTTTATGGATTGTGTGAGTCAAGATTTAAATTTTGTATTTCCTGTGTGGAAAGCCAAATTTTCCAACATCACTTATTGAAGTCCACTTTTCCCCACCCATCTGTAATAGCTCCTCAACTGAATGTTTATGTCCACCCCGCTCACCAATTCATAGTTGAAGCCTAACCTACAGTGTGATGGTATTAGGAGGTAGGGTGTCTGGGAGGTGATTAGGTCATGAGGGTGCAGCCCTCATGAATGAGATTAGTGCCCTCATAAAAGAGGCCCCAGAGAGCTGCCTTGTCCCTTCTACCATGTGGGGACACAAGAAAACAGCCATCTAAGAACCAGAAAGAGGGCCCTCACTAGATACCAAATCTACCAGCACCTTGATCTTCGACTTCCCAGCCTCCAGAACTGTGAGATATATATTTGTCTTGTTTATAAGCCACTTGGTCTATGGTATTCTGTCATAGCAGCCGAAATGGATGAAGACACTCCTTGATCATGTAAGTTTTCATATACACTAAGGTCTGTATCTGGACTTTTGATTCTATTCTCCTGACTTGTTCTATCCTTGTATCAATAATACATTGTTTGCATTGCTACAGCTTTGTAATAATTCTTGAAGTAAGCCTTCTCATTTTTGTTTTTTTTTTAATAATTGTCTTGGTTATTCTTAGACTTTTACTTTTTCATATAAATTTTAAAATCAATATGTCTTATGTTAAACTTAAAAAAAAAACTTACGGATTGCACTTTTTCTTCTTTTCTTCTCCATAGGCAAGGTTCTTACAGGCCTCGATGCATATTTCTAAAGAATGGGTTTTGAAGCAATAACGAATGGCAAATTCTATTTCTCCAGTGACATTAGCATTGTCAAAATTGCCCATCTCTGTACAGGTGCTATCAATGCTAATTAAACTTCCCTGAAATCAAGAATAACAGATATAATAAGTTACTTCACAGTTAATTCATTTTTCTGATGTTCTGGTTTCAAGACAGCACATAAATAAAACCTCATACAGAGCATGTATCCTGACTCACATTAAGTTAATAATGCACCAGCTTGTACTTAGGCAAAGTAAGTTGCCACATGTTCTATCCCAAGGAGACAGAGAATCCTCAGAAGGCCCTCTCTTGCCTGGATATAGTTTTTGCCTAGCAATAAAGGTTACACAATCTCATTCTTTAATACAAATTGCTTGGGGAGAAATGGACTAGCTCCTATGCAATTCTGCAAGATCACTCTCAGGAGGCCAAGATAAAATCCGTGGCAGGACAGCTATGCGGAAAGCAGCACAGTCTGGGGCTAAGTGGCTGCGACTGGGAATCAGAGAGACCTGGACTCAAATGCCTGTGCTGCCACTCATTAGCTGTGGCAAAGTTTAACTGGAAAAAACCATACTGATCTCATAGGGCTATGGCGAGGAATAAATAGAAGAAAGCAAGTAAAGTGTCCACCCAAGGTGACAGTAAATTGTATTTAAATTTTTCTGGTTACCTAAAATGAAAAATAAAGCTATCATCACAATCTAGGGTACTCCAAGCTTATACAATGTAGATAAGGAGAGGCTAATGAATGCTATTAATTAGCACAAAATTCCTGGGCCTAAAAGATACAATAAGCCACCTCATCACTATTAAACGTGCTAAAATACTTGCCAACATTTGCATTACCAATCTCTGTGCTGTCTTTATAGGAAGAGAAGCCTAACTGATTTATACTTCGAATTCCCAACTAGCTTCTCCACGCTATAAAACATCCTGAAAAGGAACTAAGAAACAAGCCTGGGAGTGCCGGGCACGGTGGCTCACGCGTGTAATCCCAGCACTTTGGGAGGCGGAGGTGGGTGGATCATGAGGTAAGGAGATCGAGATCATCCTGACTAATATGGTGAAACCCATCTCTACTAAAAATACAAAAAAAAAACTTAGCCAGGTGTGGTGGCGGGCGCCTGCAGTCCCAGCTACTTCCAGCTACTTCGGAGGCTGAGACAGGAGAATGGCATGAACCCGGGAGGCAGAGCTTGCAGCAGAGATTGCGCCACTGTACTCCAACCCGGATGACAGAGCGAGACTCCGTCTCAAAAAAAAAAAAAAAAAAGAAAAAAAAAAGAAACAAGCCTGGGGGCAGAAAGTCAGAACCACGAGGGAAAGATAAAATTAAAACAAAACCAACAATTGAGACCGGGTGTGGTGGCTCACCATCGTAATCCCAGCACTTTGAGAGGACAAAGCGGGCGGATCACTGGAGGTCAGGAGTTTGAGACTAGCCTGGCCAAACATGGTGAAACCCTGTCTCCACTAAAATACAAAAATTAGCCAGGCAGGTGGCATGTACCTGTAATCCCAGCTACTCGGGACATTGAGGCATAAGAATTGCTTTAACTCAGGAGGCGGAGGTTGCAGTGAGCTGAAGTTGCACCACTGCACTCCAGCCTGGGCAACAGAATGAGGCTCCGTCTCAAAACAAACAAACAAAAAACAATACCAACAAGTCATCAGACAGGCTGGAACCTGAACTGATGAATGCCAAGAACAAAACAAGCTTCACCACATCCAGTCACTGGCTCTGAAGAATCTTACCTGCCAACACCATCCCACTGTTAAAAAGGAAAACAATGTAAAATTTTTACACACGCAAAAAGGCATACACCGGGCACAGTGGCTCACACCTGTAATCCCAGCACTTTGGGAGGCAGAGGCAGGTGGATCACTTGAGGTCGGGAGTTTGAGACCAGCCTGGCCAACATGGTAAAACCCCCTCTCTACCAAGAAAAAAAAAAAAAAAAAAAAAAAAGGCATGGACTGGTGTGCCAGCATGAGTGAGTGAGGTGTGAGATAGAAGAGAATGGATAGAGGAGCTTGGCAAAAGGTGTGAGCGGCCTGAGAGAAGAACCAGGTGGATGAATGGAGAGGCTAATGAATAATATAGCATTCGTCATGGGACTCAGCTTCAGGCTATGTCAGACTAAATGGTGTTACACACACTTTTCTGCTGAGAACAATTAGCTGAATTAGACAACCAAACTATTTCAAGACATTGTGGAGCTGCCAAGACCACCAGGACGCAAGGAGCCAAGATGTTGAGAAGCACATGGAGGTAAGCCTAACATCCGGAGCTGCCTTTCACTTCAAGGCATAGGTCCCTGTGTAAGCAACACAGGACTTTTGATTCTATTCTACTGACCTGCTTGACTCTCCTTGTATCAGGAACACATTGAATTACTGCAGCTGCACGTCCAAGGGCTGGACGGCCAAGATGTCAATCTAAATAAAATGGCAGAGAGACTCAGAAGCTGAGCAGTTTTCAGCAGTCTAACGGGACTGGGGGACAAAATCAGCATTCAAGGCTACAAAGTCATGGGGAACCTGAGGAGCCAAGGTCCCAGAGACAGGGCAAATCCACGAGTACCCCAGACACTGCCTTTTCCTCAAGGTGTTTGCTGAACTGGAAGCTGTGGCTGAGGGGCTGAGAAGCTTAAGAATGGTTCCAACTGGCCCGACGCAGTGGCTCACGCCTGTAATCCCGGCACTTTGGAAGGCTGAGGCGGGCAGATCACGAGGTCAGGAGGTCAGCAGATGGAGACCATCCTGGCTCATGCCGTGAAACCCCATCTCTACTAAAAATAAAAAAAATTAGCCAGGCGTGGTAGCACGCGCCTGTAGTTCCAGCTACTCAGGAGGCTGAGGCAAGAGAATAGCTTGCATCCAGGAGGCGGAGGTTGCAGTGAGCCGAGATCGTACTACTGCACTTCAGCTTGAGTGACATAGCGAGGCTCCATCTCAAAAAAAAGGAGAGCTTCCAGCAGTTTCATCGTACTAGAAAGGAAAAAAACTGGCCTTCAGGCTTATCACAGGGAAGGGGCTTAGTAAATATCTAGACCTTCAGCTGGGATCCTCCAAAGACTTTCTTACTAGGAGGAAGAGTCACCTGGAAATGGACCTGTCTTCATCAACGGAAACCCAGTTTTGAATGAGCTCAGCCCCAGACTAGATAAAGATTCTTTGCCTCCACTCTGTGTGTTAAGAGCAAATTCTCTCTTTGCTCTTAAATTAAAAAAGTAAATTCTCTACGAAGCATAATACAAGTGCAAAAATAATTGTGGTTTTTACATTGTTGGAATTTGCCGTTTGATATTGGAATATATTCTTAAATAAATGTGGTTATTTCATACATCATTTTAATGGGCATTTCTCTATTTATTTATTTTTTTGCTAATAATGGGTTATTTGCTGTTTATGTTTAGACTATGGAAATGATGTTAGACAAAAAGCAGATTTGAGCAATTTTCTTATTCGACTTCAAAATGGGTCGTAAAGCAGTGGAGACAATCCGCGATATCCACGATGCATTTGGCTCAGCAACATACAATGTAGTGGGGGTTCAAGAAATTTTCCAAAGGAGACGAGAACCTTGAAGATGAGGAGTGTAGTGGCGGCCATCGGAAGATGACAACAACCAATTGAGAGCAATCATAGAAGCTGATCCTACAACTAAGCGAGAAGTTGCTGAATAACTCAACTCTGACCATTCTACGATCGTTCGGCATTGGAAGCAAATTGGAAAGGTGAAAAAGCTCGATAAGCGGGTGCCTCATGAGCTGAGTGAAGATCAAATAAATCGTCATTTTGAAGTGTTGTCTTCTCTTATTCTATGCAACGGTGAACCATTTCTCAATCAGACTATGATGTCTGACAAAAAGTGGATTTTGTATGACAACCAGCAATGACCAGGTTAGTGGCTGGACTGAGAAGAAACTCCAAAGCACTTCCCAAAGCCAAACCTGCATCAAAGAAAGGTCATGATCGCTGTTTGGTGGTCTGCTGTCAGTCTGATCCACTACAGTTTTCTGAATCCCGGGGAAACCATTACATCTGAGAAGTATATTCAACAAATTGATGAGATGCACCAAAAATTGCAATGCCTGCAGCCAGCACTGACCAACAAAAGGGGCCCAATTCTTCTCCACGACAATGCCCTACTGCATGTCACACAACCAACACTTCAAAAGTCGAACAAGGCCAGGCGTGGTGGCTCACACCCATAGTCCCAGCACTTTGGGAGGCCAAGGCAGGCAGATCACTTGAGATCAGGAGTTCAAGACCAGCTGGCCAACATGGTGAAATGCTGTCTCTACTAAAAATACAAAAATTAGCTGAGCGTGGTGGTGCACACCTGTAATCCCAGCTACTTGGGAGGCTGAGGTAGGAGAATCATTTGATCCCAGGAGGCGGAAGTTGCATGAACTGAGATAGTACCACTGCACTCCAGCCTGGGCAACAGAGCGAGACTCCATCTCAAAACAAAAAACAAAAACAAAAGTTGAACAAATCAGGCTACAAAGTTTTGTCTCACCCACCATACTCACCTGACCTCTCGCCAACAGATTACCACTTCTTCAAGCATCTTGAGAACTTTGTGCAGGGAAAACACAACCAGAAGGATGCAGAAAATGCTTTCCAAGAGTTCATCAAATCCCAAAGCACAGATTTTTATGGTACAGGAATAAACAAACTTATTTCTTGTTGGCAAAAATGTGTCAATTGTAATGGATCCTACTTTTATTAATAAAAAGATGTGTTTGAGCCTAATTATAATGATATAAAATTCATGGTCCAACCACAATTACTTTTCTAGCAACCTAATATTTTTGAATCTCAAATTATCCCAGTTTTTCATACTCAATGTCCACCATTCAAGAAAAAATTGCCATGCATACCAGGACTAACAAGTAACCAAGTATCCCAGTTTCCTTAGGTCTAAGGAATTTCCTGGGATTCAAGACTTGAACTGCTAAAACCAGGTGAGTACTGAGTAAACTGGGGTGGTTAGTCATCCTAAGTCTAAGATCCAAGAATAAGTGACCAAAAACAAAGAGGAAAAAATGCACAATAAAAATAGTCTCATGTGTGATCCAGATACTGGCACTGAAAGATATAAACTGTAAAATAAATGTAACTAATATGGTCAAGAAAATACATGACAAGAATATATTTCTCCAGAGAACTGGAATGTATAATAAAGAATGAAACAGAAATTTCTCCAGAGGACTAGAATTTATAATAATAAATCAAATAGATATTAAGGCCTTGGCTAGGCATGGTGGCTCATGCCTGTAACTCCAGCACTTTGGGAGGCTGAGGCAGGCAAATCATCTGAGGTCAGGAGTTTGAGACCAGCCTGGGCAACATGGTGAAACCTGAATCTACTAAAAATACAAAAATTAGCCAGGTGTGATGGTGCACACCTATAATCCCAGCTACTCAGGAGGATGAGGCAGGAGAATTGCTTGAACCCGGGTGGCAGAAGTTGCAGTGAGCCAAGATCACACCACTGCCCTCCGGCCTGGGTGACAGAGTGAGATTTCATCTCAAAAAAAAGTAAGTTGCCTAAACAGTAAGGCAACTGAATGAAGAACTCCACAAATTAAAGTAACATAAGATCAGACTTAGCTGAAGGGAGGATTGGCAAACTGGAAGATGGGTCAATGGAAAATATTTGGAGTGAAGCATAGGGGAATAAAATGAATGAAAAATAAAGAGTATAAGAGACATACAGGGCCAAATACCATGGTTCATGCCTGTAACCCCTGTGCCTTGGGAGGCCAAAGTGGGAGGATTCCTTGAGGCCAGGAGTTCATGACCAGTCTGCACAACATAGTGAGTGGGTGCTCCTGCTAAGCCCAAGAGTTCTGGGAAGGAGTGAGCTAGGGCTGTGCCACTGCATTCCAACCTGGGCAATAGAATGAGACCCCCATTATAGGGGAGGGAGGGAGGGAGGGAGGGGAGGGGAGGAGAGAGAGAGAGAGAGAGAGAGAGATAGGACATAATGAAAAAGTGTATGTTTAGACTCTCATCTAGAGAAAAATGAGGCAGAAGGTATATTTGAAGAGATAATGGTTAAGAATTTCTAAAGACTAACAAGAGACAATAAACCACAGATTTAAGAGGAAACATGTTTTTTAAAAAACTATACATAGGTACATCATAATAAAATTGCTTAAAATCAAAGACGAGAAAATCTTAATGGTAGAGAAAAAAAGGATCTATTACCTATGATGGAATAAACAGTAAGATTTAACCATTTTATTGCCCCCCCAGAAATGATAGAAGCCAGACTCGTTTAATCCAAAAAAAAATGATGAAAAGAAGGGGGTAGAGACAGTAACACAGAGCAGGAGAAAAAAGTAGTTACAATAAACTAGAACAGATTACATACTACAAAAAAAGTCAATGACTGGATTTTTAAAAACATCTGACTGTACTATTTAGATGAGACACAGCTGAAATATGAATGCACAGAAGGGCAGGAAGAGAATGGGTGTTCTTTTGCAGGGTGAAGGGGTGGGGAGCCAGAGAGCGAGGGCTGTGTGAGTGGGAAAGGAAAGGCAGGAATGCCAAGTGCAGAAAACTAATAAAAGCTTAGCTAAGGGGCCGGGCGCGGTGGCTCAGGCCTGTAATCCCAACACTTTGGGAGGCCAATGAGGGCGGATCACTAGAGGTCAGGAGTTCGAGATCAGCCTGGCCAACATGGCGAAACCCTGTCTCCACTAAAAATACAAAAATTAGCTGGGCATGGTGGCACACACCTGTCATCCCAGCTACCTGGTAGGCTGAGGTGGGAGAATCGCTTGAACCTGGGAGGTGGAGGTTGCAGTAAGCTGGGATCACACCACAGTACTCCAGCCTGGGCAGCTGAGCAAGACTCTATCTCGAAACAAAACAAAACAAAATAAAAAGATTAGCTGAGGTGGGGAGAGAAAAATAGTAGCTGGAGGGGAATGGAAGGTTGAGTGAAGGTGTTTTATCACAGGAGACTGGAATGTGTTCAAGGGTCCAGGTAAGTAGAGGCTGAATGCATATGTGAGGAAGGATAAGTGATAGCATAAGGAACACAGAAGGCAGGGGAGGGCAGGATCCCAAGTATTGCTGAAGGCATCAGCTTCTTCTATTGCAGGTGGGGAAAGGAGAGTCACTTGGGTGCAAATGCAGTTGGTTAATTTGGTATCAGGAGGATTGGGAAATTTCAATCTAATTCTTTTCTTTCTTGGTAGAGTAAAAAGGGAGATTTCTTGAGAGTGAGGAGGAAGAGCAAGTTTGAAAAGACTGAAGGAGGTGTGAAATATTTGTTGTGAAGAGCAAAAAGCCGTGTTAATCACGCAAAGACATCAGGATTGCTGGGCAGTGTTGGGCACAGTTGGACTTGGGAACACAACAGGGCAGAATTAATCTCCAGCAAGCAGGCGTGAGTGTCCTGGGGTTAGGGCTGCCCTGCCATGAACCTTGCTCCTTGGGTGTGCAGCTGTCAGCGTGTAGGTAGAAAGAAAGTGCACAGCTGGGCTCATCCAGGTTGGCACCCAGAATTGTAAAGAAACCAGGATTACTCATCATTTTATAAGTGGATAAACCAAGGTCAAGGCAGGTTAAGCCATGCCCCAAATTGCATTACACATCAGAAGCAGACCTGGAAGTGGACCTGGGCTCCTAAATCTTTGGGCCATAAGGTATGCTCATGTCTCTGAGTAGTTCAACCACTGTGTTTGCTGAGCAGGGAGTGGGAGGATACACCCTCATAATGAAAGGAGAACAGAGCACGTTCATTCATCAAGTGCATTCCTTCCCAGATAACTCATAGATCCACCACCATCGCCCTGGCAGGGCTCCTGGTTCTGCTTTCTCTGGAGCCAGAACAGAGCCTTTGAGCAGGTTACAAGCTGAATGCAGCAAACGGAGTCAACCAAAAGATTCTGGCCCAGAAAAGCAACCCAAAACTCAGCCTGACTTTTATTAAAGCCATTGGCGCAGTCTGGATTTGAGAGAAAGTCAATCTGGGCAAGAGCAGAGGAAAAACTCAAGGCAGGCAGGGAGCCTTCTGCCAACTACTTTCTCTGAAGGTCACAAATTTATCTCCTGTAACTGCAAGCAAAGTTTCATGCCCTTTTATTTTACAAGGACAGAAAACTCAGAGTCAACTGAAGCCACAGGTAAATTAAAAATAATAAATCCTGATAAGAACACACTGAGAACATTTCTGCAAAGTGGTTAAGATGGTGAGTGATGAGGCCACCCAGCAGTCTTCCAGTGCCTGGCCCTGACACTTAGCGGCTATGTGATCTTGAGCAATTATCTTACCCTCCAGAGCCTCAGTTTCTTCATCTGTAAAATGGGGATCTCATAGGGTCATGGTGAGGTTGGAAAAAGACTTAGAGCCATGCCTATATTTGGTAAGCTTAGTGATTATCACCTTTTTTTTTTTTTTTTTTTCTTTTTGAGACAGAGTCTCGCTCTGTTGCCCAGGCTGGAGTACAGTGGTACAATCTCCGTTCATTGCAAGCTCCGCCTCCCAGGTTCACACCATTCTCCTGCCTCAGCCTCCCGAGTAGCTGGGACTACAGGCGCCCGCCACCACGCCTGGCTAATTTTTGTATTTTTAGTAGAGACGGGGTTTCACCATGTTAGCCAGGATGGTCTCGATCTTCTGACCTCGTGATCCGCCTGCCTTGGCCTCCCAAAGTGCTGGGATTACAGGCTGAGTTACCATGCCTAGCCAGATTATCAGCCTTTTAAAAATGCCACAAAATGTGGATGCCCTTTGTAACAAGCAAATCATTTGATTGTTTCTTCATTTTTTTCTTTTTTGCCATGAAATGTATAATAACACAAGAGTACATATAATGCATAGGAATAAACAATAATTATAAAATTAACATCCACACGCCCATACTCAGCTTAAGAAAAATAACATCGCCAGGACTTCAGAAGCGCCCCAGAACTCCTCCTCCCTTATCAAATCCCCTCTCATTCCTGTCTCCAGGAAACACTATTTCAAATTGTCTGTTAATCATCCCCGCTTTTCTTGATGGTTTTACTTTTTTTTTTTTTTTTTTGAGACAGAGTCTCACACTCATCACCCAGGCTGGAGTACAATGGCACGATCTCGGTTCACTGCAACCTCTACTTCCCAGGTTCAAGCAATTCTCCTGCCTCAGCCTCCCAAGTAGGGGGGATTACAGGTACCTGCCACCACTCCGGACTAATGTTTATATTTTCAGTAGACATGGGGTTTTACCATGTTGGTCAGGCTGGTCTCAAACTCCTGACCTCAGGTGATCTGCCCGACTTGACCTCCCAAAGTGCTGGGATTACAGGCATAAGCCACCGTGTCCAGCCAATGATTTTATTATATATGAATATATCCCCCAAACAATCTACTGTCTAGTTTTACCTGATTTTGACATTTATACAGTTAGAATAATACTGTGTACACATTCTCCATAATTTAACATTCTCTTGACATTTTGATTGTTGACAGTTTTTCAAAATTAAAACAATTATAAACAACGATGTCCGGGACATCTATGTATGCACATTTTGGCCAACATTCATGATAATTTTTAAAGAGTAGTTCCTGTGACTGAAGTTCAATTAAAGAGAACATGTAAAGGCTTTTGATATCCATTGCTAATTGCCCTCTAGAAAAGTCATAACAGTTACTGCTCACCCCACAGTTTGTAAGAATGCCTGCTGCTTTACACCTTACCAACACTGAGCTCTATTATTTTTAAAATTTGCTAAAGTGGTCCCAAAATAGCAGGTTGCTTTAATTTTGCACTGATTTGCCTACTTGAGAGGTTAAATGATTTTTTTTTTTTTTTTGAGACGGAGTCTCGCTCTGTCGCCCAGGCTGGAGTGCAGTGGCCGGATCTCAGCTCACTGCAAGCTCCGCCTCCTGGGTTTACGCCATTCTCCTGCCTCAGCCTCCCGAGTAGCTGGGACTACAGGCGCCCGCCACCTCGCCCGGCTAGTTTTTTGTATTTTTTAGTAGAGACAGGGTTTCACCGTGTTAGCCAGGATGGTCTCGATCTCCTGACCTCGTGATCCGCCCGTCTCGGCCTCCCAAAGTGCTGGGATTACAGGCTTGAGCCACCGCGCCCGGCGAGAGGTTAAACGATTTTTCCTATTTGTTGTCTAGATCTGGTTTTATACTTTTGTAATAAGTGGAATGTTAATAAGCTGGTTTTTCTTTCGGTTTGTTTGTTGTTGATTTTTTAGCTCCAATCTTTGTTTCTCAGAGAATGTAAATAGTTCTCAGAAGGGAAGGCAACACCTTTGGCAAGAAGCGATAAGCAGTGGTTTGGTGGGAGCTCAGTTTCCTCGAGTAAATGCTGCTTCAGCCTAAAGGGAACAGGTTATGATTAAATGCATAATAATTACATCTCATGATTATAAATTTTAAGGGCACAAATCAGAGAAAACTTTAGGAAAATGAGTGAGAATAGAGAGCCCTACTGAATTTGCACTATGATTTAGTTAGGCATAGGTAAACAATAATTATAAAATTAACATCCGTGTATGTATGTGTAAAATCTGATTAATACTCAAAGTTGATGAGTGTATGGGGAATTACATAATCTCATATGCCACTGACAGGGCTGTTAAAAACAATTTTTGGGGGCTGGGCGTGGTGGCTCACGCCTGTAATCCCAGAGCTTTGGAAGGCTGATGTGGGCGATCGGATCATGAGGTCAGGAGATCAAAACCATCCTGGCTAACACGGTGAAACCCTGTCTCTACTGAAAATACAAAAAAATTAGCCGGGTGTGGTGACGGGCACCTGTAGTCTCAGCTACTGGGGAGGCTGAGACAGGAGAATGGTGTGAACCCAGAAACCAGAAGGTGGAGCTTGCAGTCAGCCGAGATCATGCCACTGCATTCCAGCCTGGGGGACACAGCGAGACTCCGTCTCAAAAAAATAATTTTTTTTTTCTGTTTTCCAACAAAAAGTCCCTAAGCAGCAAAGGGACTAAGATGGATTTGCTCACCCCACCTCTCCCTAGGCCAGCATCCTGGTTCCCTGCTTCTACGTGTGGATTGGCCCCGAGTGAAGCTGAACAAGGCAGCATGGGTCAGGAAAACTGCTCAGTGTAAGAGTGCAACACGTCTGTGGGATATTATGAAAAGCCTGGACTCCCTGGTAGGGACTCCCCAGGCCCCTGGTTTGATTCAGAGTTCTATAGTCAGCTCGGGACCTTGGCAAGTCGCATTAACCTCTGTGAACCTCAGGTTCCTTGTTTGTGAAATGGGACAACAGCACCTTCCATAAAAGATCTTTGTGAGAATGACTGAGCTGTGAAGCACCCGCCTTGGGCTTTCAATAAATGGTAACTATGATTAGGATTAACCCAATCACTCAACAAACATTTATTGAGGCCATTTAAGTGTTGGACACAGCTCTTGGGAATTAGTCTAGCAGAGAGGTGACACAGACAATACCCAACAGATGAGCCAACTCTATAGCATGTCGAGGGTGGTGAGGACATGGATTAACATAGAGCAGGTGGGGAGAGCGGGGCAGGGGGAGCTCCCTGAGAAGGTGGCTTGGAACAAAGCCTTAAAGGAAGGGACTGCATGACTTGTGATGTCTGGCGAGGGAAGAGTACAGAAATGCCTGCAGGTGGGATGTTTCTGGGGCTCCCAGCAACAGTGAGTGGCCCTGCAGCTGAGTGGAATGAGCAATGGGGAGGGTGAGAGCTGGTGAGGTCAGGGCAGAGTGGCGGGCAGGTCACACAGGACCCCACAGACCGTCAGGGGGTGGGTCCAAGCCCACGTACTTGGCTATGTGTTGGTTTCTAGGGCTACAAGGACGTGATTCTGGCCCCTGAAGGAGCTTAGAGTCCAATCTAGTGGGACCCTGAGCAGTTAGTGGAAACTGGCCCACTGGCTCTCTATGAAGGCATAGTCTCATCCCAACCTCACCACCCCTGTTATAAGTAAAATGTTTATTTAGAAACAGAATGCTTGTTTTTTTGGTACTATAGCATTTAGACAAAAAGTTTTTCTTTAGCAAGGTAATTTCACTTTTTGCAGAAAGGATGCTTCTTGCAGATGGAGCAATGGCGAGAGCACACCTGAACAATGGAGGGAAGCAATTTTTATCCTTTACACAGCTTGGCCTTGCTACTGTGTCTTATCTCCACTGGCTGGAGCCAGACTTTACAATTTAAATTGAAATCTGACTGGCTAATAACTTAAAACTTTTTAAAATAGATATAGGCAGCCAGGCACGGTGGCTCACGCTTGTAATCCCAGCACTTTAGGAGGCCGAGGCAGGCGGATCATGTGGTCAGGAGATCAAGATCATCCTAGCTAACACGGTAAAACCTCATCTCTACTGAAAATACAAAAAAATTAGCTGGGCGTGGTGGCGGGCGCCTGTAGTCCCAGCTACTCAGGAGGCTGAGGCAGGAGAATGGTGTGAACCTGGGAGGCGGAGCTTGCAGTGAGCCAAGATCGTGCCACTGCACTCCAGCCTGGGCGACAGAGTGAGACTGTCAAAAAAAAAAAAAAAAAAAGGTATAGGCAATAGAGAATAAAGGAAAAGAGAAAGTTGCTTGTGAAAGGACTTAAAAAAGTAATATTTCCAAATAAGGAAGGGGCATAGGCTGTGAGCTGTATGTGCCTGTGAGCATGTTCAACACAAATATCTTCATTAAAGTACAAGGACACAGAACATACTTATTCCTTTATATCTAACAGCTGCATAGGATAGGGCTTAACAAAGAGTTATTAGCGCAAAGCAAGGAGGCTTGAAGGAAGTTAGTCTTTAAAAGAAATTATTTTTAACATGTATTATTATTACTACCAGAAGGGAAACTGAAGAGGAACATTTTTACTTTCTACAATTCCCTCCTCTTGATTTTATAGTTTTTTTTTTCTCCTTTTTAAACTTTTTAAACATGTTTTGGCTTCGCTGTTTTGCTTACGTTTCTAAAAGAAAAAGTTTTTTTGGTTGATGAAATGCCAGGGTAAAAGGGATAGCAATTGAACTAGATCATAAATACTGCTTTAATTATTTGGCAGAGTGTCTAGTAAAGGTGTTTTACAATACTACCATACATCCACTTGGGGATGAATAAGGGGGGATTGATGGGGTAGCTCTAGGAGTTCCTGACCTTACTGCATCCTGTTAAGTCTTTAAGGTATGCCAAATTTTTCCTTTGTCATTGGAGACATGAGGTAAAACTGATCTTGGACGATGGAGGCTGGATGGCCCTTGAGGGCTGACCTGCAGGGTGCTGCACTTTAGGAAATAGCAGAGGCTGGCATAGTTTACTATCCTAGGCTGTGGGATTTTGAAAAGGAGCTACTATGCAGTCTAAGTCTTGTCGATTAGAGGACTATCTGGGTGGAAAGGGGACAACCTGGGCCTCTGGCCTACCGTGCGCACAAGCATTAACAGTCGCTTTTAGAGTGCGGATGAAATATTTAATCCATTTTAGCCAGGCATTTACATTTTGATACCTTGTCTTCATTGCTATTATTTGCCTTAGGTTTTTTACTTTTACTAGAGAGAGTCTTGTCATTGTGATTGGGAGGAGTGATTGTTGGAGAGGTTGAAGGAGACTGAGAGTTAGAAGGAGTAATTCTTTTGGTGAAATGGATATATGGGCCGGGCGCAGTGGCTCAAGCCTGTAATCCCAGCACTTTGGGAGGCCGAGACAGGCAGATCACGAGGTCAGGAGATCGAAGCCATCCTGGCTAACCCGGTGAAACCCCGTCTCTACCAAAAACAAAACAAAACAAAAAAAAACAAAACTAGCCGGGCGAGGTGGCGGGTGCCTATAGTCCCAGCTACTGGGGAGACTGAGGCAGGAGAATGGCATAAACCCGGGAGGCGGAGCTTGCAGTGAGCCAAGATGTGGCCACTGCACTGCATGCAGCCTGGGCGACAGAGCAAGACTCCATCTTAAAAAAAAAAAAAAAAAAAAATGGATATATGAATTTAAGCACTGACAAAGACCTGTGGAAGCAGTCTGTTTTAAAACTTTAGTGTTCTATAGGACATCAGACTAGGCAGAACACAGAGATTTTGTTTTAGAAGGACAAGAATCTGATTTTTACTAATACAGCTACTGTTCTCTGGATTACTAGTATTCTTACAGGAACTTACTATGTCTTCCTAATTTGAGGAAGTCCTAGAGGGACAGAGATATTTTTCTGAAGTAGTAAGCTGTTTTTGGTTATGTAAATCTTTATAAGGTATAATTAAACAAGCATTAAAAGTAATAACTTGTGGTGAGTTAGATTTAGTTATGTTGCCCGGACGCGGTGGCTCACGCCTGTAATGCCAGCACTTTGGGAGGCCAAGGCAGGCAGATCACGAGGTCAGGAGATCAAGACCATCCTGGCTAACACAGTGAAACCCTATCTCTACTAAACATACAAAAATTAGCCAGGCGTGGTGGCGGGCGCCTGTAGTCCCAGCTACTCAGGAGGCTGAGGCAGAAGAATGGCGTGAACCCGGAAGGCAGAGCTTGCAGTGAGCCAAGATTGTGCCATTGCACTCCAGCCTAGGCGACAGAGAGAGACACTGTCTCAACAACAACAACAAAAAAGATTTAGTTCTGTTAATAATAAGATGGGAAGTAAAGGGAAGAAAAGAAAAAGAGAAAAAGCTTTTTTTTATCTTTAATTTGGTAGGGCTTAACCTTGGAACAATGGCCCATGATTCTGAAGGTGATGATGCTTTCTTGACTTGGGTATGATGTGTCCATCCTTTTTTTGCTGTGCAAAGGCAGTCTTGGTGGTTAGCAGCACAAGGTAGGGTCCTTCCTAGGCTGGCTTGAGTTTTTTTTCCTTTTTATTTTTGATGAGGATGTGGTCCCCAGGCTAGTGCTGGTGTGCTGGAAATTCTAGGGGTGATACCTCTGCTAAAAGACTTTTATTTATTTATTTATTTTGAGACAGAGTCTCGTTCTGTCACCCAGGCTGGAGTGCAATAGTGTGATCTCTGCTCACTGCAACTTCTGCCTCCCGGGTTCAAGCCATTCTCCTGCCTCAGCCTCCCAAGTAGCTGGGATTATAGGCACCCGCCACCACGCCTGGCTGTTTTTTGTACTTTTAGTAGAGACGCGGTTTCACTATGTTGGCCAGGTTGGTCTCAAACTCCTGACCTCGTGATCCGCCTGCCTTGGCCTCCCAAAATGCTGGGATTAATAAATTTTTTAATAACATTATGACTTTTACAATCTTTGACATGCCTCAACTTTCTGATTTTCTTTTACACTATTTCTCTCCTCAGTCTCACCCTCTTTCTCTGATCTCTGTCTCTTTCAGCCTCTCTCTTACTCATTTTCTCCCTCTAGTTCTCTCTCATTTGCGCTTTTTCTTTGTCATCCCTTTCCTCTCTCCTTCCCGAGTTCTCCCATTTTAGAGGCCCCGCGGGGAAACAGCATGGGCCCTGCTCCCGAGCCGCTTTCTGTCTCTCCTTTTTATTTCCGATTTCTCTTTTCATTTTTTCCTTTACACTTTGTCTCTTGGGCTGGGTGGGATCTGTGTGGCCGCAGTCCAGGCCCAGAGCCGCCACTGGACCACAGGCTCCGCAGATGCCCAACTCAAGTTGCATGAGTCATTAACCCTGGGCCAGAGGGCCCCTTTTTCTTTCTTTCTTACGTTTACATCCACAGCCTTTACAGCACCACTTGCTTTGACCTTTTCCTTTAAAGTACTGACCTTGCCTTCTTTCTCTTGGCATTCCTGAGTTCTCTTTTTTTTTTTTTTTTTTTTTGAGACAGAGTCTCGCTCTGTCGCCCAGGCTGGAGTGCAGTGGCGCATCTCAGCTCACTGCAAGCTCCGCCTCCCGGGTTCACGCCATTCTCCTGCCTCAGCCCCCCGAGTAGCTGGGACTGCAGGCGACCGCCACCTCGCCCGGCTAGTTTTTTGTATTTTTAGTAGAGAAGGGGTTTCAACTTTGTTAGCCAGGATGGTCTCGATCTCCTGACCTCGTGATCCGCCTGCCTCGGCCTCCCAAAGTGCTGGGATTACAGGCGTGAGCCACCGCGCCCAGCTCTTCTTTTACTTTTAGAAAACTTTGGAACTTTGTTAAAAGATTTTTGCTTTCTGTCGCTGCCTTTCTCTCTCTCTCTGCTGGTCTTTCCCTACCTCTGCCAGCCACCCATGCTGCTGTTCTCCCCTCTCCTTCCCTTTCCCCTAGGGAGCCGCCAGTGGGAGTGGAGCCTAGCCTCTTTCTTCCCCCAGGAAGAGGGGAAAGGGAAGTTGTGAATATCTTTTTTACTACTGGAGGTTTGTGATGTTTAATCTCCCCCAATGGGGACTTTTCACCTCTTTTTAACCTTTAAGACATCCCGACTAAGGAATACTTCACACCGCCCCCCACCCGCCCCTGCGGCTTTTCTTTCCTCAGTCCTAAGGAATGCTTTAGGGCCCCTGCAGTTTCTCTTACGTTGGTATGTCCTCACCAAGCAATGCTTTACTGCCCCAGGCTTTTCTTTCCTTAGTCCTGACCACCAAGGAAATACCTGACCAGCTCCTCCAGTATTTCCTTCCTTGTCTTATGCGTGAGGTTACCTGGCCCACGCGGTGTGTGAGGATCCTTTACTCCAGCTTGCCGGCTGCTTTCTTTCCACGTTGCTGAGAGTCCAGGTTTATTCGTCACACTACGTGGGTCTCGATTCCTTACCCCTGAGGCCATCGCAACGAGGCAGTGGGGCGCCGCCTCATGAGAGAGGACTAGAGACTGCCCCTGGAGGACAGTGTATCCCCACAAGGGCCACCATTTTGCTATAAGTAAAACGTTCATTTAGAAACAGAATGCGGCCGGCGCGGTGGCTCAAGTCTGTAATCCCAGCACTTTGGGAGGCCGAGACGGGCGGATCACGAGGTCAGGAAATCGAGACCATCCTGGCTAACACGGTGAGACCCCATCTCTACTAAAAAACACAAAAAAATCTAGCCAGGCATGGTGGCGGGTGCCTATAGTCCCAGCTACTCGGGAAGCTGAGGCAGGAGAATGGCATAAACCCTGGAGGCGGAGCTTGCAGTGAGATCCGGCCACTGCACTCCAGCCTGGGCGACAGAGCAACATTCTATCTAAAAAAAAAAAAAAAAAAGAAAAGAAAAGAAGAAAAGAAACAGAATGCTTGTTCCTAAATACTATAAGGAAAAATCAGCATTTAGACAAAAGGTTTTTTTTAGCAAGGCAATTTTACTTTCTGCAGAAAGGGTGCTCCTCGCAGATGGAACAATGAGGAGAGCACACCTGAACAATGAAGGGAAGCAATTTTTATCCTTTAGGCAGCTTGTCCCTGCTACTGTGTTTTGTCTTCACTGGCTGGAGCCAGACCTTACAATCTAAACTAAAACCTGACTGGCTAATAATTTAAACCTTTTAAAAATAGGTATAGGCAATAGAGAACAAAGGAAAAGAGGAAGTTGCTTGTGAAAGGACTTAGAAAGTAATATTTTCAAATAAGGAAGGGGCATAGGCTGTGAGCTGTATGTGCCTGTGAGCATGTTCAGCACAGATACCTTCATTAAAGTACAAGGACACAGAACGTACTTATTCCTTTATATCTAACAGCTACATAGGATAGGGCTTAACGAGTCATTAGCACAAGGACATAGAATGTACTTATTTCTTTATACCTAACAGCTACATAGGATAGGGCTTAACAAAGAGTTATTAGCACAAAGCAAGGCGGCTTGAAGAAAGTTAGTCTTTAAAAGAAATAATTTTTAACAATTATTATCCTTTAACAAAAAAGGAAACTTAAAAAAGAAAATGTTGGCCAGGTGCGGTGGCTCATACCTGTAATCCCAGCACTGTGGGAGGCTGGGTTCAGCAGCTCACCCCAGTAATCCCAGCACTGTGGGAGGCCGGACATGGCGGCTCACCCCCATAATCCCAGCACTGTGGGAGGCCAAGGTGGGTGGATCACGAGGTCAGGAGATCAAGACCATCCTCGCTACACGGTGAAACCCTGTCTCTACTAAAAATACAAAAAATTAGCCAGGTATGGTGGTGGGTGCCTATAGTCCCAGCTACTTGGGAGGCTGAGGCAGGAGAATGGCATGAACCCAGGAGGTGGAGCTTGCAGTGAGCAGAGATTGTGCCACTGCACTCTGGCCTGGGTGACAGAGAGAGACTCCGTCTCAAAAAAAAAAAAAAAAAAAAAAGTTTTACTTTCTACAACGTCCCAACCCCCATCAGCCTTGTAGAGGTACAAACTGGCTGGATCCCGTGGGGTCCTCTGTCACCTAGGGTAGGGGCAAACCTTCAGGCAGGTCTTGGAAAAGCCTCCCAGAGGCCCCTCTGAGCTCACATCACATACCCATGGCGGGGTTCAATCCCCGGAGAGAAGGGTCTGCAGCCGCCTTCACCCACCTTGCCCTTGGGGAAGGGTTGACTCAGGCCAGTAGTTCAGAAAGATGCCTTTCTCAAATATAAACCCCACCGTGGCATGAAGAAAGGTGCTGAAGCATCCTCCAGCACAATTGCAGAGGGTCTGTGCTCTCAGAAACCGCTGCAGACTTCTCACAGCTTTGGTTTCTCAAATGAAAAGGGCATCCAAGAAGCAGAGGATCAGGGCCACTATGGCCTGAATGCCTGTGTCTTCCCAAAATTCATGTTGAAATCCCCACCCCCAGGGCAATGATATTAGGAGGTGGTGCCTTGGGAGGTGATGAGGCCATGAGGCTGGGGTCCTCATGAACTGCATTAGTGCCCTTATAAAATGGGCCCAAGGGAGGACACAGTGAGGAGGTGCTATCTATAAACTGGAAAGTGGGCCCCCATCAGACACGGATTCTGCCAGTGCCTTGGTCGTGAACTTCCCAGCCTCCAGAGCAGTGAGACATTCATTTCTGTTGTTTATAAGCCACCCAGTTTATGGCACTTTGTGACCGCAACCCAGATAGACAAAGGGTGTCAGCAGTCAGAAATGTGGGTCCAGGCTCTGGTACCACCAGCTGTGTGACCCAGGGCAGGTGGCTGCACTCACAAGGAAGTCAGGAGCATCCCATGAGAGGAAGTATTTGTGCCTCAGAGCCTGATCCTGGCTCTGAACCAATGTGGACTCACAGACCTGTTTGAGAACTGGATGAAAATATGAACCTTCTTCCCAGGAAAGGGTACAGAGGCAGAGGCATGGGACATTTTGGATACTGTTCCAAAGAACCCTGGAAAAGACCTCCTAGTCCAGTACTACTTAATGCACAACAATAATATCAAGATCAAGGCCGTGCAATAGAAATATAACGTTAGCCAAATCTGCGACTTAAAAATTCTCTGGGGCCGGGCATGGTGGCTCAAGCCTATAATCCCAGCACTTTGGGAGGCTGAGGCAGACGAATCACTTGAGGTCAGTTCGAGACCAGCCTGGCCAACATGGTGAAACCTCATCTCTACTAAAAATACAAAAATTAGCTGGGTGTGGTGGCACATGCCTGTAGTCCCAGCTACTCGGGAGGCTGAGGCAGGAGAATCACTCGAACCCGGGAGGCAAGGTTGCGGTGAGCCAAGATCGCGCCAATGCACTCCAGCCTGGGCAACAGAGCAAGACTCCATTTCAAAAATAAATAAATAAATAAAATAAAATGATCTGGCAGCCACATTTAAAAAGAGAACTCTATTTTATTAACCCTATATATTCCAAATACTGCCATGTCAACATGTATCTATATGTACATTATTAATTAGATATATATTTTTTAATATCGAAGTCTTCAAAATCCAGCATATATTTCACACTCACAGAATATCTCAATTTTGAATAGCCACATTTCAAATGCTCTGTAGCTGCATGTGACTAATGGCTACTACATTGGAAAGCACAGCCCTAACCTGTTCAAGACTCCTTAACAAATTACTGCCTTTACTCAAGCTTTGACATGGCCAGGCCTCAATTAGTGCTTCTCAAACTTGACTGTGCATACGAATCTCCTGGACTCTGTTAAGTTACACATTCTGACTCAGTAGGTCTGTCGGAGGGTCCAAGAGTTGACATTTCTGACAAGCTCCCAGGTGATATGGGATTACTGAGCCCCATATTTTGAGTGAGTGTATAGAACAGTGGTTTTGATGGGGACAGAACCTCCCATAGGAGCAGGTGAAGGCGTAGGTTGGGGGCTACTAGCATTGTAGTGGATAGAGTCAGAATCGCCAGCTGCCCTTCAATGCATGGCCTGGCCCGCTCCTGCCACAACTTTTGAGTGACCCACTGGACATTTCAGTAGATGAAGAGAGCAGTGCAAAATTATCTGAGCCAAACACCATTTTCCATAAGAACACAGCCACCCAGAGGCATG